>NC_092280.1:791300-1391300 GCF_036320965.1 Panulirus ornatus | reverse complement strand
GTCCTGAAGCTGACAGTGGAAATGTCAGGAGGTCCTGAAGCTGACAGTGGAAATGTCAGGAGGTCCTGAAGCTGACAGTGGAAATGTCAGGAGGTCCTGAAGCTGACAGTGGAAATGTCAGGAGGTCCTGAAGCTGACAGTGGAAATGTCAGGAGGTCCTGAAGCTGACAGTGGAAATGTCAGGAGGTCCTGAAGCTGACAGTGGAAATGTCAGGAGGTCCTGAAGCTGACAGTGGAAATGTCAGGAGGTCCTGAAGCTGACAGTGGAAATGTCAGGAGGTCCTGAAGCTGACAGTGGAAATGTCAGGAGGTCCTGAAGCTGACAGTGGAAATGTCAGGAGGTCCTGAAGCTGACAGTGGAAATGTCAGGAGGTCCTGAAGCTGACAGTGGAAATGTCAGGAGGTCCTGAAGCTGACAGTGGAAATGTCAGGAGGTCCTGAAGCTGACAGTGGAAATGTCAGGAGGTCCTGAAGCTGACAGTGGAAATGTCAGGAGGTCCTGAAGCTGACAGTGGAAATGTCAGGAGGTCCTGAAGCTGACAGTGGAAATGTCAGGAGGTCCTGAAGCTGACAGTGGAAATGTCAGGAGGTCCTGAAGCTGACAGTGGAAATGTCAGGAGGTCCTGAAGCTGACAGTGGAAATGTCAGGAGGTCCTGAAGCTGACAGTGGAAATGTCAGGAGGTCCTGAAGCTGACAGTGGAAATGTCAGGAGGTCCTGAAGCTGACAGTGGAAATGTCAGGAGGTCCTGAAGCTGACAGTGGAAATGTCAGGAGGTCCTGAAGCTGACAGTGGAAATGTCAGGAGGTCCTGAAGCTGACAGTGGAAATGTCAGGAGGTCCTGAAGCTGACAGTGGAAATGTCAGGAGGTCCTGAAGCTGACAGTGGAAATGTCAGGAGGTCCTGAAGCTGACAGTGGAAATGTCAGGAGGTCCTGAAGCTGACAGTGGAAATGTCAGGAGGTCCTGAAGCTGACAGTGGAAATGTCAGGAGGTCCTGAAGCTGACAGTGGAAATGTCAGGAGGTCCTGAAGCTGACAGTGGAAATGTCAGGAGGTCCTGAAGCTGACAGTGGAAATGTCAGGAGGTCCTGAAGCTGACAGTGGAAATGTCAGGAGGTCCTGAAGCTGACAGTGGAAATGTCAGGAGGTCCTGAAGCTGACAGTGGAAATGTCAGGAGGTCCTGAAGCTGACAGTGGAAATGTCAGGAGGTCCTGAAGCTGACAGTGGAAATGTCAGGAGGTCCTGAAGCTGACAGTGGAAATGTCAGGAGGTCCTGAAGCTGACAGTGGAAATGTCAGGAGGTCCTGAAGCTGACAGTGGAAATGTCAGGAGGTCCTGAAGCTGACAGTGGAAATGTCAGGAGGTCCTGAAGCTGACAGTGGAAATGTCAGGAGGTCCTGAAGCTGACAGTGGAAATGTCAGGAGGTCCTGAAGCTGACAGTGGAAATGTCAGGAGGTCCTGAAGCTGACAGTGGAAATGTCAGGAGGTCCTGAAGCTGACAGTGGAAATGTCAGGAGGTCCTGAAGCTGACAGTGGAAATGTCAGGAGGTCCTGAAGCTGACAGTGGAAATGTCAGGAGGTCCTGAAGCTGACAGTGGAAATGTCAGGAGGTCCTGAAGCTGACAGTGGAAATGTCAGGAGGTCCTGAAGCTGACAGTGGAAATGTCAGGAGGTCCTGAAGCTGACAGTGGAAATGTCAGGAGGTCCTGAAGCTGACAGTGGAAATGTCAGGAGGTCCTGAAGCTGACAGTGGAAATGTCAGGAGGTCCTGAAGCTGACAGTGGAAATGTCAGGAGGTCCTGAAGCTGACAGTGGAAATGTCAGGAGGTCCTGAAGCTGACAGTGGAAATGTCAGGAGGTCCTGAAGCTGACAGTGGAAATGTCAGGAGGTCCTGAAGCTGACAGTGGAAATGTCAGGAGGTCCTGAAGCTGACAGTGGAAATGTCAGGAGGTCCTGAAGCTGACAGTGGAAATGTCAGGAGGTCCTGAAGCTGACAGTGGAAATGTCAGGAGGTCCTGAAGCTGACAGTGGAAATGTCAGGAGGTCCTGAAGCTGACAGTGGAAATGTCAGGAGGTCCTGAAGCTGACAGTGGAAATGTCAGGAGGTCCTGAAGCTGACAGTGGAAATGTCAGGAGGTCCTGAAGCTGACAGTGGAAATGTCAGGAGGTCCTGAAGCTGACAGTGGAAATGTCAGGAGGTCCTGAAGCTGACAGTGGAAATGTCAGGAGGTCCTGAAGCTGACAGTGGAAATGTCAGGAGGTCCTGAAGCTGACAGTGGAAATGTCAGGAGGTCCTGAAGCTGACAGTGGAAATGTCAGGAGGTCCTGAAGCTGACAGTGGAAATGTCAGGAGGTCCTGAAGCTGACAGTGGAAATGTCAGGAGGTCCTGAAGCTGACAGTGGAAATGTCAGGAGGTCCTGAAGCTGACAGTGGAAATGTCAGGAGGTCCTGAAGCTGACAGTGGAAATGTCAGGAGGTCCTGAAGCTGACAGTGGAAATGTCAGGAGGTCCTGAAGCTGACAGTGGAAATGTCAGGAGGTCCTGAAGCTGACAGTGGAAATGTCAGGAGGTCCTGAAGCTGACAGTGGAAATGTCAGGAGGTCCTGAAGCTGACAGTGGAAATGTCAGGAGGTCCTGAAGCTGACAGTGGAAATGTCAGGAGGTCCTGAAGCTGACAGTGGAAATGTCAGGAGGTCCTGAAGCTGACAGTGGAAATGTCAGGAGGTCCTGAAGCTGACAGTGGAAATGTCAGGAGGTCCTGAAGCTGACAGTGGAAATGTCAGGAGGTCCTGAAGCTGACAGTGGAAATGTCAGGAGGTCCTGAAGCTGACAGTGGAAATGTCAGGAGGTCCTGAAGCTGACAGTGGAAATGTCAGGAGGTCCTGAAGCTGACAGTGGAAATGTCAGGAGGTCCTGAAGCTGACAGTGGAAATGTCAGGAGGTCCTGAAGCTGACAGTGGAAATGTCAGGAGGTCCTGAAGCTGACAGTGGAAATGTCAGGAGGTCCTGAAGCTGACAGTGGAAATGTCAGGAGGTCCTGAAGCTGACAGTGGAAATGTCAGGAGGTCCTGAAGCTGACAGTGGAAATGTCAGGAGGTCCTGAAGCTGACAGTGGAAATGTCAGGAGGTCCTGAAGCTGACAGTGGAAATGTCAGGAGGTCCTGAAGCTGACAGTGGAAATGTCAGGAGGTCCTGAAGCTGACAGTGGAAATGTCAGGAGGTCCTGAAGCTGACAGTGGAAATGTCAGGAGGTCCTGAAGCTGACAGTGGAAATGTCAGGAGGTCCTGAAGCTGACAGTGGAAATGTCAGGAGGTCCTGAAGCTGACAGTGGAAATGTCAGGAGGTCCTGAAGCTGACAGTGGAAATGTCAGGAGGTCCTGAAGCTGACAGTGGAAATGTCAGGAGGTCCTGAAGCTGACAGTGGAAATGTCAGGAGGTCCTGAAGCTGACAGTGGAAATGTCAGGAGGTCCTGAAGCTGACAGTGGAAATGTCAGGAGGTCCTGAAGCTGACAGTGGAAATGTCAGGAGGTCCTGAAGCTGACAGTGGAAATGTCAGGAGGTCCTGAAGCTGACAGTGGAAATGTCAGGAGGTCCTGAAGCTGACAGTGGAAATGTCAGGAGGTCCTGAAGCTGACAGTGGAAATGTCAGGAGGTCCTGAAGCTGACAGTGGAAATGTCAGGAGGTCCTGAAGCTGACAGTGGAAATGTCAGGAGGTCCTGAAGCTGACAGTGGAAATGTCAGGAGGTCCTGAAGCTGACAGTGGAAATGTCAGGAGGTCCTGAAGCTGACAGTGGAAATGTCAGGAGGTCCTGAAGCTGACAGTGGAAATGTCAGGAGGTCCTGAAGCTGACAGTGGAAATGTCAGGAGGTCCTGAAGCTGACAGTGGAAATGTCAGGAGGTCCTGAAGCTGACAGTGGAAATGTCAGGAGGTCCTGAAGCTGACAGTGGAAATGTCAGGAGGTCCTGAAGCTGACAGTGGAAATGTCAGGAGGTCCTGAAGCTGACAGTGGAAATGTCAGGAGGTCCTGAAGCTGACAGTGGAAATGTCAGGAGGTCCTGAAGCTGACAGTGGAAATGTCAGGAGGTCCTGAAGCTGACAGTGGAAATGTCAGGAGGTCCTGAAGCTGACAGTGGAAATGTCAGGAGGTCCTGAAGCTGACAGTGGAAATGTCAGGAGGTCCTGAAGCTGACAGTGGAAATGTCAGGAGGTCCTGAAGCTGACAGTGGAAATGTCAGGAGGTCCTGAAGCTGACAGTGGAAATGTCAGGAGGTCCTGAAGCTGACAGTGGAAATGTCAGGAGGTCCTGAAGCTGACAGTGGAAATGTCAGGAGGTCCTGAAGCTGACAGTGGAAATGTCAGGAGGTCCTGAAGCTGACAGTGGAAATGTCAGGAGGTCCTGAAGCTGACAGTGGAAATGTCAGGAGGTCCTGAAGCTGACAGTGGAAATGTCAGGAGGTCCTGAAGCTGACAGTGGAAATGTCAGGAGGTCCTGAAGCTGACAGTGGAAATGTCAGGAGGTCCTGAAGCTGACAGTGGAAATGTCAGGAGGTCCTGAAGCTGACAGTGGAAATGTCAGGAGGTCCTGAAGCTGACAGTGGAAATGTCAGGAGGTCCTGAAGCTGACAGTGGAAATGTCAGGAGGTCCTGAAGCTGACAGTGGAAATGTCAGGAGGTCCTGAAGCTGACAGTGGAAATGTCAGGAGGTCCTGAAGCTGACAGTGGAAATGTCAGGAGGTCCTGAAGCTGACAGTGGAAATGTCAGGAGGTCCTGAAGCTGACAGTGGAAATGTCAGGAGGTCCTGAAGCTGACAGTGGAAATGTCAGGAGGTCCTGAAGCTGACAGTGGAAATGTCAGGAGGTCCTGAAGCTGACAGTGGAAATGTCAGGAGGTCCTGAAGCTGACAGTGGAAATGTCAGGAGGTCCTGAAGCTGACAGTGGAAATGTCAGGAGGTCCTGAAGCTGACAGTGGAAATGTCAGGAGGTCCTGAAGCTGACAGTGGAAATGTCAGGAGGTCCTGAAGCTGACAGTGGAAATGTCAGGAGGTCCTGAAGCTGACAGTGGAAATGTCAGGAGGTCCTGAAGCTGACAGTGGAAATGTCAGGAGGTCCTGAAGCTGACAGTGGAAATGTCAGGAGGTCCTGAAGCTGACAGTGGAAATGTCAGGAGGTCCTGAAGCTGACAGTGGAAATGTCAGGAGGTCCTGAAGCTGACAGTGGAAATGTCAGGAGGTCCTGAAGCTGACAGTGGAAATGTCAGGAGGTCCTGAAGCTGACAGTGGAAATGTCAGGAGGTCCTGAAGCTGACAGTGGAAATGTCAGGAGGTCCTGAAGCTGACAGTGGAAATGTCAGGAGGTCCTGAAGCTGACAGTGGAAATGTCAGGAGGTCCTGAAGCTGACAGTGGAAATGTCAGGAGGTCCTGAAGCTGACAGTGGAAATGTCAGGAGGTCCTGAAGCTGACAGTGGAAATGTCAGGAGGTCCTGAAGCTGACAGTGGAAATGTCAGGAGGTCCTGAAGCTGACAGTGGAAATGTCAGGAGGTCCTGAAGCTGACAGTGGAAATGTCAGGAGGTCCTGAAGCTGACAGTGGAAATGTCAGGAGGTCCTGAAGCTGACAGTGGAAATGTCAGGAGGTCCTGAAGCTGACAGTGGAAATGTCAGGAGGTCCTGAAGCTGACAGTGGAAATGTCAGGAGGTCCTGAAGCTGACAGTGGAAATGTCAGGAGGTCCTGAAGCTGACAGTGGAAATGTCAGGAGGTCCTGAAGCTGACAGTGGAAATGTCAGGAGGTCCTGAAGCTGACAGTGGAAATGTCAGGAGGTCCTGAAGCTGACAGTGGAAATGTCAGGAGGTCCTGAAGCTGACAGTGGAAATGTCAGGAGGTCCTGAAGCTGACAGTGGAAATGTCAGGAGGTCCTGAAGCTGACAGTGGAAATGTCAGGAGGTCCTGAAGCTGACAGTGGAAATGTCAGGAGGTCCTGAAGCTGACAGTGGAAATGTCAGGAGGTCCTGAAGCTGACAGTGGAAATGTCAGGAGGTCCTGAAGCTGACAGTGGAAATGTCAGGAGGTCCTGAAGCTGACAGTGGAAATGTCAGGAGGTCCTGAAGCTGACAGTGGAAATGTCAGGAGGTCCTGAAGCTGACAGTGGAAATGTCAGGAGGTCCTGAAGCTGACAGTGGAAATGTCAGGAGGTCCTGAAGCTGACAGTGGAAATGTCAGGAGGTCCTGAAGCTGACAGTGGAAATGTCAGGAGGTCCTGAAGCTGACAGTGGAAATGTCAGGAGGTCCTGAAGCTGACAGTGGAAATGTCAGGAGGTCCTGAAGCTGACAGTGGAAATGTCAGGAGGTCCTGAAGCTGACAGTGGAAATGTCAGGAGGTCCTGAAGCTGACAGTGGAAATGTCAGGAGGTCCTGAAGCTGACAGTGGAAATGTCAGGAGGTCCTGAAGCTGACAGTGGAAATGTCAGGAGGTCCTGAAGCTGACAGTGGAAATGTCAGGAGGTCCTGAAGCTGACAGTGGAAATGTCAGGAGGTCCTGAAGCTGACAGTGGAAATGTCAGGAGGTCCTGAAGCTGACAGTGGAAATGTCAGGAGGTCCTGAAGCTGACAGTGGAAATGTCAGGAGGTCCTGAAGCTGACAGTGGAAATGTCAGGAGGTCCTGAAGCTGACAGTGGAAATGTCAGGAGGTCCTGAAGCTGACAGTGGAAATGTCAGGAGGTCCTGAAGCTGACAGTGGAAATGTCAGGAGGTCCTGAAGCTGACAGTGGAAATGTCAGGAGGTCCTGAAGCTGACAGTGGAAATGTCAGGAGGTCCTGAAGCTGACAGTGGAAATGTCAGGAGGTCCTGAAGCTGACAGTGGAAATGTCAGGAGGTCCTGAAGCTGACAGTGGAAATGTCAGGAGGTCCTGAAGCTGACAGTGGAAATGTCAGGAGGTCCTGAAGCTGACAGTGGAAATGTCAGGAGGTCCTGAAGCTGACAGTGGAAATGTCAGGAGGTCCTGAAGCTGACAGTGGAAATGTCAGGAGGTCCTGAAGCTGACAGTGGAAATGTCAGGAGGTCCTGAAGCTGACAGTGGAAATGTCAGGAGGTCCTGAAGCTGACAGTGGAAATGTCAGGAGGTCCTGAAGCTGACAGTGGAAATGTCAGGAGGTCCTGAAGCTGACAGTGGAAATGTCAGGAGGTCCTGAAGCTGACAGTGGAAATGTCAGGAGGTCCTGAAGCTGACAGTGGAAATGTCAGGAGGTCCTGAAGCTGACAGTGGAAATGTCAGGAGGTCCTGAAGCTGACAGTGGAAATGTCAGGAGGTCCTGAAGCTGACAGTGGAAATGTCAGGAGGTCCTGAAGCTGACAGTGGAAATGTCAGGAGGTCCCGAAGCTGACAGTGGAAATGTCAGGAGGTCCTGAAGCTGACAGTGGAAATGTCAGGAGGTTCTGAAGCTGGGAGTCATGATCAGCGTCAGGCCCACTCAAGTGTCAGCCTCTGGTGAGAATACCTCAATCAGACTACATTCTGAAGCTAAGTCGAAATTTCCTTTGTAAACGTAAATGAATAATATACGAGTCATGTCTAGACGTAAATGAATAATGATAATATATGAGTCATGTCTTGACGTAAATGAATGATATATGAGTCATGTCTAGACGTAAATGAATGATATATGAGTCATGTCTGACGTAAATGAATAATATATGAGTCATGTCTTGACGTAAATGAATGATATATGAGTCATGTCTAGACGTAAATGAATGATATATGAGTCATGTCTTGACGTAAAAACCATCCAAGTCAAGAGATGACGACATCAGAACTTTTTGTGGTTTGGTTCCTGGACACAGTGAAGAACATCATCATTGTGGTAAACAGTTGTTTCCTTAACGAGTTACTGGACTGGGAAATGGTCAGCGGACTGGAAGTTCCTGAGGCGTTGTGGAACAGCCAGCCGGTGATGATGATGATGATGATGATGATGATGATGATGATGATGGCATTATACATAACAGGAAAATGATGCGCGACCACACACTGTGCCTGAAGGGCAAGGCTGACGCCTCAATTAAGGCTTTATTTGGTCTGGCAACTGAGCTCTTGGTCAACAGACTTTCCGATGGAAACAGCTGAACATCGTCCCACACCTACAACAACATACTGTATAGCACACCTACAACATACTGTATAGCACACCTACAACATTATGTATAGCACACCTACAACAACATACTGTATAGCACACCTACAACATACTGTATAGCACACCTACAACATACTGTATAGCACACCTACAACATTATGTATAGCACACCTACAACATACTGTATAGCATACCTACAACATGCTGTATAGCACACCTATAACATACTGCATAGCACACCTACAACATGCAGTATAGACAAGGAGGTCGTCTCTGGACTGCAGGTTTCAATCGTCTTCTCCATCAATTACTCCAGGATCGAGTTCTTTGTTGTTGGGTTAATATGATCTTCATCCACTAAACAATCTTACATACATTCATATCTCTACAAGATCCGTCAATAAGTCTTGACTTGGGAACTGAAGAAAATAGAAGTTATTTGTTTACCTCTTTCCATGCTGTTTTTTTCGCTTATAAAGAGAACTAAATACGAAAACAAGAGGATGGAATTTCAGATAGAGGATCTGTCTTCCTCCTCTGGTCAGACGTATAACGAGAATCAAAACTCGCGAATCTTGAGATGACAATCGACTCAGTTCCTCATGACTGTGTTGCCTGGTGATGCCTCACATAATGTGACCTGTGTCTGGCCTGCCTTCCTCACGGCTTTCCACACTAACATGGCGGACGTCAGGCGTGTTGCAGTAACATATTTTCCTATAATCAAACTTGGTGTCTCCCCTGGGGCAAGTTGCTGTCTCCCCTGGGGCAAATTAGTGTCTCCCCTGAGGCAAGTATGACCATCACAACATCATCACAACTTACAAAGCTCATGACGAAGTCGTCACAACCACCGTGATTTATCTCTGTATTTACTCATCCTTAATTTATGTAGGTGAGCTGACGAAGGCGCTGCTGGTGCCTTGCAAGCCTCGTCTGGACGCCTGTAGAGGGCGCTGTGGTCACCCATCCATCATGAACCACCAGGAGGAAGCCTTTCACACGTCATTCCAACTGTGACGTCAGCAATAACCTCAGGGAGGTAACTACGATCCACTTAATGTACCGCCTCGTACGAGACGTGACCGAGTCACCCACACCCGCCCACCCAGTCACCACGCCCTCTGTCTGACGTCACACGTCTCAACAACACTCTGGGAAATGTCTGTCATACGAACCCAATTGCCTCATGCAAGGACAATATTACAAGCAGATTCAAGGATGATTTTTAAATGTAATATGATCGTAACGATGACTTATTTACTCAGAAATTACCTTCGACTCGTTCTTGATTTACAGTAACATCACTGAGCCTCGAGTGATGATGATGCAACATCAATCGACGGCGACTTAGTAATGACCATACATCAACGGCCATCAATCATCAACAGTAACAAACCTCCTACATCATTATCAACAGTGTTGCCATAACTCACTGAAGGATTGGCACTATCAGTAACAAGGAGACCCCATCATAACGAGGGACTCCCATCATTACATGATCTTAGAATCATCTGTAATGACACGTTCCTACTGGTTCCTACCACACACACGTGTGTTATCCAGGTGATCGAAAGCTGGTGATAGAAAATGGGGTGGGGGATGCCTTGTGTATGGGGGGTGGGTTGGGGGGATTGGGGGGGGGGGGCTAGATGCGTAGTCTTTAGTGGTGTGGGGAAGGAGGAGGGGTAAGGGGGGGGGGTGCGTTACTATCATGTGGGGGATCAGAGGGGGAGGGGTCGTGGTTAGTTATCATACAATAAATTTATTACTTAAGTAATAATGTTCTGAATCATTTTCCTTTTACATTTTTTCTTGTGGAACTTGAGTCATTCATCTCTCGCAACACAACACTCAGCTGAACACTGAAACTAACATCTAATTATAAGAAAAATGCTGTAACAAGGTAGATGATCGTAGAGTGGAGTGTGCTACGTCGTGAATAATCCTTTAACTCCCTAAGATCATTCAGGGGCCTACGTGAGTGGGGGGGGGGGGGGGGGTGTCCTTCTCTCACTAGTGTACAGGACCAGGACAGGCCAACCCCCTCCGTCAACCTTAATGGCCAGTTACAGGGGTGTGGGAGGGGGGGGGTTTAACTGGGCCTGGGGGTTCTCTGTTCGCTCTGTGTCCTGTGGTGATTTGTGATTTGACCAGCGGGTACTTAACAGGTGAGACACCGAGTTAGTGTTGCTTGTAGCAAGACATGTCGCCTTAGCCAAGGCCAGTGAAAGGATACGAACATTTGATTATGAAAACGTGTGTGTGTGTGTGTGTGTGTGTGTGTGTGTGTGTGTGTGTGTGTGTGTGTGCATTAAATTAGTTACATTTCACCTATAAGTTATATTTTCTAGGAAAGATTCTGGTAATTTTTGAAAGCTTTACCCAAATGAAAAAAAATTCGCACATAGTGATGCAAAGGAAAGAAGGAAGAGGAGATAATGACCTGAGATAAGGTCACAGAGGTTAGCATGGTTGACCCCCAGAGCTGGAAGGGTCAGCAGGGAAGGTCCCAGGGTCAGCGGGTACGAGACCGGTTGACGACAACCTCCTCCCACCTGGGTATGACCTCCACCTGGGCATGACCTCCACCTGGGCATGACCTCCACCTGGGTATGACCTCCACCTGGGCATGACCTCCACCTGGGTATGACCTCCACCTGGGCATGACCTCCACCTGGGCATGACCTCCACCTGGGTATGACCTCCACCTGGGCATGACCTCCACCTGGGTATGACCTCCACCTGGGCATGACCTCCACCTGGGCATACCTCCACCTGGGTATGACCTCCACCTGGGCATGACCTCCACCTGGGCATGACCCACACCTGGGTATGACCTCCACCTGGGATTGACCTCCACCTGGGTATGACCTCCACCTGGGCATGACCTCCACCTGGGTATGACCTCCACCTGGGTATGACCTCTACCTGGGTATGACTTCTACCTGGGTATGACCTCCATCTGGGCATGACCTCCACCTGGGTATGACCTCCACCTGGGCATGACCTGCACCTGGGTATGACCTTCACCTGGGCATGACCTCCACCTGGGTATGACCTCCACCTGGGTATGACCTCCACCTGGGCATGACCTCCACCTGGGTATGACCTCCACCTGGGCATGACCTACACCTGGGCATGACCTCCACCTGGGCATGACCTACACCTGGGTATGACCTCCACCTGGGCATGACCTCCACCTGGGCATGACCTCCACCTGGGCATGACCTACACCTGGGCATGACCTCCACCTGGGTATGACCTCCACCTGGGTATGACCTCCATCTGAGCATGACCTCCACCTGGGTATGACCTCTACCTGGGTATGACTTCTACCTGGGCATGACCTCCACCTGGGCATGACCTCCACCTGGGTATGACCTCCACCTGGGTATGACCTCCATCTGGGCATGACCTCCACCTGGGTATGACCTCCTCCCGCCGTTGTTATAACCAGGTTCACAGGGAGACATAGAAGTGTGGGTCTGCATCAGTCGTGGAGAGAGACCTCTTAAGGTGGTGGACGTAACGCGTCTGTCTATCACCTTGAAGAGTAGACCGGCCTGGCAACCGTCTTCTATATAATAACAAATTGATAGATACACACAGAGGTGAAATCATATATGTCGAGGGCAAACGGGGCCCTGGGGAAGCCTCAACCCATCATAGCCCCACACCCGGAGCTACAACCCCGTCTGAGCTAGTGGTCTGCGAGTGGTCATAAGCAATGTGGTCTCTGATTATAAGTTTTCCAGGTCGTCAGGGACCTGCTGTCGGGGTCGGCGACACCTTTCCTCGTCCAGAGACCAAGGGCGTCAACCACAAGACCTGGGAGGTCGCCCTTCTCTCCAGGTACCTCTGTTGTCACTTTAATCTACGGCTTTCCTCACTCTGCCGCCTTGTTACTGCTCTCTCTCTCTCTCTCTCTCTCTCTCTCTCTCTCTCTCTCTCTCTCTCTCTCTCTCTCTATCTATCTATCTATCTATCTCTCCAAGAGCAGGGAATGTCGTCTAATAGTCGCCAAAGGTCTTGATGTCATCATCTTATAGACTCAACCATCCGATGGGATGCAAACCAGAGCGGTAGAGGGTCACGGGTCGTCTCTGTCCTCACGAAACATGATGTTCACTAGGAATGTGTAGTTGTGCTTGTGTCTCTACATCCACATGGGGGATTCCTGGACCCTGTCAGGCCACGCAAGATGGGAAGAACGAGTCTTGAAGTTTGATCAAAGAATAAGAATTAGCACTGCAATACCAAGGGACTCATTTGATTCTTGTATTCTTTCAAATCAAGAAAAATTAATAGATTGTAACGATGCATAAGACTACAAGATGTGTCGTGCTTGTACTTGGACACATTACAGGACACAGCACTGTCTTTGTCGGGGATGACATACAAGACCCAATGGCAATCGCTTTCGTCTCTCGTGTCCAGGCTCATCAAGGATTTAAACGCTCAAAACCAAGAGCTTACCCAAGACCTACTGGCTGTGTGAGATAAGAAATATTACGCCACTGATCAAGATTCTCTGTCGCTGCTGCCACAGGATGTTCTTGTTTCCACAGACTAACGAAGCTGTTCTAGGATGCAGATGTGCCCATCGCCAGCCGATTTTGCTCCAGGTTGAAGGAAAATACATGGGATGTATCGCACTGACGTGCATTTGGTTGCTGTTTGCACTCACGTCAGGAATCAAAATGTGGATATCAAGACCTGATTAGATGTTGACCAGGTGTTCTAAGCTGTTGTACAAATTAGGTAAGTTATTTACTTTATAATTAGAAATGACGAAAACCTTGACACTTCCATCAGTGTAAAAAAGAATTATCTACTGATAGAGGCAACAAAGTATATATGCAATTCTTTTGTCCAGCCTAAAGATATACATTAGTGGACAAGGGTTATAATGTCCAGATATTCTGGCCATCATTTTGAGCCCATAAACATTGTCTTAATATGCCATTATGGTCATTTTATTTTCATTTTACGCCATGAATCTGCAGGTCTGGCTTCAAACCTCGTAAGCAAACGTTCCTTGAATAGATTTACAAATCCCTTGTTCCTGAGGCAGTCTTGGATGTAAGAGTGGCTCCTCTGTGTCGATGTAGACGACTAGAATCCATGTTACCTGCTGATCCGCTGAGTCTGGATAACTGTGATCGTCAGTACTGTCAGCATAATAAACGCCCTGGTTCAGATGATACAGTGGCGATCAGTGTCACGAGTCCTCACCCATAATTCTTTTTTCCTTCGAATTTAGGAGCTGGCGAGGAGAACTTGGCCTCTGGAAGCCGCGCCTTCCAAGGCCTAAGACATTTCCCCGGACGGAGTGTTGCGCATCGCTGAAGCTGGTTCGATAGCGATGTGCAGAGACTCCAACACGGTTTGAACCTTTCCATCTGATCCAACCCACTGTCGTCCTTCGTGTCTCTGACAGATGAGACAGATGACGATCATGTGGGTCCCGGGAACCGCTCAGGCCTCCTCGACCAGTGGCGCCGTTCTGGCTCATCGCCGTCGAGAAATCATTTGAGATCTTAAGGGCCAGGTCAGAGGTCAGGCCATCAAAGCTAAAGGCTGTATCGTCGACCTCAAGTGGTTAACAGAAGGGAGAGAACGTTCTATGTTGCCCTGGTCAAAGATGTATCCCACAAACATGACTACCTCACCTCGCCTTACGAGTCTTGCGAATACAAAAGTTTTCTTAAAGTCTTCCTCTTCCAACAGTCACAGGCTAAACGGCTCAGTTCCTCGGTAGGAACAGACGTTGTACAGTTCAAGCTAAGTTCCACCGTTGTCAACTGACAAACTGGAGGAATACCGTTTAGCTCAGAGCTTACGGTTACCAGCCGAGATGAGGCAGTGGCCCAGAGGCGAGGATGGTGGTAGTCCCTCGCGTGTGTTGGGCAGGGGTGTTGAGGCAGCTGGAGGGAGCAGCCCGACACGGGCCGTGTGGTCAGCATGAGTGGGCGGAGCTGACGCCCTCCAGCCGTACAGAATCTGAAGCAGAGGAATAATTAAGATGTCAGCGTCGTCTGCTCTCGATCACTGGTCCTGATGAGACGGGATGGGAACAAGGTCGCCTTTGTTTCTGAAAGTCACTCAGATGGGAAGGGTTGGCAGCTGTAGCAACCATGTGTGGCCAGTTGTTGGCATCATCTCTTGGCCCCTTGTGTCTGTTGTTCTACAGTGATAGATGTATTTTTCTATTCCTCTTGTGAGAAATATGATGGACTGTCACATTCCATGTTTACAGATTTCTCTGGAGGTAAGGCAGTGAGCTCGTCCACTCTCACGTGTGAGGGAACCAAGTCTTGCCAGACGGAACAACAACAAAATATGTCGTCGGAAATTCCGCGAATTCGCTAAAATTTCACTCGTGGATCTGGAGGATCTGTGTTGCTCATCCAGAAGTTTGAAGGAGGGAAGGTGCGTCCTACAGTGGCCCGCTTATCATTACCTGATGACCTCTGGTTATGTAGATAAGTCCAGTATCAGGTCATCTGGGAGAGGTCCAGCCAGGCCGTAGTGACCCTGGGAGAGGTCCAGCCAGGCAGTAGTGACCCTGGGAGAGGTCTAGCCAGGCAGTAGTGACCCTGGGAAAGGTCCAGCCAGGCAGTAGTGACCCTGGGAGAGGTCCAGCCAGGCAGTAGTGACCCTGGGAGAGGTCCAGCCAGGCAGTGGTGACCCTGGGAGAGGTCCAGCTAGGCAGTTGTGACCCTGGGAGAGACGTTGTATTGGGTCACAAGTTTGTTGCTCGTCACTGACCTGTGCCACAGCCTCCCGCCTGGCTGCCCCACCCAACACGTACAGCCTGCCTAGACGAACAGAAATGATGGAGTGGGACCTCTCACTAGATGGAGTGGGACCTCTCACTAGATGGAGTGGAACCTCTCACTAGATGGAGTGGAACCTCTCACTAGATGGAGTGGGACCTCTCACTAGATGGAGTAAGACCACTCATTAGATAGAGTGGGACCTCGCATTAGATGGAGTGGGACCTCTCACTTGCCCTTACATGACTGTGATTCTAACCTCTTCATTTCCTCGCACAGTGTGGGAGCCGAGGGCACCGCCCTACACTGTCTTGGACCGGGTCAACCTCCCTCGCTTGGACCTGAGGGTTTCCTACCACGTTGGTCGCCACTGATGATGGGTCAGTGTTATCAATCAAGTCACATGTGGAGGGAGAGGACGTGGGGCGGCAGGCACATCACAACTCGCAGGTCTTGTCTAACGTATTCATGTAGCTCTCTTGTTTACCTTTGTCTTTAGTATTTAACAACAGACCCGGATCTGTCTTTCAGAAATTGAGCTCCGTCGAGTTACAGACGTGGAAAGAAAACTGTCTGCTTCAAGGGAGTTCTGCAGTAGCTCCGCCAGGAACCTTCTTAAATAGGTTCCCCAGGTGCCCTCTCCTGCAGTAGGTCCCCCACTAGCCCTCTCCTGCAGTAGGTCCCCCACTAGCCCTCTCCTGCAGTAGGTCCCCCACTAGCCCTCTCCTGTAGTAGGTCCCCCACTAGCCCTCTCCTGCAGTAGGTCCCCCACTAGCCCTCTCCTGCAGTAGGTCCCCCACTAGCCCTCTCCTGCAGTAGGTCCCCCACTAGCCCTCTCCTGCAGTAGGTCCCCCACTAGCCCTCTCCTGCAGTAGGTCCCCCACTAGCCCTCTCCTGCAGTAGGTCCCCCACTAGCCCTCTCCTGCAGTAGGTCCCCCACTAGCCCTCTCCTGCAGTAGGTCCCCCACTAGCCCTCTCCTGCAGTAGGTCCCCCCACTAGCCCTCTCCTGCAGCAGGTTCCCCAAGTTCCCTCTCTCGCAGTATGTTCCCAGGGAATCCACAGTACGTGCCTTTTGGAGGGTGATTCATTTCCACAAATCCCCAGACATCCGAAACAGACCTCTGGGATGGAATGCCTTTGCAATCTTGTTATTTCCCGTGATGCAGAAGTGAGTTGATCTTCTGTATATGGGATATGACACCCCTCTGCTTCCAGTGCTGCTCACGTCATGGTTCTCAGCAGATGCCACTCACTCCTGCTTGTAGGAATGACTATGTTCTCCAGGAATATGTCGACCACAACCACACGTTCCTTACTCTACCCTCAGCCATCAGTCTCGACATTGTGTCACGTGGTCTCTCCTCAGTAGAACACTGATGAAATTATGGAAAGTCAGAAGTTGCGAGTTTATCGTCGCTGATGACGCCATTTGTTCCAGAGAGAGAGAGAGAGAGAGAGAGAGAGAGAGAGAGAGAGAGAGAGAGAGAGAGAGAGAGAGAGAGAGAGTTGCATTGATGCGAGTGTCATGTCTTCAGTGCAAAGGATAAAAACTGATTGGATGTGGTGTGGATGAGGACGACGCGTGGTGTGAGGCGACCTGATGGTGTGAACAACAGTAATAACACGAGAGATGTTTGGCGGTGAGGGAGGGAGGGGAAGTGGGGCGTACAGTGAACGAGAGAGCCGATCAAGGCGGACTGAAACGGCTCGAACGTATGGATGAGGGGGCGACGTAGTGTCGCTGGGATAAGCCAGGGTATATGAAGCAGTCAAGGTAAAGCCTGGAGTGGTTGGCTGTGGACACAGAGTTCTGGAATCCGTACATTACACATGCCAGGTAGAGTGTGGGCGTGTTCAGAGTAGGACATTGTTGCTGGCGCTACCTGGCTCAGGCACACGTATTTCAAGGTCAGAGATCATCAAAATGGAGGAAAATACGTTAACAAAACCTAGCCGACGTAATCCCTTAGAACTAACAGCCATTATCTAAAAATGTCCTCGTGTGTAACACACTAAAAACCTGAGGAAATGATGAAAATCGTGGGAATAGTTGAAATTACCACTACTAGGGTGTGGGAGGCGCGCGCGCTTAAGGAAACGTGTGGTGTGTGTGTGTGTGTTAGTGTGGCAGCGAGGGAGGGTTGGACGAGTTTCTGTTCTGAGTAGTGTGACGCTCGAGCGTTACCAGGAGATGGTGGTAGTGCCAAGAAGATCGCTTCATCAGACGCCATCTGTAAGAGATCTGAAGAACGACTTGACTCACGAAACTTATCCTAATCATTGGAAACTTTGATATGGCTACGATAAAGTTCTGTTACTTGAAAGATGGCAAGATGTTTACACAAACACATCATTCTGCAGCGCAGCCCAGAAAACATATATGAGATTTTTCTATTCTATATATTTTCCTTGTCTCTGCTACTGCCAATTACCTCTTCTATTATACCAGGAAAAATCAATTTTCATTTTGGTCAAATATAGATCTAAAGCATCATTAGAAAAGTCTAATATACGTCTGTAATAAAAGTCTCCAGCAGAATTCTCTATCATCACATACACCACCCGACCACAAGATGAGAGAACACACGCCGTTCACGAAGAAGGAAATGAAAGAACAATACAGACACCAGCTAACATAAGACAACAATAAGCTAAGCAAAAGGCCAGCTAAAACTTAGCTTAGCTCAGACATGTACACTGATGATGATACGTAAACACTACATGTGGGAAACGGCGATCAAGAATCATAATAACAATGATATATATATATATATATATATATATATATATATATATATATATATATATATATATATCCCTGGGGATAGGGGATTAAGAATACTTCCCACGTATTCCCTGCGTGTCGTAGAAGGGCCAGGTGAGGATATTCCAAAAAAGGCCCAGTCCTCTGTTCTTAACGCTACCTCGCTAACGCGGGAAATGGCGAATAGTTTAAAAGAAAGAAAAAAAAAAAAAAAAAAAATATATATATATATATATATATATATATATATATATATATATATATTTTTTTTTTTTTTTTTTTTTATACTTTGTCGCTGTCTCCCGCGTCTGCGAGGTAGCGCAAGGAAACAGACGAAAGAAATGGCCCAACCCCCCCCCCCATACACATGTACATACACATGTCCACACACGTGTATACATACCTACACAGCTTTCCATGGTCCACCCCAGACGCCTTACATGCCTTGATTCACTCCACTGACAGCACGTCAACCCCTGTATACCACATCGCTCCAATTCACTCTATTCCTTGCCCTCCTTACACCCTCCTGCATGTTCAGGCCCCGATCACACAAAATCTTTTTCACTCCATCTTTCCACCTCCAATTTGGTCTCCCTCTTCTCCTCGTTCCCTCCACCTCCGACACATATATCCTCTTGGTCAATCTTTCCTCACTCATTCTCTCCATGTGCCCAAACCATTTCAAAACACCCTCTTCTGCTCTCTCAACCACGCTCTTTTTATTTCCACACATCTCTCTTACCCTTACGTTACTTACTCGATCAAACCACCTCACACCACACATTGTCCTCAAACATCTCATTTCCAGCACATCCATCCTCCTGCGCACAACTCTATCCATAGCCCACGCCTCGCAACCATACAACATTGTTGGAACCACTATTCCTTCAAACATACCCATTTTTGCTTTCCGAGATAATGTTCTCGACTTCCACACATTTTTCAAGGCTCCCAAAATTTTCGCCCCCTCCCCCACCCTATGATCCACTTCCGCTTCCATGGTTCCATCCGCTGACAGATCCACTCCCAGATATCTAAAACACTTCACTTCCTCCAGTTTTTCTCCATTCAAACTTACCTCCCAATTGACTTGACCCTCAACCCTACTGTACCTAATAACCTTGCTCTTATTCACATTTACTCTTAACTTTCTTCTTCCACACACTTTACCAAACTCAGTCACCAGCTTCTGCAGTTTCTCACATGAATCAGCCACCAGCGCTGTATCATCAGCGAACAACAACTGACTCACTTCCCAGGCTCTTTTTTTTTTTTATACTTTGTCGCTGTCTCCCGCGTTTGCGAGGTAGCGCAAGGAAACAGACGAAAGAAATGGCCCAACCCCCCCCATACACATGTATATACATACGTCCACACACGCAAATATACATACCTACACAGCTTTCCATGGTTTACCCCAGACGCTTCACATGCCTTGATTCAATCCACAGACAGCACGTCAACCCCGGTATACCACATCGCTCCAATTCACTCTATTCCTTGCCCTCCTTTCACCCTCCTGCATGTTCAGGCCCCGATCACACAAAATCTTTTTCACTCCATATATATATGATAAAATCTAGTTATGTTGGAGGACCACTACATCATATAACAGCCTAATTAGTTATAAGAAGCAAGATAACACAGCACTAGTCACCCTTGTAGTTATCAGGAATGTAAGGTTATCTCAGACTAGGTAATAGGCGGGTTAGGTCACCTTGTTATGATCATAGCACTAGTTGTCTATCTACAGCGAGATGATGGAAATCTCAAGTAGTATTGTACTATTTACTAGAAGTGTTAGGTTTCATAGATTAGTTGATAGGATAATTATCTTGTGCTAGTTAACAGAAAACTAGACTGTCTAGGAAGAATGATAGGAATTAAATGGTTATATTGAACTGTTAGGAATACACTGTTATCTCAGACTACGTAACAAGAGTTTTGGACTGTCCAAGACTAGATAAGGCATCTTACTTTACCTTATACTAGTTAAAAGGAAAATTAGGTTAGGTTAGGTTAGGTTAGTTTAGGTTAGGTTAGGTTAGTTTAGGTTAGGTTGCACTAGTTTTGTGGTGGTGGATGACTATGGCAGGTAGGGAAGTCATGACGGGGAAGGAGTTTGCTTTGGTTGGCCAGGGTGGGTGGATCAAGGTGGAGCAAGGGAGGCAGGGGGGAGCAAGATACATGGAGAGAGGGGAGGGAGCAGCAGGATAAAGGGAGGGAGGGAGGGAGGGAGGGAGGCCGTCCGCCTTACATAACCCGCCTTTCTTGGTATACATCAAGCACGAGAATTTCCTGCTCATGTTATTGATGCCGCTTTAAGTTTCGCGTCTTGCTAAATATATCTCTAATTGTCTTTATATCTGCAAGACATCGACTACTTGTACATAAATTAGATATGGAACCATTAAATTCCAGTAGGAATTCATCTGTAGGCCGGAAAGAAAACGAAATTTGGGCGTGTATTGCCGGTTGTGGAGGCGGAGGCACGCCATGACGTCATACCGGCCAGCTGTATACATACTTCCCGCCAAAACGGAGGAGGACGCCTTGCGCAACACGACAGTCATGCTACACCACCCAGCCCAAATGAACTAATGGTATATATCATGATATAACGGCCAGTATAATTGTATAACTACCGTGATATACGATCATTACACACCTCCTCAGGTACTGTATCATCTGATTATGGTTACGAGGTAGACTGTCGAACTACGCGCTCAGGAAAACAAGTTGGTATAATTTAAGTGTATAATATCGTTTAGATAAGTAATATAATCTATCCGCTTATATAGGCATTCAAACGGTGAGTATACTGCCGTACAGTTACAGCATATCATATGAGCGTTATATCATGGTATAATAATGAGTACACCATCGTATGGTTGGAGTATATCATTATATAAAAGTGGTAAACAACACAATATAACAGGGTATGACAGCAAAGTCGTGGTATGACACGAGTATATCGAAGCGAGATGGTTATACAACAACATTTTGATATTAGGAAGTATGTTATGACGTGGCATTAGGAGGAAAGATAACACAAGGTCGAGAGAACGGGGTTGTGTGAGGGGTTGGGCTTGGTGCTGGGTAAGGGGTGGTATGAGGGGTTGTGTGAGGGGCTGGGTGAATGGTTGAGCCTGGGGTTGTGTGAGGGGCTGGGTGAATGGTTGGGCCTGGGGTTGTGTGAGGGCTGGGTGAAGGGTTGGGCCTGGGGTTGTGTGAGGGGCTGGGTGAATGGTTGGGCCTGGGGTTGTGTGAGGGCTGGGTGAAGGGTTGGGCCTGGGGTTGTGTGAGGGCTGGGTGAAGGGTTGGGCCTGGGGTTGTGTGAGGGCTGGGTGAAGGGTTGGGCCTGGGGTTGTGTGAGGGCTGGGTGAAGGGTTGGGCCTGGGGTTGTGTGAGGGGTTGGGTGAAGGGTTGGGCCTGGGGTTGTGTGAGGGCTGGGTGAAGGGTTGGGCCTGGGGTTGTGTGAGGGGTTGGGTGAAGGGTTGGGCCTGGGGTTGTGTGAGGGGTTGGGTGAAGGGTTGGGCCTGGGGTTGTGTGAGGGGCTGGGTGAAGGGTTGGGCCTGGGGTTGTGTGAGGGGCTGGGTGAAGGGTTGGGCCTGGGGTTGTGTGCGAGGTTGGATGTGAAGGTCAGTGAGGTGTGGTGTGTGAGGTACGGGGGAGGAGGTTGTGTGAGGTTGGCGACCCTGGCCAAGTCCCCCCCCCCTCCTCCTCCCCCCATTTTATGGAACCCAACTCAGAATGTGGGCCACCCGCATGGTGTCCTGGACACACACACGCACGTACACACGAGGTGACATGCACAAGCTGGCACGGGAATCGAACCCACGACTCGCCTTCTGCAGGCATTACTGTTACCTGTTCAGCCGACCACAAGGGCCAAGGAAAACCTTGCAACATTTTACTTTATAGAAAACAGAATGTGGTTGTCACATGACATGATTCCTGAACTTGACATGACATCATTCATGTCAATAGAATATGTTTCATGATATGGTGCCAAGCAGTAGATAAACGTAAATATTTTCATTACCTAGTAAATAAGATAATTAAATGACTTAATGTAAACATTTGTTATTACATATGGATGTTTATAGTATTGATTCTAGTGATGGGTTCTGGCCATAAGAGTCGAAATGCCAATCTTCTCTTACATTAACATCGACTTTACTGCACTATGTGATTTGCTTGTTAGTGGAGCCTCGTGCAGCACTGTATTGCATCGAAAATGTGTTTCATATGGAAGAAAAAAACATTGAAAAAATTGGGAATGTTGTCAATGAATGTTTGGTTACGTGTGGCAAGCTACACACTGCCCCCCCCCCCCCCTACATCCTGCCCCAGGCAGATTAAATGACATTATCAATTCAGTAAATACAGCCTGTATCGTTATGTATGATCTACATGTTTTTAAAAAGTTAATAAATAAAACAACGTGAGATTGACGGGGGTATAAAGTGGTTAGCGAGGTGGAGAACCGAGCCTTGGTTGATGATGCCAACTCTGGAATTTCATAAGATTATTCCTTTTTTTTTTCTTGTAACAAACGACACGTCTGTTGGGAGTAACGGAGTGACGTGAGTAACGGCACGGTAACAGTAAAGCTAACTTGCATTTCCTGTTCTAGAAGACAGTAAGTGTTGGGCATATTGCTTGAACGACGTAAGGCTCAAACTGGCGTGCCCCACTGAAGGACTTCCTGGAATGTACGAGAACAAATTTTCCTAGTGGTCATCAGGGCCACTGGACAGGGGTCAGGTGCACCCTGACCCCTGGAGAAACAAGGGTCAGGTCCACCCTGACCCGGGTAAACAGGGTCAGGTCCACCGTGACCCCTTGTTAAAGCTGGTAAACACGATTCATGCTCCCTTCCCCCACCACATTGCTTGTTACGTCACATGGTCTCATATGGCACGACCCATTAACCGCGAACGACCCGGCCCAGCCCATCCTCAAGCCTAAACGATCGTTAAGTGTGTTAAGTAAAGTGTCACGGGTGGAAGTACTTATAATGGAGGGTACGTGTGTAGTGTCTGGGGTGTGGTTGGTAAGTGTGGTGGTTCTGGGCCAGGGGGGAGGCACACTGTTGTTGGGGTAACATGTCTGATGACGAAACTACACAAGTTGGGTTGACCCGTCCACGTGGTGCTGCCGCCCGCCCGCCCCGCACCTCGCTGCCAGAGGTACGACAACTCCCGCGGCCAACCATGGTGTCGCAATCCTTTACCACCACAGCTGCTGCCAGCACCCCACCCCACCCTGCCTCTCTCTAACCCACCCTCTCAGATCTAACCCCACCCGAGGATCACAAACCCACCCACCCACCCCCCACGAGGCCCACTCTCTCTCATCATGTCCCAGACATGTTCCTCTACTGACCCCCCCCCCCCCCCCGTGTGTGTGTGTGTGTGTGTGTGTGTGTGTGTGTGTGTGTGTGTGTGTGTGACCTGTAAGAAGCTCCGTGAGAAAGATTTTTTCCTTTAGGTCAACATATTGATATATTTTGTGTGTATCATCTACAATTGATTCTCTCTCTCTCTCTCTCTCTCTCTCTCTCTCTCTCTCTCTCTCTCTCTCTCTCTCTCTCTCTCTCTCTAATCCTCGTTATTTTTAATCATCTTGACTGTCTTTCACTTTTTCTCCTTCTGTCCTTCCCCACTTTCCGGAGATCATGGGGGGGGGGGGGGGCGCCCAGGCAGCACGCCCCTCAACGCACCCAAACACGAACTCATTTCACCATCATCATCCATCACACACTCAACCTTCACCATCATCATCCGTCACACACACTCACCCCTCACCATCATCATCCATCACACACACTCACCCTCACCATCATCATCCATCACACACACTCACCCTCACCATCATCATCCATCACACACACTCACCCCTCACCATCATCATCCATCACACACACTCACCCCTCACCATCATCATCCATCACACACACTCACCCCTCACCATCATCATCCATCACACACACTCACCCCTCACCATCATCATCCATCACACACACTCACCCTCACCATCATCATCCATCACACACACTCACCCCTCACCATCATCATCCATCACACACACTCACCCCTCACCATCATCATCCATCACACACACTCACCCCTCACCATCATCATCCATCACACACACTCACCCCTCACCATCATCATCCATCACACACACTCACCCCTCACCATCATCATCCATCACACACACTCACCCCTCACCATCATCATCCATCACACACTCACCCTCACCATCATCACACTCACCCCTCACCATCATCATCCATCACACACACTCACCCCTCACCATCATCATCCATCACACACACTCACCCCTCACCATCATCATCCATCACACACACTCACCCTTCACCATCATCATCCGTCACACACACTCACCCCTCACCATCATCATCCATCACTCACACTCACCCCTCACCATCATCATCCGTCACACACACTCAACCTTCACCATCATCATCCATCACACACACTCACCCCTCACCATCATCATCCATCACTCACACTCACCCCTCACCATCATCATCCATCACACACACTCAACCTTCACCATCATCATCCATCACACACACTCACCCCTCATCATCATCATCCATCACACACACTCACCCTCACCATCATCATCCGTCACACACACTCACCCTCACCATCATCATCCGTCACACACACTCACCCCTCACCATCATCATCCATCACACACACTCAACCTTCACCATCATCATCCGTCACACACACTCACCCTCACCATCATCATCCATCACACACACTCAACCTTCACCATCATCATCCGTCACGCACTCATCACACACCCTCTTTCCCCGCACTTTCTCCTCGTCCTACTTCTGTTTTCGTTTCCCCCATAAACCCCTCCCCTCCCCCTCCCCCCCCCCCACCCCCTCCCCCCTCCCCCCCTTGCCGGGTTCAACAACTGGACGGCAGGAATGCCGCCACACACGCCACTCCCAGGCCTGACACACGTGCTGTGGGCGCGGCCAGTGGGCGTGTACAGGTGGTAGGCGCGGCAGGTGGGCGTGTACAAGGGGGCGGGGCTGGACATGGACCTGGAAAAGGGGGAGGGGGGGACATGCTCAGTTTGATCCCGTCCTGGATGAATGGATTGATATAGAAAATGGAGAAACATGATGTAGAATGACTGGACCTGAGTTGGTTAGGTTGTGTAGATGTGTGGTTACCAAGGGCGGGCGTGGGACCACACCTCCCCCGCCTCCAGGAGAGCAGGATATATCATAACGGTCAAGCCTCGTCCTCTGGCTGCGCTACACACAAACTATGGGAAGGACGAGCCAGGCGGGTTGGGGGGGGGGGGACCAGCAGGTCATGGGGGTTAAGGATACATGGAGACGGAAGCAGAGACCCACACACCACATGTAGCACAGTGAGCGACCCTCACTGGGTAAAAAGAAATTGGAGGGAGGTGTTACCTGCTCACAAGAAATCGGCCAGATGCTGGGCGTGGCCAGGTAGTAGGCGTGGGTACGGGGGAGGCGTGGGCAAGGGTTAAGCGTAGGCAGGTGGTGGGAAGGAGCCATGGTTGTTGTCTGCAACAGATGGTAAGGCAGAGCCTGTGTTGAACCTGGAGCAGACGGAGGGCGCGGAAGGTAGAGGGCGCGTCAGGTAGAGGGCGTGGACAGTTGGTAGTGGTAAGTGCAGGGTTCGGGAAGATGGCGCGGCAGGTGGGAGGCGCGGCAGGCCTGGCAGAAGTAGAGGATGCGCGCGGCTTATGCGGGCGTGCCGCGGACCCATGAGAGCGTGGGTATAGGCAGGGGAAGATGCAGACGTGGGCGGTGGGTGGAGAAAGGGGGGAGGGGGGTGCGCGGGCGGGCGTGGGCGGGCGCGTCATGGCTGGGCGGTGACTCAGCTTGATGTGATGTCATTTAGCGGCCAAAGGCGCACCTGCCGGATCCAGGCCCCATTTTTTGTTCTTCGCTTTTTAAAGCATCTCACACTCTTATTACTGTTCTCCCCTCTCAGGGGTATATATATATATATATATATATATATATATATATATATATATATATATATATATATATATATATATATATATATATATATATCAAGCATTTCGTATACTGATGTTGATAGAAAAGCAAAATTATCTTCCATAAAACTCTATAATGTTTGAATATCTATCATTCCACATTGTGTGGAACGTGGATGGGCTGGTGGAATAGACTTTGGTGGAGGCCACCTGCCCACCTGGCCTTCTCCACCACCACCACCACCACACAGTCTCCTCCAACACAATTACTACCTAAGTATTTTTCTTTATGTCTGTCACACACAGTATGGCTTCTGTCTTAGTGACTGCTTAACATAAGACATATTGCAGAGTGTTCATCCCAGACAAATCGATGAACAAGATGAACAGGTACTTAACAGACGTAATGTTTAGCCGTCATGTAGTCACACAAAAAATGTCTATTTGTTGTTAAATACATTAATTTAAAGGAACAATCATTCCGCGAAGAATTATAGTTGGCAATACGAAGCTTAAAAACAACAGAAACAGAAAAATGAAAATCACTTAGACTAAAAATTACATTTCTCTGAGACCCCCCCTAATAAACCTTATTTTCCCCACCGTTTTCTAAATTTCACGTAGCTCAACACCTGACCCGGAATCAACATGAGCATGAGCCCGTCAGAACAGTAAGATTCATATGCAGGAGGCAAGTGGCTCAGTGAAAACCTTGTTGTTGCATAGTGGTGCACATGGCGCCGTTCTGACAGGCGCAGGAATGGTTGCTTTCCTTGCAAGAACAACTGATGAGGGTAGAGAACCTTTGGAAATGATGGTACCACGAGTACGGGGGAACGAGGAATGGGTTATATCAGACCCATTGCAGGTACAACACGGGGGAACGAGGAATGGGTTGTATCGGACCCATGGGAGGCACAACATGTCTTCCATCCATTTCCCAATACCAGACCCCTGGGGAGCGAGCCGCACCTTTCACCCATCTCATGGGGACAGCAGCGGCTCAGCCTTCACACTCACATTACCAGGCGCTTGTAGAGGATGGCCTGTGAGTCACCTCACCTGTAGCTCAGCCAGACTGTTGATAAATAGGTTGTGTGGTACTTGCCAAGCTGAGGATGTGGTAGACCCCAGCCCACAGAGCATGTCCTCAGCAGCTAAGGAAGAAATATATATACACTGAGAGAGATACGATGTGTGACCAGACACACACACACACACACACACACACACACACACATTCCGCTGATGTGTTAGACTTACCCTGAGTCACCTGGTGTCATATGCCACCACGACCCCCACACACACCCCAGCCGTCCGCACCTCCTCCAGGCGAAGTCTGCCCCGTCAGGTGGTGGAGGCGACCCTTCAGAAATGCCTTCGTTACACGACCTCTTGTTACATATGCAAGTGAATGTGTGAGTTTCTACATATACATAAGTGTACGTCTGTACATTAATCAATGAAGAGATAAGCAGACACGTTCACTCACACAAGAGCAGTGTGTACAGACAGACCTTGCTGGCGACGTTATATTTTCTCTCAAACAAAAGAGGTTTTGATCTCAAACCCAAGACACGGCAACTCCCTGGAATGTAATTACTTGTTACTAGGGCTTATGGGGGGGGGGGGGCGCCATGACGAGTGCTGCCCCTTGCCGACACCAGTGAGGAATGCAGACATGGCCACGTAAACCTCTTCAGTGTTAATATTCAGGAGGTAAGGACCTTCACCAACTGGTCCCTGGCATAGAACATACACCCGCCACACAAGTATGACTACCTCACTTAAATAACGACTTCATATTTTACGAACCTGGTCTTTACTACCTACTTCAGCGATGTTTGCAAGTAAATAAAACACAGTAAAGATGATATTTAACGATTAAATAAGCGGCCAGATATCTTGATTATGTTAGATATTACTCATATAAAGATAGGATATAGCTGTATATGTAACACTGTCTTCTTGTCTTGCTGCTGGAGGGAAAGATGAGGTATATGTGTGTGTGTGTGTGTGTGCGTGTGTGTGTGTGTGTGTGTGTGTGTGTGGAGGGAGGGGCTGCTGACGGAATGGGGGGGGGGGGGATCGTGGGGGTCAGGCGTCAAGGTCGTTCATACTGACTCAGGCCACATGTATGAGGGCGTGGGTGAGAGAGAGAGAGAGAGAGAGAGAGAGAGAGAGAGAGAGAGAGAGAGAGAGAGAGAGAGAGAGAGAGAGAGAGAGAGACATCGACATTATCAGCTCATGCTTTTACTCCCTCCCTAGTCTATACCCACGCCCACAGCGACGCCCATGCTCACGCCCACGCCCACGTCCGAACAGATACCTCCCAAACCCCAGCCCCAAGCGCTGCTCCTCACACCACATTATTGCCTGGAATGCTCCACCTCACACTCATGAGGTCCTCATACATTCTATCCTGCCTTATAAACCATTATACTCCCTCACATGCGTAAAAGTTTCATACACGCCCTCATACAGTTGCATAATTCACCCAATACATTAGAACAAGATTGTATTCATGTATTCATGTCTAATGAAACATACCATACATGAGTAATCTGTCTCATACATGAGTAAACTGTCTCATACATGAGTAAACTGTCTCATAAATTAGTAAGATTTCTCATACATGAATAAACCCTCTCATACATCTGCATACTTGTTTGTTCACCTGTATTGTGCGCCATACTACTGAGTTATCTATACTTTCCTCATAAATCAACATACTCCCTCATAGACTCACACAGCAAATTCCAGCACACATGAATGAACTCTCTCACAAGCTCTATACTGACGTTATACGCACACATACATATGTGTACATATACACATATACATACACACATGCATATATACATATACACGTACGCACTACATATACAATATACAAACACACACATATACAAATATATATAAATAAGACCCTCTCACGCACACACACACACACACACACACACACACACACACACACACATATATATATATATATATATATATATATATATATATATATATATATATATATATATATATATATATATATATATATATATATATATTTCTTTTTTTTCTAAGGTTTGTTGACTGTGTTAGATGATAGAGTGGCAGAAGTGGGGTGTTTTGGTCGAGATCGTGTGCGAAGTGAGAGGGTCAGGGAGAAGGGTTTGGTAAGCAGAGAAGAAATAGTGAGAGCTTTGAGGAAGATGAAAGCCGGCAAGGCGGCAGGTTTGGATGGTATAACTGTGGAATTTATCAAGAAAGGGGGTGACTGTGTTGTTGACTGGTTGGTGAGGATATTCATCGTATATATGGCTCATGGTGAAGTGCCTGAGGATTGGCGGAATGCATGCATAGTGCCATTGTACAAAGACAAAGGAGATAAAGGTGAGTGTTCAAATTAAAGAGGTATAAGTTAAGTATTCCTGGGAAATTATAGGGGAAGATATTGATCGAGAGGGTGTAGGAGAACAGAACATCAGATTGGGGAAAAGCAGTGTGGTTTTAGAAGTGGTAGAGGATGTGTAGATCAGGCGTTTGCTTTGAAGAATGTATGTGAAAAATACTTAGAAAACAAATGGATTTCTATGTAGCATTTATGGATCTGGAAAAAGCATATGATAGAGTTGATAGAGATGCTCTGTGGAAGGTATTAAGAGTATTAGGTGTGGGAGGCAAGTTGCTGGGAGCAATGAAAAGTTTATATCGAGGATGTAAGGCATGTGTACGAGTAGGAAGAGGGGAAAGTGATTGGTTCCCAGTGAATGTCGGTTTGCGGAAGGGGTTTGTGATGTCTCCATGGCTGTTTAATTTGTTTATGGATGGGATTGTTAGGGAGGTGAATGCAAGAGTTTTGGAGAGAGGGGCAAGTATGCAGTCTGTTGTGGATGAGAGGGCTTGGGAAGTGAGTCGAGTTGTTGTTCGCTGAAGATACAGTGTTGGTGGCTGATTCGGGTGAGAAACTGCAGAAGCTAGTGACTGAGTTTGGTAAAGTGTGTGAAAGAAGAAAGCTGAGAGTAAATGTGAATAAGATCAAGATTTATTAGATACAGTAGGGTTGAGGGACAAGTCAATTGGGAAGTAAGTTTGAATCGAGAAAAAGTGGAGGAAGTGAAGTGTTTCAGATATCTGGGAGTGGATTTGGCAGCGGATGGATCCATGGAAGCGGAAGTGAGTCACAGGATGGGGGAGGAGGCGAAGGTTCTGGGAGCGTTGAAGAATGTGTGGAAGTCGAGAACATTAACTCGGAAAGCAAAAATGGGTATGTTTGAAGGAACAGTGGTTCCAACAATGTTATATGGATGGGAGGCGTGGATGTGTCGTGAGGAGGAGGATGGATGTGTTGGAAATGAGATGTATGAGGACAATATGTGATGTGAGGTGGTTTGATCGAGTAAGTAATGAAAGGGTAAGAGAGATGTGTGGTAATAAAAAGAGCGTGGTTGAGAGAGCAGAAGAGGGTGTATTGAAATGGTTTGGTCACATAGAGAGAATGAGTGAGGAAGATTGACAAAGAGGATATATGTGTCAGAGGTGGAGGGAACGAGAAGTGGGAGACCAAATTCGAGGTAGAAGCATGGAGTGAAAAAGATTTTGAGCGATCGGGGCCTGAACATGGAGGAGGGTGAAAGGCGTGCAAGGAATAAAGTGAATTGGAACGATGTGGTATACCGGGGTCGACGTGCTGTCAATGGATTGAACCAAGGCATGTAAACCGTCTAGGGTAAACCATGGAAAGTTTTGTGGGGTCTGGATGTGGAAAAGGAGTTGTGTTTCGGTGCATTATACATGACAGCTAGAGACTGAGTGTGAACGAATGTGGCCTTTGTTGTCTTTTCCTGGCGTTATCTTGCGCGCGTGCGGGGGAGGGGTGTCATTTCATGTGTGGCGGGGTGGCGACGGGAATGATAAAGGCAGCGAGTATGAATTATGTACATGTGTATATATGTATATGTATGTGTATGTATATATGCATACGTTGAAATGTATAGGTATGTATATGTGCGTGAGTGGACGTGTATGTATATACATGTGTATGTGGGTGGGTTGGGCCATTCTTTCGTCTGTTTCCTTGCGCTCCCTCGCAAACGCGAAAGACAACGACAAAGTATCATATATATATATATATATATATATATATATATATATATATATATATATATATATATATATATATATATATATATTATCTAAATCTAAACATATAATCAGAATATCAGTAATTAGAGACAAGACAGAAATAACATTATCAATATAATCAGAATGGGGCAATAGGTCTTATGAAGTTAGTGAGACTCATATAATGGGGTAGAAATGGGGAGGAGTGGTTGACAGTATGGGGTGACTGAGTTCTTAGTGTTATATGATAGAGAACACAGTTCACTGGGGTATAGAGAGATCACAGGGTATGTTATTAAGAACTTTAGAACACCGTGTTCACATATTTCCACATATTCGAAGAGTATGTCAAAACTATGACGAAAGGTAACGTATATTTGGGAGTATGTGGTATACTCGTGGGCACGCATATACTCGAAAATTGGTCAAAGAGGTCTGGAGTCATTTTTTTGAAAGATTCCCATGAATAGTTCATATATCTTTTCGACAATATATTGAAAAACTGTAAGGAATATTTACATATTCGAAGATAAACATTTGTACTATAAGATTCGTTCACGACCAAAGTCTGTTAAAATTACAATCTTTTTTATATATATTTCTCTTGTTTTACATTCGTATGTTTTTGAAAATTTCTAATATCAGTGTTCAGAAATTATTGTACGATTAGGACAATTCTTTTTTCTTTAAACGTCGAAAGTGTTGATAAACTTTCAATAATATTATCCAAAATTTGCATACGTTGTTGAAGCTGCCACGAAAGTAACAGAAGAGAAACACAGGACATCAAGTGAGGAACCCAGCATGTTGTGTTGTCAGGTGAGCTGACAACAAAACACATATGTTAAATTGGGAATGAAGCCCACAACGTAACACAAGCTGTGATGTAAGATAAGCTGACAACACTTATGATAGTTGTGATGCAGCAGGGACGGACGACGCTTATCCTGTAGGATGGTGACCCCTTGGTGACCCCTGCCTTTAGAATGGTGACCCCTGACCAGTAGGATGGTGACCCCTCACCTGTAGGATGTCCATCCTGACCAGGAAGCAGAGTTCTGGGTTCAGTAACAATGATTCTGATGCCTTCTGGTAGGAAAGGATAAATGAACTGACCGAGGGAGAGTAGGAGAGAGTGGGAGAGAGTGGGGGAAAGCAGGAGAGAGTGGGGGGGGAGCAGTAGAGAGTGAGGGGAGTAGGAGAGAGTGGGGGAGAGCAGGAGTGGGGAGAGAGTAACTAAATGTGTGTGAACTCTAGAGGTGAAATACGAATATAAGAAATAAAGTAGGATAATGTTGAGGACGTGGGTGGGGGGATGGTGAGGGCGTGGTGGGGATGGTGAAGGCGTGGGTGGGGGATATGGTGAGGGCGTGGTTGGGGGATATGGTGAGGGCGTGGTTGGGGGATATGGTGAGGGCATGGTTGGGGGATATGGTGAGGGCGTGGGAGTTGCCTGGCGCAGCTTGTGGGAATGTCTGACGTCACTATACAATACGCAGCTACGCCAGCTGTCCTGCCCATAGCTACGCCGGCGGATGTGGGTTGAGGGCATATGGTCCGTCCCCCACTCCGCCGGTTGACAACTGTCCAACGTTCGTGTCCTCATCTTGGTCAAGCTTATCGTTCTGGTCAGGTTATCTGGTCAGGCCTCACCCCCATCACCAGCAACCAACCAACAACCACCATCACCAGCAACCAACCAACAACCACATCACCAGCAACCAACCAGCAACCACCATCACCAGCAACCAACCAGCAACCACCATCACCAGCAACCAACCAGCACACAAAATCACTAGCAACCAATCAGGAAACTAAATCACCAGCAACCAACCAGCAACCACCATCACCAGCAACCAACCAGCAACCACCATCACCAGCAACCAACCAGCACACAAAATCACTAGCAACCAATCAGGAAACTAAATCACCAGCAACCAACCACTAACCACCACTGACAACAACCAATCATCCCACTAGTCAGCAGTAAGCAACCACCAACACACACAACCAACCAGCAACGACCACCACCACCACCATCACCAACCAGCAACGACCACCACCACCATCATCAACCAGCAACCACCACCACCACTAACCAGCAACCAGCAACCAGCAACCACCATCAGCAGCAGCAGGAACCAGCCAGGCAGGACCACCACCAGCAGGAGGAATGTAAGGTATTTCCAGGGCAGCCAACAAGTTTGTACCGGTCCGGAACCACTGTTAGGCTCTACCACCTCACTCTCTCCCTAACCCACACACACACCCCCTGCTCTCTCCCACCTCCCATACCACATCTCTCACTCATTACGCTCACACCCATCCATTACCCCCTAAACCCCAGTTCACCCCTAACTCTCCTACCATCCACTGCTTTCCCCAGCTCCCCTCCCACCACTCTCACCCCTCACTCTCTCCAACCTCACTAATTACTCTCTCCACCGCACCCTCCCTGCAGGGGGAGCGTGTGTCGGTGTTACATATAATGATACGGTACTGTGGTGAAGTGGGCGATGATAACTCATAACATTTTCCCTCACTAAAACTGTCGAATCTCTCTCTCTCTCTCTCTCTCTCTCTCTCTCTCTCTCTCTCTCTCTCTCTCTCTCTCTCTCTCTCCAATCCTCACCGTGGGGTAGACAGCATCGCTTCCTCTCTGGGTACAGCGTCCACCGGAAACATTGCGTAAGACGTACTCCGACGTGAGCTCTTCTCATAACTACCGTCACTCGTTAAGTTCACCAGGTTACGTGGTGGCCCGGCCGGCCGGCCAGTCGTCACTCCCTGGTGAGGCGTTTCACCGAGAACGATAAAAATGTCGCATCCTTATTACCACAACCACGTCCGCTGCGTCGAATTTCTTCACATAATTTCCTTTAGAAGCAGAATAGCCAGATATAGCGACTCGCTCACCGCCCTCCGTGTGTGTGTGTGTGTGTGTGTGTGTGTGTGTTTCTCTTCTGCATTGCTTATGTGCTTTTCTTATCACACACAAATACACATACACAGACACACACACACACGTGCAAAGAGTGCAGAGCAACAAGAAGTTCAAAACCTTGCAAGGAGACTCAGACAATATGCAGCAATGGTCGGACAAATGGCTTCGGGAATTATAACCTTGAAAACTTGCAGTCATGATGATGGGACGAGGTTTACAACAGCCTTGAGGGCGAGTACCGTATTGGAGGAAATGCATCACTTGTGTCGTCATACTAAGGGAACCCAGGAGGAGCTGACTACACACAGAAAGTGTTACCAGAACAACGCGTGAGAAAAAGATCGAGGAAAAAAACTATATTTTGGTCATTGTGAAAACTGGCCACAAGTTCACGGGAATTGTGAGATGTTTGGTAACGATATAATACACGACACACGCCCGTCCCAGGCTGGATTATGGCGCAACAGTCTGGTCCCCTCACCTGGAGAGCCAGCCACACACACACACACACACACACACACACACACACCTGCTGGGAATGGTCGAAAGGAAAGAATAATACAAGGAATGGACGACGTAAGGGAGGAGGACCCCCTTCCAGTCTGTCCATACTGGAAGCATGAGGAGTTGCAGGAGACGTGACAACTACGTGGAAACTTGTGGTATGGCAAGGTCGAGGTTAAGGTAGTTCTTATATACAAAAAGAGTTCGGGAAAAGAGGAACGTGAGGCGGTGCACGGGAGGAACGTGAGCTGATGCACGGAGCAACGTGAGGCGGTGCACGGGAGGAACGTGAGCTGATGCACGGAGCAACGTGAGGCGGTGCACGGGAGGAACGTGAGCTGATGCACGGAGGGACGTGAGGCGGTGCACGGGAGGAACGTGAGCTGATGCACGGAGGGACGTGAGGCGGTGCACGGGAGGAACGTGAGCTGATGCACGGAGCAACGTGAGGAGGTATACGGAGCAACGTGAGGAGGTATACGGAGGGACGTGAGGAACCATCTCTTCAGCATGTGGGCTGTGAACTGGTGAGACAAACTAAGCCAGGAGGAGGGAGATGCCATTACCACTGCCAATATGACAGCTACACAGGGATGAGGAACGGGGCCACTACAAGTGTAAGGTTCCCTCACACTAATTCCTAAGCAGGTGATTACAGATAGGAAATAACTCTCCCACTCCCTCACACTACACACACTCAAATGGTCTAAGGCAGATTCTTAGGCTCTTGCAAGAGGAATGTCATGGGGGTGTGGAGAGGAATTTCTGGGGAGTGCCATAGCCTCCCCACCCTATTCCCTGCCTACCTGCTGTATATTGCATTATTCCCGAGAGAGAGAGAGAGAGAGAGAGAGAGAGAGAGAGAGAGAGAGAGAGAGAGAGAGAGAGAGAGATTGTGGCACTGGGGTTAGAAAGGGGTTAGGGAGTGGCTGTCAGATATCTCGTGCTATCGTGTTATCTTGGTTTATTAGGTATAATTAAAGGGAAAGTTGTATCTTGCGGTTTACCGCAGGGCATTGCTGGCTCCACCTCAATTCTCAATGGTCATTGGCAACCAGTGCTGAGTAAGAGTTGAATATACGTGGGAGAGGGGATGAGAGGGAAGTGAGAAGTCTGGTGAGAGGGAGTGGTTCATGGGTAAGGAACCTATATGATAATATGACTGGATAATGACAGAAAATTGTCATCATTTCCCACACGAACTAAGAGAGAGAGAGAGAGAGAGAGAGAGAGAGAGAGAGAGAGAGAGAGAGAGAGAGAGAGAGAGGAGGTCAAGCAAGAGGGGCAGGTTAGGATGGGGCGTGAAGCATGACTGGCAGTCCAGCCTTTGGGAAGGATTTTTGCGCAGTTGATGACACGAGAGGAGCGACCCGGCCATGAGGCAAGCCTCTCCCGCCACCACCACCTGTGCTAACTAGAACATTCCTGTGCTGGGACGTTATCCTGAAGGATGGACAACGTGCGTGTAGCGTGAGCTAGGAGCTCAGTATGTGCTCATTCATACTGCGTTGTGCTGCTCTGCGTGTGACGTTACTCACACGAACTCCTACTCCCTCAGCGGCTCACCCACGCGGACGATTTCAGTCATTGTAATTTCCGTTTTATGCGACATTTTGAAGAATCCGAAAGTTTAAACTAGGTTATTTGTTTAGGTTAACTGTAGCTTACCTCATGATCCTTTCCACCCGCACCAAGGTCCGGGTGGAGAGGGGGCGTGGCGACGGGGTGGCGTGATTGCGTCATTCTTAACTCAGAAAACCACCATCGCCTGCGTTCTAGCGCGCGCCGCGCCCAAACTGTCGTACCGCAGTACATTCTTGGGTTATTCGTTTAGATCTGCAGTCATCAGCGTTCTTTGAGTAACATAATAGGCTACGATGAATAGCATGTCGTCAAATTAATGTAAATGCAATGCAATATGGGAATTGAAGTGGCCATTCACCTAGGTGAACTTCCAGGAATACCCAGCCATTCCCGGCGGACGGTGCCACTGGAACCGGCAGAGTTGCCAGCTAGAGTTTTATGTCAACTTTTTTCTCGGTATTTCACAGTGGCGTCACGCTACCATGTGAATGGATAAAGTTATCGAAGGTTGGACTTGGCAGGTATGACGCAGTGGCCGTACTCTCTCCCGGACTCTGTCACTGTGAAGCAAGATGCTGCAGGAGGTTAGGCCGCTACATCCGTTAGCGCAACTTGTCGCCTCTGGTCAGCACGACCGTTTGCATGCAACGCGGGCCCCACTATTTCCCTCGGCATCATAGTCATTACCGCCGTCCGTAGTGGCAGATGGCGCAGGGATGACAGCGGCGACGGCCGCAGGACCCACCCTGCGTGGTGATGCATGGCAGATGCTGCTGCTGCTGTTGGGTCCATCACCAACTTGCACCGCAGAGACCTCCATGATAGACACACCAGGTCCCACAACTCTCCACGCTCTTACTCACTTCTTCCAGCCCTTTGCTAGTTAGTTAAAACTCGCCCCACGTTAACTACCTGCCTACATCCAACCCTCCCAGTTGCAGTAAATATACACGTTTAGGTGGTAACAAAAATCTTCGTCAACAGATATTGAAGCTTACTGCCAGGGAAGGTGTTGCCGACATCAAGGAGAGAAGAAAAAGAAAGTTTTTATTACTATTACTCACTGGTTCACCTCGCAGACTTTTCCACGACGGTGATCAAGATACATTTGGATAACTGACACATTCCTGACAGCTGGCTATCCCTGGCCAGCTGGGAGTGAATAAATCTATTAAGTTTTGTTGAAGAGCCGGCGGCTCTGTGGTTCTCTGACAGGTAGCATTAGATATCTCTCCGTTACTGTTCCCTGGAGCGAGCGGCCAGGAACCTCAGAGGATAAAGTTGGCATGAAAGTAACACGTTTTTTTATTGTTCCTTGAGAGAGGCCAAGAACCTCAGACCACAAGGATGGCACTAATGTAACACGCACACACACACACACACACACACACACACACACACACACACACACACACACAAATTCCAATACCTTGGTTCGTATCTCTTCTTTAATATGCATTTACATGCTTTTATCTTTATTTGAATAGCTCTTAATTGTCCATGATGAGTAGGAGATACTGTTAATGTGATTATAATAATCATCAGACCTGAACACAGGCAAGCAGCTATCTATCACCCTAAGTGGTTCTGTCGACAGTGAAATCTCGAACCAACGAAGTGCCGACGAGGTTGCTGGTGTTAAGTTCCCGTGTTGGTTCTGGTGTTAGCTTCATGTTGTGGTGTTAGTGTAAGATGCATGTGTGTCCACGGTACATGAGGGTGTGTTATGGGGCGTGGGGTGGGCCATGGTAAGTATGGGAAGCTGTCATGGTGGTGGCCGGGCCAGTAAGCACCCATGGGTCGTTGTTACGCAGTTGGCCGGCGGCCAGACGTGAGGTGACACCCCGAGCATTCTACCAGGGTCATGTACCTGCCCCGATATGACGTCCACTGGACCCCACCACCATGCACTCATCATGCACTTAGCATGCACTCATAACACACTTACCGAGCACTTACCACACAGTCAGGATGCACTCAGCACACACTGAATGCTCACCACGCACTATACACTCACCATACAGTCATTATACATCCACATTACATTCATGCTATGCACTCGTCATACATTCACTACCAAGCCATCATGCACTCTGGCCATACTTACGCCACGCGCACTTATCGCACTTCCTTGACGTATCCTCCTGCCATACACCCTCACCACGCACCCTCACCACGCACCCTCAGCCCGTGTGTCGTGTAGTCTCACTGTGCGCATTGTCTCGCTGTTTACGTCAGCTATGTATCTCCAGCAGATATTTCCATTATGTTTTTACCATGAATCCTACCATGAACTACTATTACTACTACTACTACTGCTGCACCTACTACAACAACGACTACTACTACATTTACAGTATTGTGTCAACAAACGTTACTATCATCAATACATTTTTGATACTGATATCAATACTAATACTATTAGGATTACAAGTACAACTACAGCTACTTTTACAACATTTACTGATTCCATTACTGTATTATTTCTACAACTACATCCACAGTCCGCCGAAATTGGTCACTGGGAATCCTCATTGTAGCGCAGGATAAGAGGTCCAAATCTCTGTAAAAATGTTGTCTAAAAACTGGTTACGTCTCGACGTCTCGTACATAAATCTAATCTGAAAACCTGGCGTAGAGTCTTGACCTGAACCTGTCTTTAGCAGCCCTCCCAGGGGTGGCCCAGTGCAGGCTGCCCTCCCAAGGGTGCAGGCAATCTCCACAACCTGGCCTTAGATAGCCTTCCAGGTGTGTAGCCAAACCTGCAATGCCAGATATACTTCACTAGGAGAAGAGTCATGTCTTCATAGGATTTACAGCTTGAATTCACAGCTGATACAGAATGTGCAGCTTGGTTTCGTAGCTGGTAAAGGACTTTATAGCTTAGCTTCGTAGCTGAGACACAGTTAGGATGTTACAGGATCGTATCTTGAGCCACAATATCCTGTATTCAACTCCGTCCCCTGCACCACACTTGTGGTACTGGTACCAGTGCCGGGGAATTACTAGAATCCAAAGTAATACAATATAAACCAGTTCACTAAAGACAACTGTTACTTTATCTAATACTTTTTCCCTCACTTGATATTTCGTTTTTCAAAAATTTGCAAGTATTTTCATTAGTTATCGTGTGTCGGTATTTGGGACCATCTGTCGCGCTTATACCTGTTTGAGTCAGCTTCGTTGATCACGTCTGTGGTCATGAGTGATGGCATTTCTGATCAGAACCTCCAAATGTGTAGTCTAAACGATGCATATTCCGTCAGAGCTTTTGTTATTAGTAGATACTTACTTAGGGTGTGTATGAGGCCGACGTGTGCTCGGGGTGGGTTGACTTTGTAGGGGTAATACGCTGGTCACAGTCTTAGGTGGTCTATATAAAGCTGTGCCCTCATGAAGCTGACCTACCTCACTAGACCTGCAATTGTGGTCCTCTCACACATTCCTGCATCTGGGAACACGGCAAGACGAAGCATCTCGTTCTGCGAAAGAGAGAGAAAAAAAAAATAATTTGATAATTCAGCCTCCGGGGGTCTTGGTCGTGATGCGATGAGATCAGCGTTGCTCAGGGGCGCCTTGGCGAAATTTGTCTGTTACAGGAACCTGTTGAGGTCTGCATCCTGAAGCCGACAGTGTATTGAGAGCCTTGGCACAGGTCATTGCCTGTGTCGTGTTTACACATGTGTGTAAGGTGATGAGGCGTACACATGGAATATATATATATATATATATATATATATATATATATATATATATATATATATATATATATATATATATATATTATCCCTGGGGATACGGGGTTAAGAATACTTCCCACGTATTCCCTGCGTGTCGTAGAAGGCGACTAAAAGGGGAGGGAGCGGGGGGCTGGAAATCCTCCCCTCTCGTTTTTTTTTGTTTTTTTCCAAAAGAAGGAACAGAGGGGGCCAGGTGAGGATATTCCAAAAAAGGCCCAGTCCTCTGTTCCTAACGCTACCTCGCTAACGCGGGAAATGGCGAATAGTTTAAAAGAAAAGAAAAGAATATATATATATATATATATATATATATATATATATATATATATATATATATATTTATATATATATATATATATATATATATATATATATATATATATATATATATATATATATATATATACACGTCTGTGTATCTGAGTAAGCCATTGATAATGACACTTATTCTTCCTACAGTCACACTATATGTACCCACATAGGAGTGAAGATCAGGTATGTATTCACAACACGAATGTAACACTATCTCCCGGTAACATGAAAATAATCAAGTACACACACACACACACACACACACACACACACACACACATCTTGATTGCGCTACCTGAACACATCCACAAACATAAACACCCCCATCAACACTCACTAGTGCACAATACATCATCCGCAACTGCGGCAAAACTCATCCATCATAGGCGTGTAAACCTCATCCCTCACCCACCCGTATAATCCAGTCTCAAGACCTTCCCAGTCCACACACTCACACGCACACTAACGTCTACGGTAGTCCCTCCTACTTACACTCAAATACCTGGCTGGAGTAACTTTCCCTCTAAGTGTACAGACGGGTCAACATCATACAGTCCGCTGATGATCATATTCTGGGAACAATATAGTCAAAGGTCGACCCTGTGTCATCCTTTAACCTGGACCTTTACGGCCAGGATAAAGGCCAGGAAATCATATATCCAAAGGTCGTACAATGATGCTAAGGGTCGTGCCGTCGTGGTCAAGAGCCGTACCGTCGTGGTCAAGGGTCGTGCCGTCGTGGTCAAGAGCCGTACCGTCGTGGTCAAGGGTCGTACCGTCGTGGTCAAGGATCGTACCGTCGTGTACAAGAGTCGTGCCGTCGTGGTCAAGGAATTACAATCCTCCCTGAAATTTGACAATGACACAGTTATATAAACAGCTGAGCCAAGTATGCTTCTAATACATTTTATTCACCATCTGTAACTTGAGCGCAACCCAACATACATCACTTTTCCTCTGCACATTACACTCTGTGATTAAATATGGTTACGTTTGTAGTTTGTATGACTGATAAAAGTTGTTTGTAAGTGTTGACCGCAAGCTACTTACCTCGTTAGCCGCTGCATCTTGTGTGCTACGTCTGTGTGATACATATACGTCCGGTACGAGACTTCACTACCTCTGCCTCCGTTCTATGTGAGTGATACTGGCGCTGGTGTGGCCCTGAGTAAATAGTAGATTGATCGTTTTCTCTTTAATCTCTGAGCACGATTACTTAATCCCTTGAATACGACTCCTTAACCCATTGGTACGACTATTTAACCCCTTGAGTACGACATCTGAATCCCCCGAGTACGACGAATACACCCCTTGAGTACGACCTCTTGAAAATGACGCCTAATCACGTCTTGCCAAATACTTTACTGATAACAATGACCAGTAAACAAGCTTGTTCAGGAAGAACAATATGACGTGTGTATATCTACATTAAGTATTTCTCTTCGACTCTGACCCTTCTCACCAGATTACCCACCTTGCTGACACGAGGTCAGAACACCTTTTCCGTTTACACTTTCCTATAAAATTTCCATTCACTATACCCTCTCCATGCTACGTAGTGCTCAGTCATAGTTATTTTCCTGTCAGATTGACATGCCAGAGGGCGTGGCGAGTGAGGAGGAGCCTTAAGCGATACTATCCTGTCTCCATCTATAGTAGTGGGTGGGGAGGAGCCTTCTGCTTTACTGTCCTGTCTCCATCTATATAGGTCAAGAGTTTAGGATTCTCTCTCTCTCTCTCTCTCTCTCTCTCTCTCTCTCTCTCTCTCTCTCTCTCTCTCTCTCTCTCTATATATATATATATATATATATATATATGTATATATATATATGTATATCTTTTTTCCCCATACTTGATCGCCGTTTCTCACGTCAGCGAGGTAGCACCAAGAACAGAAGAACAAAGGCCACATGCGCTCACATCCATTCAACACCTGTCATGTGTAATGCACCGACACCATAGCTCACTATCCACATCCAGACCCCACACACCTTTCTATGGTTTCCCGTCGACGCTGTATGTGCTCTAGTTCAGTCCAATGACAGCACGTCAACCCCTGTATACCACATCGTTCCAAATCACTCTATCTCCCCATTCTCCTAGACACGTGTATCCTCTTCGTCAACCTTTCCTCATTGACTCTCTCCGTATGACCTAACCATCTCAGCACAGCCTCCTCAACCACACTTTTCATTACCACACATTTCTCTTGCCTTTCTGTTACTTACTCGATCAAATCACATTACACCACATATTGTCCTCAAACATCTCATTTTCAACATTTCCTCCTTTCTATGAACATCCTCATCTAAAGCCCATGCCCTCCATATATATATTAATATATATATATATATATATATATATATATATATATATATATATATATATATATATATATATATATATATATATATGCAAAAATACGACAAGAACCAAGATAAACAGGTAATAACCTCTCATCACAGTATCTCTGATCAGTGTTGACAGTCACTTCACTAAATGATAAACATCATACAATGTTTATGTTGGTCATAATAGATGAGGACAAATGATCTCGAGTGGTTAGGAGAGCTGAGTAATTAGTGCGCCCTGGATGATAATTAATGAGTATTGTATGGTAATATTGGGCACTGGATAATGATTAGTGGCTGTTAGATGGTAATTATTGGCCGCCGGAGGGTAATTAGTGGGCGCTGGAGGGTAATTAGTGGTCACTGAGTGGTAATTAATGGGCGCTGGAGGGTAATTAGTGGTCACTGAGTGGTAATTAATGGGCGCTGGAGGGTAATTAGTGGTCACTGGGTGGTAATTAGTGATCAATGGGTGGTAATTTGTGGGCGCTGGAGGGTAATTAGTGGTCACTGGAGGTAATTAGTGGCGCTGGGTGGTAATTAGTGGTAACTGGGTGATATTCCTACTCTGGGTCACCACCAGAGGTCACCTGTCTCATGGTAATGATGAATCATGAGGCCGGGGGCACGATCATAGGTGAGTATGAGTAAGGGAACTGGGTGATGGTGAGTAAAGGACTGGGGAAGTGAAAAGTAAGTGAAGGGATGACTAATGATGAGTGCATGGTGAGTAAATGGCTGGATAATGGTGAGTAAATGGCTGGGTAATGGTGAGTAAATGGCTAGGTAATGGTGAGTAAATGGCTGGGTAATGGTGAGTAAATGGCTGAGTAATGGTAAGTAAATGGCTGGGTAATGGTGAGTAAATGGCTGAGTAACGGTGAGTAGGCTGGGTAATGGTGAGTAAATGGCTGGATGATGGTGAGCAAATGGCTGAGTAATGGTGAGTAAGGAACCTGAGGACCTGGATTAAGAGAGACCGGTCAGCCGCCGTGACCTATGACGCAAGCACAAATTTCTCCCTTTGTTCTCTCTCTCTCTCTCTCTCTCTCTCTCTCTCTCTCTCTCTCTCTCTCTCTCTCTCTCTCCTCTCATCAGGGTTCACTTTCTCTTCTTTCCCTCGTTTGCACGGAAAACTTTCTCTCTTGCCCCATTTCTTTCCATAATACTCTCTCTCTCTCTCTCTCTCTCTCTCTCTCTCTCTCTCTCTCTCTCTCTCTCTCTCTCTCTCTCTCTCGGAGGCCAGACTTCACCAGGCCAAGACGTCCACAGTAGAGGAAGCCAAGAGGTGGTCAGGCTTCGCCAAGCCAAGAAAACCTGTGGTCGTGAAGTAAACATAAGGAGTCAAGTATTCTGACGCTGAGCGGCCAAAAATAGTGTGTGGTGCGCGTATAGCGAGAGCTGATGACGTTGATGGCTGACTCCCAGAGAGAGAGAGAGAGAGAGAGAGAGAGAGAGAGAGAGAGAGAGAGAGAGAGAGAGAGAGAGAAGATGAATGGACTGGAATGCCTTTGATAGAGATGGCGTGTGGTACAGGATCAGGTAGATAGAGGGTTGTGGCATCTGTATCTTGGTTGTGACAAATATGGTCGATCTGTAGGAGCCATACTGGGGATGTGGCAGTTGTAGCCTGGTTGTAATAACCATGACGGGTTGTGGTAGGCATCATCATCATCATCATCACCCCAACACTGAACCACCCGATGCCACCATCACTGACAACACCATTACTGTTAACACTATCACTGACAACACCATTACTGTTAACACCATCACTGACAACACCATTACTGTTAACACCATCACTGACAACACCATCACTGGCAACACCATCACTGACAGCAGCAGCAACAGCAGCAGCAACAGCAGCAGGAGCAGCAGCAGCCCCTGGCCACAGCGGTGACAGGCACGGCACTCAACTGTGCCAAGGTCTTCACCCTCCTCCTGATTGCAGTGTCTCCCTCATTATATATTTGGTTAGTTAGATCCTTTGCTCATTGTCCTAGTTTCTCCGCTCTGTTACGTCTTGAGCTATTGTGTGTGTGTGTGTGTGTGTGTGTGTGTGTGTGTGTGTGTGTGTGTGTGTGTGTGTGAGTGTGTGAGAGAGAGTGAGCAAAAACCTGTCTTTCCGTAGGATTATGGAAGGTGGTTTAAGATTCAAGTGAGAGATGAGTTACGGTATTCTGCTCCTTAATTTGCATATTGATAGAAGACTCAGTCGCTGATCTGCATCAAGAGAACAAGAGACGTCGTTGAACTTCGTCAGAACACAGACCTAATGGTCTATGACGAAGGTATTTATTGGTAGGTAGCAGAAGTCTCCTGTTCTCACAATCTTACTTGCGCTACAGACGCGACTGTTGCCTGAGGAAAAGCAACGAAAATCTCTCTTGATCGTTGACTGAAGGGATAGGCGCCGGGAAGTGAGGAATCCGGGAAAGATAAGATGTGTTGGAAGGTTTCTGGGTATGTGAGGCGAGGGAGAGAAAGCTTGGGACAGAGAAGGAAAGCAGGAGGGTAACAGGTCTTGGGGCTCAGGCCAAGTGCTGCACTAAAACCCTCTTGCTTTCTGTTCTGTATCCGCCTAGAGTGGGAGGTGGGGAGGCGCTTTACGCTTCACTGTCCCAACTCCAGTCGTAGTGGTGAGCAGGGCGGGACAGGGGAGAGGCGGGGGGTTAGGTTGGCTTATTCTTCTTTACTATCATGTCTCCATCTCTCGTGGGGGATGGGTGGCGTGAGGAACCTTCTGCTTTGATATCCTGTATTCATCTATGGTGATGGGGCGTGTCTTGTACTTTACTACCGAGGCACGAGAGTAAATTAGAAGGCACCTCCCAACCCACCATTATAGATGGAGTTAAGATAGTAAAGCAGAAGACATTTCTCCACTTACCACTCCCTTCGCCACAACAGCCAGCAGGAAACAGTTAAGGAGAACACCATGCGGTATGTTGAGGATATACTGCCATGGAAATTCTGTACGAAAGTGTGAAAGTGTATATCATCCTACTCTAGTGCTAATACAGGAAGGAAGCTCTTGAAAAAATGTGATAAGAAGATAAGATTTGTGTTGTTCCTTGTGATGTGTGTTGTTCCTTGTTCAACAGGCTTATCTAATGATAAATGATGTCATCATTTATCCTGTCGTAATGATAAATGATGTCATTATTTATCCTGTCATAACAATAAATGATATCATTTATTCTGTCACAATTTAAGGATATTGATGGTCAAAATCAGTTAGTTTACTGCACGGTTCTCTTGGGTGTCTTCAGAAACGGCGTCTTTTAAAAGCCGTTCGATATTTCCTCGTCTCTTACCATTCTGTCACTTTTTTTCAATTAGATACCATACTAAGTACTGTACTACCAAGTACCACGTCAGACGTGAACATGCTCACTTTAGCCCCAAGTATTAATGCGGCTCGTGGAAAAACGCATGAAGGTTGTGGTTCTGGAACCGACAGTATTTACGAATGTCTAAGAAGTAGTTATTGACGGTAGCGTAGGATTTTAACGAAGCCTCCGACGTAGCAAAGAGCATCGTGTCCCTCCAGCTGCGTCTGAGCTGGCGCGAAAGCTGCCCTCAGTAGCGAGACAGATGACAGTGTGTAGGCTTTGAGATGTCGTAACAGTAGACCCTGACGGAGGGTTTTCCATACGCTAGGATCATTATCTGCAGGCCGGGGGCAGTGTAGCCTCGTGACTGTATGGGACCTCTCCCATCGCCGCGTCTAGGTCTTTCCCAGGCGGGAGACGCTCTCTATCTGGTCTCTTCTATAGTTCAAGGTAACACTGTGGGAGGGAAGAGGGCGACCTTTAAGTGATCACGGACTTTAGGTTCATCAGAATCAACCTAGACGAGGCGGACGCTCAAATATCTAACAGCGTTGGTAGAGGGTCGAGGTTCCTACTTTGTCTCCTCCCTCACCCAAGTGACAATGCCGTCAACAATGATTATATAGTTTTTTCTCGTAGGTGTTGTCCAGTCTTATCTATCTAGTTCACGGTCACCTTCAGCCTACAAACCCACAATTACTTTTCCTTACGTTGGTTCTTTGAAGTGACATAATACCTCTTTCATCCTAGTTCCTCCTTGCTTGCCACCCCACTGAAGTAGGTCTTCGCTGCTACACCCATCTGCTTCTTCCTTGTTCTCACCGCCCTCACCTTGACCCATCGGATCATAATCTTGTCTGATCCAACCGTCTCTTGCTCAAGATCGCCTCTTTTTATTGTCTATCTATAGTTCCCCATAATGATGTCAGCTCCACCCTGTCTGACGAACTGTGGTAGGTGAATACAAGCCACACAGAGCTGTCCCTTGTGGAAGATTGATCACTCATCGCGACTCCATCATCAGTGAACTTACATCCTTTCTCATGAACCATCCCACATTCCTTGTTCCATCCACCCAGACCTGTACAGGGTTACCGTCTTTCCTCAGATCATTGCTTCTCCTCTGCAGGATATCCTCTTCTCGCTGTTCACAAAGGATGACGATTCAGTTCCTGGTCATTTACCGGCGGAGTGGTCTTCATCAGTTCTGCTCTTCAACTGCCGAGCATCATACTTATAAAACCTTTATATGTGCACAAAACATACCCGAGAGATCATCATCCTTGGATCAAACTGGTCTTAGTCACAATCCTCGAAAACCAAAAACCTGTTTGTCTGCTTTAGGTTTTTTCCTTCACATCAGAAGGCAACAGACGACACACATGCTATATGCAAACACTGGAAGCGTAATTCCAGCCGAACTATACACAGCAGATTAATCATAACATGAAACTGACCTAACAAAACTCAACTCGAACCCCACAAAAAAGTTTCTACATTCCTAAACAGTCACACAGAAACAAACCTCTCTTGTCTGAACCCAGATGATTTTGCCATAATAATTTTTTTTTTTTTACCTAAACTTCTTCCCTCACACCAGTCCACTCATGCAACTCGAGCTCACGATGAGGTGTAGCGGTTTAGCGTTCCTAACCGTGACGCAGTCGCGGGCCGCCAGCCCACAGTCGAGCATGGCAGAGGTTCGAATCCTGGTTGCGGCAGTCGGTCCACAGTCAATGCAGCTGTTCATCCACCCTTAGGGGTTGGCCGATAAGTTGGGTACCTGGCACAGGCTAGGGTATATATATATATATATATATATATATATATATATATATATATATATATATATATATATATATATATATAGCGTTAATGGATGACCTTGATTAGGGCCTCAGCCGCCCGTGCCGTCTCAGCTAACATACATAAAACGTAGATTTGCGCAACAAGAAAGTGTGATGCAGGAGACGTCATCTATTATGACCATCTTCGTCTGCTCTTCTCTCAGGACACAAACCTAATGTCTAGTCGACTACATATATATCGCCTGACCTCTGACCCTCTGATCCAGCAAAGGTAGATGACATACTTCCTCAAGCTCTTAATCATTTACCCCCTTCCTGTGTACCTCCAACTTTGGTTCTCGCTGGTGAAGACTTGTTCAAACGTAGCCATGTCTGGAAATGGTGATGATCCCTTCTCCTAACAGGTACCATATACCTCAGTACCAGACCACAGACTACCATACACCTCAGTACCAGACCACAGACTACCATACACCTCAGTACCAGACCACAGACTACCATACACCTCAGTACCAGACCACAGACTACCATATACCTCAGTACCAGACCACAGACTACCATATACCTGAGTACCAGACCACAGACTACCATACACCTCAGTACCAGACCACAGACTACCACACACCTCAGCACCAGACCACAGATGAGACGCGAGCTGCCAATCAAGAATTAAATTCTCAACGTTTTGACTGTTGTCTTCCTCAGCAGAATATTCCTCCTGAGGAAGACAACTGTCGGGACGTAGACCTGAGGAAGACAACTGTCGGGACGTAGACCTGAGGAAGACAACTGTCGGGACGTAGACCTGAGGAAGACAACTGTCGGGACGTAGAGAATTAAATCTTGATAATCATGTCTCACTGTCAGCATACCACGCGCCTGCCCCTCCCTAACCTCACTACTCTCATACTAACCTCATTTTCCTCATTTTCCTTCTCATGTTTTATCTCATGTACGTCTCAGTGGGGATCTTTACCTTCAACTGCTTTTCCCATCAACACATGATATATATCATATACAAATATATAGTCCTTATATCCCATATAGTGGAGACAGACTCCGCTTGTACATATGTAGGGCAGTGGTGACTCATAGTGGGTGTTGGGTTCATCTCCCAAGCCACATACTAGAAAGGGCACAAAAAGTTTAGCAGCTTCCCACGGGTCCATGCTGGAGGCAGACGCTCGACCGTCGTGTGTAAATGTATGGGGATCCAGGTCACAGAGTCACATGTATATACCTTCGTTGTAAAGCGTCATCACTTGGTCATGATAACGTCTCGTTAATGGTGTAGTCAGCCAATCCACTGTCGTCGTAGTGAACAGTGAGGGGTTCGTTAAGTCTGAACATCTTGTTCACTTCACTGTCAACAGCGAATCCATCATTCGTAACAGCGTACAAGTCTTCTGCCTCGTGGTTCCTTCACTGCCAATATTGACCAGCTTCTTTTTTACCTTACCACTGATGTTAATCCCCCTCATTCAAGATGTAGGTCACCGCTCATGTTCAAGACTCACCTTTGTAGGTCACCGCTCATGTTCAAGACTCACCTTTGTAGGTCACCGCTCATGTTCAAGACTCACCTTTGTAGGTCACCGCTCATGTTCAAGACTCACCTTTGTAGGTCACCGCTCATGTTCAAGACTAACTAATGAAGATCAACCAAATGATCACTTTCATGTTCACGATGGTCAACTGGCCTTCCTTACAGAGGATTTCTGTGACCATACAATTGACAGTTGTTTTTCTACAGATATATGTCTTAATGATACATTTCCTGAACTATGTCTAATATCACATACGAGATCAAAACGTGAACCAGTTCCTCCCAGGCTGGTGCGTTTCTACATGTTGTCTGGTGTGGCACATTGTACCGGGTCCCATAAAGGGATTGCATTGCCTGAGGGTCATCAAGAATCATTTCACCTCTCATGGCTCTGTCATCATGTGAATATATATATATATATATATATATATATATATATATATATATATATATATATATATATATATATATAAATGAAGGTCCTCATGGTAGTGTTAATGTAGTAGACTAGTGATGATATCCTTGTCTGAGTTTGGCTGTTCAAAAGGTACAATACTTGACGATTCTCTCCACTGCTTTCCACTCATCTCCATCTCCCTTCCCTCCTTCGTTCTACCCTCCCTGCTACTCTCCTCCATCCCTCCACTGCTTTCCACTCATCTCCATCTCCCTTCCCTCCTTCGTTCTACCCTCCCTGCTACTCTCCTCCATCCCTCCACTGCTTTCCACTCATCTCCATCTCCCTTCCCTCCTTCGTTCTACCCTCCCTGCTACTTTCCTCCATCCCTCCCTCTTCCTCCCCAACTCCAAACTCACCGAGGGTCGAACTGGCTCCCCTAAACAAGCGGGTCAGGACGCGCCCCCACATCAGCCGGCAAACATGGCAACATTCCACCTCTTCCTGCTGCCATCTGCGGCTGATGCCAGGTGGCTCTGCCTCCAACCACCAACACCACCTGCTGTGGCGGCCCAAGGACCCCCACTACCGCCCCGCCCACGCCGCACACCAGCAAAATATTCGTGTCATGGGCTAAATATGGCACGAAATGCTCTTCATGTTTTCACCACCAGACGTGTCAGGCAGCCAGGAAGCCTCCGCTCTCCTCTGTGTGGCCCTGTCTCTCTGGCTGGTCCTGAACTGTCTCTCTGGCTGGTCCTGAACTGTCTCTCTGGCTGGTCCTGAACTGTCTCTCTGGCTGGTCCTGAACTGTCTCTCTGGCTGGTCCTGAACTGTCTCTCTGGCTGGTCCTGAACTGTCTCTCTGGCTGGTCCTGGTCCTGTCTCTCTGGCTGGTCCTGGTCCTGTCTCTCTGGCTGGTCCTGAACTGTCTCTCTGGCTGGTCCTGGACTGTCTCTCTGGCTGGTCCTGAACTGTCTCTCTGGCTGGTCCTGGACTGTCTCTCTGGCTGGTCCTGGTCCTGTCTCTCTGGCTGGTCCTGAACTGTCTCTCTGGCTGGTCCTGAACTGTCTCTCTGGCTGGTCCTGAACTGTCTCTCTGGCTGGTCCTGAACTGTCTCTCTGGCTGGTCCTGGTCCTGTCTCTCTGGCTGGTCCTGGTCCTGTCTCTCTGGCTGGTCCTGAACTGTCTCTCTGGCTGGTCCTGGACTGTCTCTCTGGCTGGTCCTGAACTGTCTCTCTGGCTGGTCCTGGACTGTCTCTCTGGCTGGTCCTGAACTGTCTCTCTTGGCTGGTCCTGAACTGTCTCTCTGACTGGTCCTGAACTGTCTCTCTGGCTGGTCCTGAACTGTCTCTCTGGCTGGTCCTGAACTGTCTCTCTGGCTGGTCCTGAACTGTCTCTCTGGCTGGTCCTGTCTCTCTGGCTGGTCCTAAACTGTCTCTCTGGCTGGTCCTGAACTGTCTCTCTGGCTGATCCTGTCTCTCTGGCTGGTCCTGTCTCTCTGGCTGGTCCTGTCTCTCTGGCTGGTCCTGAACTGTCTCTCTGGCTGGTCCTGAACTGTCTCTCTGGCTGGTCCTGAACTGTCTCTCTGGCTGGTCCTGAACTGTCTCTCTGGCTGATCCCGTCTCTCTGGCTGGTCCTGAACTGTCTCTCTGGCTGGTCCTCAAGCTCTCTCTAGCTGGTCCTAGGGCTGTCTCTCTCTATTCTCTCCTCGAACTATCTACTGAGTCTCTCTCTCTCTCTCTCTCTCTCTCTCTCTCTCTCTCTCTCTCTCTCTCTCTCTCCCTCCCTCATGATCGTGTCTGTGTATGTTTTAATTTCTTATATCCAGTTCAGAATATCTTTACACACGTGACGTTGGCCGGGAGAGTATCTGACCTTACATTACTATTTCAGCCATGTTAGCCGCCTACAGCTACCCAGGGAAATAGCCAATGAGATCACGAGGAGGAACACAGGAACCCGGGAAGACGGCCAATCAGCTCGTCGGTACAACAACACAGGAGCCTGAGTGGCTTACCAACCAGTGCGAGACGACGACAACAATAATGGCATGTAAACACATAGGAATAAAGCTGTACGTGAAACCTGAGCTGAGAGATAGATAGATAGATAGATAGATAGATAGATAGATAGAGAGAGAGAGAGAGAGAGAGAGAGAGAGAGAGAGAGAGAGAGAGAGAGAGAGAGAGATTATGGCCTGTTGTTTATCAGTATGGTACAACACACACACACACACACACACACACACACACACACACACACACACGTCCTCTGTGGTATGGTACAATGCAAATATTTGTAGCACGACTAAAATTAGACCAGCGTCAGGGTAGGTCTGGTAGCGCAGGATGTTCCACTGGGGGGGGGGGGGGTGGACATGTTCCTCTGGCAGAGTGGCAGGTCCCTGTAGCAGGACACTATGTCCCTCGAACTGAGCACTATGTCCCTCTAATCAGCAATGTCTCCTTCCTATTAATTCGTCAGGCGCATTGCTTCTTCTCGTAATCTTTTCCATCAAATTCTTCAATCTTCTACATATGATCTGCTGGCATTTACATATGGGCAGCTATCATTTACATATGGACTTTGGTATTTACACTTGGCTTGCTGGTATTTACATATGAGTTACTAGTATTTACATTTGGGCTGCTAATATTTACACATTTGGTTCTGGTATTTACATTTGGGCTGCTAATATTTACACATTTGGTTCTGGTATTTACATAGGAGCTTCTGCTATTTACATATGAGTTACTTGTACTTCCATATTGGGCTTCTTGTATTTACATATAGGCCACTGGTGCCGTGATTCGAGTGGGATTACTGATGTGGTTTTATTATGGGTTGTGGGTTCACAACAAGCCCATAATGTTCCTGGCTTAATGCGTCGACATCTCTGGTCGACACCTCTAGTCGACATCTCTGGTCGACACCTCTAGTCGACATCTCTGGTCGACACCTCTAGTCGACATCTCTGGTCGACATCTTTGGTCGACAGCTCTTGTCGACATCCCTGGTCGACATCTCTGGTCGACACCTCTAGTCGACATCCCTGGTCGATACCTCTGTTCGACATCTCTGGTCGACACCTCTCGTCGAGGTCTCTGGTCGACATCTTTGGCCGACACCTCTGCTCGACATCTCTGGTCGACACCTGTGGTCGACATATCTGGTCGACATATCAGGTCGACATTTCTTGTCTGTTTTCTTGTCGATCTTTGACGTGGCTTTGTACTTCTGCTGCGTTCTTTTATCTCCGTGTTTCTTGTACGAGTATCGTGACTACCTAACGTGAGAGAGAGAGAGAGAGAGAGAGAGAGAGAGAGAGAGAGACGTACGTAACTAGGTGTGAAATCTGAGACATGGTGACAAAAAGCTTTCGTGACTTCATCAGGTTTGATCCAAGGATATAAAGCTGCTAATTCCCTCCCGGGTTAGTGGCGGTGTGTGAGCCATTTACCCATTTATCTGGGATGACGAGGAAGCATGAAGGCGAGTTGGCAACAGTGAGGGCATCTTGCGTCAGTGTTGCAAGCATAATGCGTCACCCTCCACCACCTCAAGTCTGGCGTCACGAGGTGGGCCCACCCACCTCCAGGTGGGCTGAGGACCTGCACCAGGCTCTCCCGAGGCCTGGGCTGAGGGTGAAGCCACCTGACCCCACCCTGGTGCCTGCCCGCAGGACCTGGTCATCAGTGATGGACCGCTGCCTGCCAGGCGCGAGGTGTGCATGCAAGCACCACAGTAACTGTTTCATCTACACTGTTATATGTATATATAACAAGTGATTGTTGTAATTCTTTCTTGTATCTCCCCTGTTGATGTGATCACTACTCGAAAGTGCACTTGGGAACTTTTCGTGTTTCATTTCTCCGTGGACAGGAAGGAACACATATATAGGTTGGTAAGCAAACAGAGAGATAGACACTGTTTGTAAATGGTTACACCGCGAGAGCGACGAGACAGTTTACCGAGACTTTATCACTGTCAATAGATGAAAAGAACAGTCTCGTTGAGGACCTTCTCGCCCAAAAGGAGTCCATCATTTCCCTGCTCCTGCATGGAGTGCCGATTCAAAACTGAAGTTCCATTTTAGGGGTCCTGGAGTTTTATGATGACAATAATGATAATAATGATAATAATGATGATAACAACAACAACAACAATAATAATGATAATAATGATAATATATAATTTGATGGATAAAGTAGATATGTGATAAGTAATGGAACGGGTTGGGTACAATCACTTTTTTCCTTGCTTTTTTTTTATTTCTAGAGTATAGAGTATGGCCTTGACGCCGGCCTATACTTAAACATCTTCTTCGACCTGTTGTCTCATTCCTAGGGTACTGTGTGTCCCCCTCAGGCGGCGGGCAAGCCAAGGCACGCTGGGGAAGACGTGCAGCAGCAGCAGCAGCAGCAACAGTGGGCCAACAACAGACTCATTCCAAGATGAACCATCCACAACTAGGTCAGTATAAAGAGGACTCTGGTGAGAGAATTTAGAACATCTTCGAATTCACGCTGCTGCTGGCGACCCCTGACGACACGGCACCAGTACCGCTGCTGCTTGTCTCCCTCTCTCCTCGTCCATCCGGGAACTGAGAACGAAGGTTACGAGAACCTGTGCGAAGCTGCGTGACGAACGGAATTATCTTGGTCACAAACGTAACACGATTCCCAAGAGAGACGGGTCGATCATTTTATTCACATGAGGAAGACTCGCTCCTTCAAGGTTGGTGAGAGCAAAGCGAAGGTGCCATGAATGAATCCTGAATATAATCACACGTGAGACTCTAAATGTGACGTCCATGGGAGACAGTCACATGTGTGGGCATCAGGTGCCATCGTGCGTCTGTCTTCCATGAACGTGGGTGAGTCAGGCTCAGGAACTTCGACGAATTTAGAGGAAGCAGACGACCTTTTGCTTTGACTCTCTAAGCACACGTCTAAAAATGGATAGACACACACACACACACACACACACACACACACACACACACAAGAATCCAGAGTTGTAGCCAGACAAGGACGTGGTGGATCTCTTATGTGGCCCCCGGCAGGAATTGTGTCCCTCAGGAAGGTATAGGTCGAGCCAGGTGTTGGTAACACTAAACGTGTAGCAACACCGTGGTACACACTCTCTGGCCGCCAGACTTGGCAGTGGGTCCTGCATGCTTCTGTCTGCTGTTTATACCCTCAGGGAATGCGACTACACTGCAAATTTGGCACGAATTATGATACACTAGAAGTGAACCTTAATCTCGTACTTGACCTTTTCCCTCCGTATAAATCACACTGATTCAGCTCCTGAAGATTGTGACGCTCAAGGTCGAGGGGTACCTTAGAAAGGTGCGTGCGGTGTGAGCTACAATACCATGGAGGAATTTAGGTACTGGTTGTACCACAATAGAGGCACTCTTGGCTTGACTGCTTCCCTCGTCTTAAGCTATGAGAGCGAACGTACTCAAAATGTTTCTTACTTTGAGGAAGATAACGTCGTCTGACAGAGTCTTCTGGACTCACCACAATAATGGTTTTCGAAAGGTAAACGAAACCACGACTCTAACAGTTTCCATCAGTATTTCGGTCCACCTGCACTCATGACCTTCCTACACTCAAGACGAACAAGTATGGGCATCACGAGGTACACCAACCTATCACTTCAACTCCTTCATTAGTAGTTCACCTGCTCACTTCTGCCTCCTGATTTGGACTGTCGAACTTCTCCTGGGTACGCAGGAGATGAGGGTACGCAGGAGATGAGGGTACGCAGGAGATGAGGGTACGCAATTTGCTTCACATTGGATGATTCTTGTTATGATGACGTTAACGAGACCTACTGCACCTGACACGTGGTTTATTATCATAAGTTCGAGGTTTAACACACATCCTCCAGACATTAAAACTTTCCTCAAGCATCTTAAGTCTTACGTAAAGCTTTGAAGAGATTCTAGTCTGTCAGTCTGTAAATTAATAGTCGTAAGTGGTGTAATATATATATATATATATATATATATATATATATATATATATATATATATATATATATATATATATATATATATAATCCATTGCATTGTAAGACATTCCTTGCCTTTTGTCTTAACTTTGAGTAGGACGTCGATTTTCTAGACTATCAGGTTCACCGAATGCAGGAGAATATGACTTCAAGTTTGTTCTTCTTCCTTTTCTTTCTTTCCAGGTATTACCAGCTAAATACTACTTTGGATCGACATGAAGTTTGTCAGTAATGTAGATCCAATGCAGCCAAACATGCTTCAACTCTCAGGTTTTCTTTAAGCATGAGGCATCACCGAGGTAAATAGATAGAAAGTTTTACAGTAGTTAAGGGATTCAACAACATCGACATTGAAAATGTCTTTACCTTAGCGCCAGTGCTATCAACGAGAGAAAATGGTCTAAAGCTTAGATGTCACCGAGTTAATCTATTTCTTTACTAAAGACGTCATTGAGGCTTGGAATAAGCTCAACTATAACAAGTTCAGAGCAACAATATTAATATCTTCAAAATCAGGAGTGATCACCAGTTGTCACTTTTCGGTAAGGAACAGCGCATTAACTCCTCAACCAGCGATCTCTTCCTGGCCATAGTGCGGTAACATACACCGTCGACTGCCTTAAGAGAGCAAGAAAGAATCATTGTATCATTTTTAAACATCAGGAATGATACAGACATGGAAGTCGAGATGATGGAGCTCAAGTTTATCCTCACTATTGTCTTAATAACAGAAAGTGAGGGAATTTATGTCGTTGTTGATGGGATCCATGACATGTTCATGTTCATTCTACCTTATGACTTTCCTACGAATATTTTCTTTAGACATATTAATCCTGTAAGACATTTTCTTTTTCGACCTGCTTTCCGCCTGGTGTGTTGCCGGAGGGAGTGGAGGGTTGGGAGAGAGCCTTTGCTTTGCAATCCTTTTCTTCTACTGCTTTTAAAAAGACTGCATATTTTTCTGTGGTGTTAAAGCCAGACCATCTCGCTTGGACCTTGGGTCTGTGTGGTCTGTGTATCTTTGTAATTCAATTCATTGCTGGTTATATGTGGTTTCGCCTGTTGCCAGACGCACAAGTCGACAAACGTACACACTGCCAGACGAACAAGTCGACAAAACATACACGCTGCCAAACGAACACGTCGACTACCGTACAGGCTGCCAGACGAACAACTTGGCGAACGTACACTCTGCCAGACGCACAAATAGATACATCTATCGCAAAACGCTTCTAACATTACTTAATCTGTACATAATCTGTAAAAAAAGGAAATTAACGCGGAACTGTTTTAATCAACTATGTAAGTTTCATTTCATCTTTACACTGAAAAACAGTAGTTGAAGTGTACAATGGGTAACTCTTTATGGTGAGGCTAATACACTTAATCTGTCACGAAGTACACACCACAACAGTGGCCTTCAAGTCCCCAGGGCCAACGTGTAATCAAGGTGTCTCACATATCCTTCAACGAAATGCTGATTTGCGTGTGTTTTTGTGCACCAATCGTGACGTCCATCAGTGCTGCTATTACCTACTATAGAGGCTACTCCAAGGTCTTCAGTACCCATATAAACACTAGACTGTGAGGGGGAAGTGACAGAGCTTCTACATCTCGACCTTCTTAGCGAAGTAACTCAAGATTTTATGGATTTAATCCAGACTACAAAGTTCTATATATCTACACATTTTGCTGTTTTAATTTCTCTCAGATGTATGATAGTTGTTAACTTGCCTGTGTTGGTTCTTAGGGATGAAGATCCTGGCTTAATGCCAGGCATACTAACATCACGTGATGGTGTCTTATATCATCAAAGTTACGAATTTCAATTGAAGAATTACATTTCAAATCCAATCCCATGTGATATGGTCCAATCTCATGTGATATGGTCTAATACCATGTGATATGGTCCAATCCCATGTGATATGGTCCAATCTCATGTGATATGGTCTAATACCATGTGATATGGTCCAATCCCATGTGATATGATCCAATCCTTCGTCTGGAGGTTTGCACCATCGTGGCCTGTGCTTTGTCCTCATCTTGGATGATTCGTTTGTTGCGACACTGACGTAAGTTTCGTGTGTTCGTACATCATTAATGACTCATAGTCTCTTAGTTTACAGAAAACGCAACACAGTCTTAACATAGTCATGATACAAGATGTATCATGCAGTACCATCAGTATCAAACTAATGTTCATGCATGATGACACGTAATTTCTGTTTACCATGAACTCCATCTACAGCCAACTTAAAACCTTATTTTCCCATCATGTAACAGGAATTTTTTGTTTTTGTTTTGAGTTTCTGTTTAAATGCCTTTACTGCAATTGTCTTACCTCTTCAGCAACTTTCAATGTTTAAGTTTGAAATGGTTTTAAGAATCTAGTTTTCAGATAATTTCATTTCTTTAATGAATTTTGGACTCTTGCTTCTAGTGTATGAATCTTGCATTGCGATCATTCAGATGTAAGATACATCAACTTGTTCTTATATAATATTGTAATGAGCTAAGTCGTATACTATTAACTGTCCTCTACAGCAAATCATTCCCAACCTTAAGTAAAAGGACAATAAGACCCATTTATCAAAGTTTCTCCCTCGTTTATATCTTGCTTTTAGACTGTGGATGTCCCACTGGCTTGGGACACTGGGTCTTCAAACGAAATTTCTTGGGATCAGCGAGAGCAGCTAGACATAAGGGTCGTGCTTCCATCATCTCTTGTTTGAGTTTATCTTCATATTTTTGATACATATTAATGGCATGCTTTTGTTAGCAATAACCTTGAATGTGGCTATCTTGGCATTAACTGACGTCCTTATCTTACGACATGAGATTGTCTTTCAGCAACCAGGGAAAACTGGTCTCGTGTTATCAGCATGAGCATAGATAACATAAAACTTCACATGTTCACAGTCGAAGCTTACTAACTCTTTGTGTGTGTGTATATATATACATATATATATATATATATATATATATATATATATATATATATATATATATATATATAAATATATATATATATACACACATTTATATATATATATATATATATATATATATATATATATATATATATATATATATATATATATATATATATAATAAATAAAAATAAAAAGAGCGTGGTTGAGAGAGCAGAAGAGGGTGTTTTGAAATGGCTCGGGCACATGGAGAGAATGAGTGAGGAAAGATTGACCAAGAGAATATATGTGTCGGAGGTGGAGGGAACGAGGAGAAGAGGGAGACCAAATTGGAGGTGGAAAGATGGAGTGAAAAAGATTTTGTGTGATCGGGGCCTGAACATGCAGGAGGGTGAAAGGAGGGCAAGGAATAGAGTGAATTGGAGCGATGTGGTATACCGGGGTTGACGTGCTGTCAGTGGATTGAATCAAGGCATGTGAAGCGTCTGGGGTAAACCATGGAAAGCTGTGTAGGTATGTATATTTGCGTGTGTGGACGTATGTATATACATGTGTATGGGGGTGGGTTGGGCCATTTCTTTCGTCTGTTTCCTTGCGCTACCTCGCAAACGCGGGAGACAGCGACAAAGCAAAAAAAAAAGAAAAAAAAAATATATATATATATATATATATATATATATTTTTTTTTTTTATACTTTGTCGCTGTCTCCCGCGTTTGCGAGGTAGCGCAAGGAAACAAGAAATATATATATATATATATATATATATATATATATATATATATATATATATATATATATATATATATATATGTGTGTGTGTGTGTGTGTGTGTGTGTGTGTGTGTGTCTTGAGTCATAAACATTTGGCATTTATCATGTAAGTTCGTTCATCAGTTCAGGATAATGAACTACAGGTTGTTACGTGGTTACTGGCAAGAGCAGGTCAGGTCCTGACCCCAAATGATTTCAAGAGTTTTTGCTACATGTAAATTAGTGACTTTCACCTAAGCCTCCATCCTCAACTGCCGCTTGCCACCACAGTCGTAATTATAGGCAGAGAGAGAGGATAAGATGTGGGTATAGAAGAGGGCTGGTGTGTTTTTTCTTCCCCCCCGCGCCATTATAGATCTAATCACGAATGCATAGCACCTGTTACTCTCCTGTCATTCTTGTGGCTCAGGACGACCCGTCTCACATCACCATAGCACCATCAGCAAGCTGCTGTACCACCGTATCCTGGGCAACTGCCTCCCACACCGCTATCATGAGCACAGGCCGCTAAAAGCCCACCAACTGGTTACGTTATCATTTTTTTCTTTCCTAAATTCATCGAAATGATAAGGTTCAGTTTAACTGCTGATGGAGAGGCAAAAAAATAGACTTTCTAGCTATGATCATAGACATCAAGGGGTGAAGAGACGTAGTCTAACATTGAGAACACAGCCGCAGCTCAGGCAGGTGCCACCACCCGCCCCATCATTGATAACATTCTTCTCTGTGACCAGAGAGAAAGTGTTGTGTGTTGGTGTTATGTGGCCGACCAGGGAAACCGACGCTTGAGCAACTGCCACATAGGATCATCAGCTGTCTTATCTTAATGCAAGAACTCACTCGATATATATATATGGGTATTTAGGTGTTACAAGCTTTAGACAAGCTATAAACAACATTCCACCAAAATATTCACACATCTTAAAGTCTCTAAACATGGAGAGATATCTCCCATCCCCCACCCTCCCTCCCCACCTGCATTCATGACATACTCCGTCTCTCCAACATTTCAGACAACGCATCACAAGACCCCCTTCATACCCATGATGCTCCTCCAACACTTAACACTTACACGCTACTTGTCCCACCAACACACGCACACATCACCACACTCCTTGTTGACCTGTGGTCCTCCATCCTACACGCTACCGGAACCCCATAGGGAGGATTTCTGAGGCCTTCTTATCAGAGGAAGTCATCCCTCAACAGAAGTAGCCATGAATGCCCATCAGTGGCAACCTGCAGGGAGAAACAGTTAAGTTTTACCATACGTACATCACGAGAACACGAGCCAGTCCTCACCAGCAGTGTCCGAGCTCCGACACCAGTACAAACCATAACAGAAGAGACAAGCCATTACAAGTGGCAGTTGGGCCTCCCTCCCTGTACTAACAACCCAGCAGATGAAGCCACTTCTCACCTCAGGGTAGCCACCTTACGACGCCACTAGCTAGCCATGTCATAAGTAGACTAAGCACGTCAGGTGCAGCCAAGCCTCAGTGGCTGGCCGACTCCCCGCGATGGAACATCACCAGCAGGGGCCAGTGATCACCAGCAGGGGCCAGTGATCACCAGCAGGGGCCAGAGATCACCAGCAGGGGCCAGTGATCACCAGCAGGGGCCAGTGATCACCAGCAGGGGCCAGTGATCACCAGCAGGGGCCAGACATCACCAGCAGGGGTCAGACATCACCAGCAGGGGCCAGTGATCACCAGCAGGGGCCAGTGATCACCAGCAGGGGCCAGTGATCACCAGCAGGGGCCAGTGATCACCAGCAGGGGCCAGTGATCACCAGCAGGGCCCACAGTTCCCACTGTGACTCATCTCTAACCAGTTTTCCTGGACACTTTCTCTCCCACTATATGACCGGCTCTCCTGCTCTACTTTCATTTTCCTGTGTGCTTTCATCAGCTTCAGCTCTGTATGTGACTGTACCCAGTCCTGTACAGTGATGTGATCACATGGCGCCCTCTATGTGGTTGATCATGTGGCCACACCAAAAACCACATGGCACATGGCTATGTTGGTATGGTCCTGCGGGAACTGACTACATGACTCACAGTCGACTCACCTACACGTGGATGGTCCCGCGAGGCAGGAGTTGCCTCAGTGGGAGGAGCTGCTGTGTTGTACATCATCGACATTACGGGTTAGAGAGAGAGAGAGAGAGAGAGAGAGAGAGAGAGAGAGAGAGAGAGAGAGAGAGAGAGAGAGAGAGAGACTGCGTCACAGGTGAGCTTGGCAGTAGGTAAAATGTGGCTCAGTCCAAGTCAATATAATTCATATCTATGTCACACACCTGGGACAGCACCTGCGTCAACAACCACTTGGGCCTTCCTCTTGTATCCACCACCTGCCGCTACCACATATCAACCACCTGCCGCTCCTACCTGCCAACCACCTCGGCCTACCTCCTGTGTCAACCAGTTCTGGCCACCTACTGTGTAAATAGCCCTCAACCACCACCTGATCCATCCAACCCGGTCACCACCTGTCAGCCAGCCCGCTCACCGCCTGTCAACCAGCCCGGCCACCACCTGTCAGCCAGCTCCGGGCACCACCTGTAACCAGCATCCAGACTTCCCTACAGAACTCTCTGACCACAACATTCTCGGTGTATCTGAGCCATAACTTGTGATAACAGTTGTTATCGCGTGTTATCTTCATCATCGCCGCCTGTTATCGTACGTTTCTGTAACGGGAGCCAGCGGACCCTCTCGCAGGCGTGGGCACACGTGACCCCCACTCTTTCTATACCCCTTCCCCCTGCCTGCCCCAGGGGTCCCTTGCTATCTGCAGCGCTCAGGAAGCTGGCTACGTCCACCCGGAGCGCCCACAAAAGTCATGAGGTGTAGTAATTTCGTGTGTGTGTGTGTGTGTGTGTGTGTGTGTGTGTGTGTGTGTTGAGGGGGGAGGGGTGGCAGAGCAACTGAGCAGTATGTTCAGTGTATCCACAGAGGTTGTTGCATCGTGGTCATGAGATATGATGAATCGGTGTTTGTAGTGCTGTAGGGATGAGTAGTGTCCAGAACCTAGAGGAGAAAGAGTAACTCGTGTATGTATGGGTAACGCGATTTCAGATGTACGTATGCCTGGTGGAGTGAGATCTTAGATCGAGTTGGGAGGGTAGTTGTCTACTGCTTGTTGGGTCATTTCGATGCATGTATGTTTTGTGTTTGTTGGGTAATGGGGTTATCTGTGATTGGAGGTTGCTGAAGTGTGAGTCAGGGGCAAGTTTTTTATTTCTACCCTGAGGGTTCGTGGTTAGTTACTGAGTGATTCGGATGAGAAGGGTTTAGTCCTGTGGCATATAAACTGAGAGCAGCAAGGAGAATCACGTGGGATTATATCAAGGGAATATATTTTTTTCACTGTGGTGTTGAGTGTTTGTGTTTACCAGACCTGACAGTGATCCAGTGGTCTGTTTGGTGTGGTTTACAGTTCAGTTTTATTTGCTTTTGACAGGGAGGATAACTTGGCGGGTGAGGCGTAGTTTAGGGTGGAGCGACTGGACTGTTTATTGACGATGCTGAAGGATTATTTTCCTTGTCCAAATCTGTTGTTAGTTAGTAAACTTTGGATGGCATTTGATTTATATGATGCTCCTGTGTTGAGGTTTGTGGTGTTGGAACTGAACTTTGTATGTGTTGTTTGTGTGATGGCCAGAATGTAACACGTAAGGTTATGGGTAGCCAGTGTCACATCATGTAACAGTACGACACTCACGTTACGTAACGCTTGGGTTTACTGAGACTTTGTCTTACATGTCACATTATTACACACACATAATTAGAGAACGACTTTCGTAACACTGCTCTTGTCCGTAAGGCAAACGATGGTAACACAAACATGTGACGTGACCATGGGAGAGAGAGAGAGAGAGAGAGAGAGAGAGAGAGAGAGAGAGAGAGAGAGAGAGAGAGAGAGAGCGTAGATTTTACGTAATGGATTATTGGCGTTTTATAACATTTATTATGTTCAGTAGAATCAACGTTTGAATGTTTAAACCATGAATATACAACGAGTGGATTAATGATAATGATAATGATAAATTAGTAATGAAAATCATATTAGTAATGATAATGATTATCATTATGATCATTTTTACTTGGTGACGTATCAGCATGGCGACCTTCGAATGCTTGTCCTAATAACCTTTAGATTTACTGGCCCCCGAGAATGACTGACCCAATGACCTTTATTGACCCGGCCCACAAACCTGTCGACCTAACCAGCGGAAAAGTGTGTTTTGGGCGCGCATCTGGGGCCAAACACAGGTCACAATCGGTCAGGAATGTGGTGTCCGGCCATTGAGCTGTGGGAGGCAGCGGTGTGTGTGTGACCCATGTGTAGATAAAAGGTTTAATGTGTCACTCAACCAGGAAACTGAACAAGACATCACCGCTCCTGCAACACTCCATGTTTTCAACCGCTATAAAACTCTCACTTCATTCAGTAAACATGTAATTCATACGTTCATTAGTACCTAATGCTATGACTGAGATTCCCAGAGTAAAATGGAGATCTAGACTTCCCTGACGGCATTAACTTAAAGATTATTTTTACGTCCGGCAGAGGAGGGATTCTTGCGGTGCCATCCTACACCAGATTATCGCACCGCACAACAAAATAGATTGCTGGGGTCTGAGTTACATGAGTTAGGAAAGCTGATGTTTTTGCTTATCATCACTCACACTTGAAGACAGTCTCCTTATCGGCCAGAGAGAACAGAATCACAGTGTCATCATCGTATGATAGAGGATTGGATAAGCTTGTTTATGTAGGTGACGAGGGAGCGTTCATAACTTCGTCATACAACCAGTTATTAAAAGTGGCGTTCAGTAATAACACTCGTACGCCTACACAGGAATGCCAACATACAAATGGCAGTGTGGGAGGCGGGGACCAGGCCGTCCCATCCCCCCCACACACGAGGGCGAGAGTGCAGAGCGTGGGAGCGCACGCCTCGACCCTGGACATTGCTAGAAACTGCAGAGCCATGCTACCCTATGACGCCCTCCCATACTCCGCTAAAAATAGCCAACGTATTGTAGCCGGCGTGATAGTAGCGCCATCTGCCCCGCCTCGCCTGCATCCTGGCCGGTTGGTGGCGTGATGTTTGGCGTGGGTGGGGGGTCTCTTCTTTGGTTTGCAGTGGAGGGTCCGCTGTCTGGTTTGTGGTGGGGTGAGGCTCAGTTTGTGGGTGGGGCTGCGCTGTGTGGCCGAGGTACGGAGGAGGTGATATTGTTTGCGGTAGGGGGTGGAGGTGGCGTTGTTTGGTTCTGTGGTGTGGGTCCGGGTTTGGTATTTGGTTTGTGGTGGTATGAAGGTGGAGTAGCCCATATCGGAGTGGTGTGGTCTGTTTTGAGGTGGGGTGATGTCTGTGGTAAGGGTGGAGGTGATATGACCTGTATACAAGGGTGCTGGTGCAGTCAGAACACGAGATGAAGATTGTGATGCTGGTTATAAGTGGGTTGAGGTATGAGGAAGACGAGGGTCGTAGGTAACAATGCCATTGACACATTTTACGTTATACGTTATTATATTCCACAGCTGTGCATCGATCTACTCTCATGTTCACTGCTCACACCTCCCGCTGTATCTGAGCTGAAATAATTCTTGTAAATCCACAGGTGGAGAGAGAAATGGCGAGCCAGGTGGCAGCCAGGGGCAAAGCCACGCTCCAATTAAGAGAGGGCAACGAGGCAGTCTTGTCATACTTAAATGGCAACACCACCAGGTTGTAAACACTTAGTATTGTCTACAGTGTGGCACAGACGTAAACAGGACATATCAAGGGAAGAACGTCCTCAGACGTGTCCAGCTGATGTACCCGCACAACACCGGTGACACGTCACCGTCGCGCATGCGCACCCCACCCACGTGTGGACCCATATCCGCAAGTTATCTTAACGCGTACGATGACTGCTATTCTGGGCTGGTGGCCGGGAGTGGTGGCGGGGAGTAAAAGATATTATAGTGGCAGAGCCGCCCAGCCAGGCCTGGGGACAGCGCTGGCCCAGTTGTTGCCGTAAAAACAAAATCATTAATGGTTGCTGCCTGGGCCTGGTACGGTAATTACCTAGTACTTACGATGGCATGCTCATAACCTCTGTTGACCTAGCGGGTTACTGTTGACCCAGCGGGTTACTGTTGACCCAGCAGGTTACTGTTGACCCAGCGGCTGTTGACCTAGCGTGTTACTGTTGACCCAGCGGGTTACTGTTGACCCAGCGGCTGTTGACCTAGCGGGTTACTGTTGACCTACTGGGTGACGAAGGGCTTAACAGCTGACGGGCTGTTCCCCCGCCGCTGGCCTGGTAGATGACTAGCATTGTTAAGTGTGGTGGCGGATGATCTCCGTGTGACCAACCTTGGCCATCGGAAGCTGGGGTCGCCTGCTGAGCCTGAGGCCAAATGTGGACACAACATGCGATCTTGTTCAGTCCTCCATGGCTGATTATTCTAGCAGTAAACACGTCCACCTCAGATCATTTTCTAAGAGGTAATAAAGGGTCAACCAACCCACAGTACACTTTCCTGCTACTGAAAAATACAGTAAACAATGAGCAATACGTCAGATCCACCCATTCCCACATGTGTTACCCTGCCTACGAGCTGGACGGTTGTTGACCGAACAAGGACGGATCTAGACAGTTCATGGGAGTTCTGGTACACCTGGATGGTTGACAGAGCAGAGACGGAACCGTAAACAGATTGTGGAATTACCCAACAACCCTACCGACGTGTGTCACTGTATATCAGCGTTAACGGTACTTGGCAACGCTGTGGTCCACTCTGGTAACAAACTACAACATTATGTGTTGTAATTAATGAAATTCATGACTAGTCTGATCAAATGTTTACTGACCATCTTTGGTCTAATCAATTATCCATAACTGTCAGTTCAGGTCTAACAACAACATAAACTCAAAGGTTTACAACGTCTTTGAAAATGGTCGCACGTCGTGTCTAATGGGCCGAACTGTCGTGTTCAAGAGTCGCATCGTCGTGCTCGAGGGTCGTACCGTCCTGCTTAAGGGGGGAAGCCTGTCACGCAAGCAGAGGTATGCGTGGCACGCACGCAAGAAGCAAAGTCAGAGCAGGATACGACAGGAGGAAATTGCATGCCGGGTATGGCGATGCTGTCATTAACCCCCCCTCCTCCCTCATCCCCTGGGCCGCGCCTGCGCGCCCTCACTCAGCAAGGTCATCCAAGTTGAACTCAAATACCAAATTCGGTGACCTTAGCTGTATTTGTCATCGCCGGAGTAAACAGACAGGCCAGCCTGGGAGCAAAACAAATGGCGTTGTTTTTTTTTTCGTACACGCCCACGTCAGGTGGCGTAGGCGTAATGACACGGGCGTAAATCCCTGGGATTACCAGTCAAGCAATGACAGAGTTGGTCGGGTTAACGGGAGCCAGAGGCCCAACCACACAGGAACGGTTGCTGCCCACGACAACACTGTTGACCATTTCGTTCTAACGTTCACTTTAAAGAGGAACAGAATCCTTTCGCGTCGGCTCGAGGTAGACACAGCCAAACCTAACGTATGGGATCGCCTGGCTGAACTGAGGGTCGTGATTTTAAGACGTAATTGTTACTAAAGACGAAATAGATCGTTTCCTAATGAAACAGAAACTTTGATGATTGCAATTTACAAATCATTTGACGATATTTAGATAATTTTATCGGCGACTTCGCAAGGAAGACAACTCAGTAAAGACTAAAATACAGCTTATTATGTCTGAACTGTAAACAGCTTTATTTTTTGAAAGTAACGAGCGATTCATGTCAGGAAATTATGCTTTGAAGTTTGCTTGGCATCCATGTTGAGTACACCCGACCTACAGCAGAATCCGGATTCGAATGTGTGGTTCACGAACGTTCGTACCACAATAAGGTAAGGTCGTACTCACTAGATTTGGGGCAAGGAACTAGTGCTGTAACGGTGAAAGTTTGGCGAGGTTTTTATGCCTGCCCTGCAAAAAAATCTTTATATAAGATCTTAGAAACCTGGGAAGTGAATCCAGTGTGAAGGCCGAAGACACAAGTAGAGATTTTCAGTGGAATTAAAAATGGTAACGTCTCATCATCACCTCTCTTCATCATCCCTATCTGTCCATCTTGATATTGCCGCCTCCTCCCTTTTCCACGGGTTTTATTTTGGCCACAGCTCTCGTGAGCCGTCTGCATGTGCTCCTGCCACCAAGGCCTAGAACCACGACTCGTGTGTGGCTGCTGCTTCTCATAGTTTGTGTGAGGAAACCAGCCACACGAGGAATGGTCGTCGTGATACTTGTTTATCCCCTCAAACAACGAAATTTTTGGAATCTCTTCCAATTTCATCTTTCCCTCTTCCTATACCCCTTCATCCTCTTAATGTCAGGTCTACAAACGCCCGAAGAGTCCTTACTGATTTCTACCCTCTCATTCTGTGGGTCAGTTGTTGTCTGCTGATGATATAAGCACTGGTGAAGGATTCGAGGGAGAAACTGCAGAAGTTGGTGACTGAATTTGGAAGTGTGTGTGAAAGGAGAAAGTTGAAAGTAAATGTGAATAAATGCAACGTTATTAGGTTCAGCGGGGTTGAGGGACAAGTTGGTTGGGATGTAAGCTTGAGAGGAGAAAAACTGGACGAAGTGAAGTGCTTTAGATATCTGGGAGTGGACATGGCATAAGGTGGGTGAGGGGGCGAAGGTTCTGGGAGCGCTGAAGAACGTGTGGAAGGAAAGATCGTTGTCTGGGAGGGCAAATGTTGGTATTTTTGAAAGTACAGTCGTCCCAACAATAGCTTATGCATGCAAGGCATGGTATATAGATGATTTTGTGTGAAGGAGTGTGGATCAAGTATATATATATATATAAATATATAGTACAGTCATCTCTCCGGAGCCGTATGCCCACTGTACCCACATGTGTCCATACATTTCCCAGGATCATATCGCTTCATCAAGGGCTCGTACATGTCCCTCCCTCACACAATGGTGACTCATTTAGGATCCTGTCCGACGCAGCGCGAGTACCCTCGCGAAACGTAACTTGGATCTGTGTTGGTACGTTGTTCGCGACACCATCATGATGTCATTGCATCACGCGTCTCCATCGTCCTATAAGGGTTTGAACCCGTGTACCCACCCACCTAGGAAGAATTCTGAGATCAGTTGGAGTACAACAGACGAGTCAATCACTCGGCTCAACACAATCTTCAGCCTTTATTTCTGTTGCTTCATGTGCCACAAGAGTGTTGCGTGGCCACTCACAGTCTGCGGGGAGTTACAGAGGTAACTGGTGACTCTTTACTACATAATTGTCATCATCTGTTTGGGATACAAGATATGTAAACAGGAACAGACCAATGAGTCCTTTCGAGGCTGTCTGTGAGGGTGGATGAGATCAGAGACACAGGTTTGCGTGGTAGAGACAGAAAAGCAAACAGGATACGTATGAAGAAATATTTGTAACTCTTGTCATTATGTAGCTCAGGAGACGCAAGTAATTACGACAGTCGCAGACCTTGAACGGAAGTATTTGTCAGTGGTGTTCCTAGCGTGTCTGTGATGTTGCTGTCAACTACTCTTACTGGTAAGTAAGAGCAAGTCCTCATATGTTGTTCCAGTTGTTAACAACCATTATGAAGGAGAAGTACTTCGCCTCGTCCGGTACAAATCGTTTGCTAACGAGTTGTTATATTCCGTCAGGAACAACTCGAAGGTTGTGACCCCAGAGGACAACAGCATCACAACCTGTGGTGAAGGCTCCCTCAAAAGTGATCTGTCGGCGATCACTTACACAAAGCAGTTCGTCAACTACAACATCAGAGATAAAAGCTTCACTCGTTGTATGAAGTAATCTTAACAAGCTCATGCCCTCGTTAACATTCTAAGCGAACGTTCTAAGTCACAATCATGCAAATTTGACACATTTCATGGCTGTAACTACATACATAACGATATGCTAAAATCTCTCACTGTAATCATCGTATCATGTAGCGCAACAGTTACAACACTGTGCAGCACAGCAGCTACAACACTGTGCAGCACAGCAGCTACAACACTGTGCAGCACAGCAGCTACAACACTGTGCAGCACAGCAGCTACAACACTGTACAGAACAGCAGCTACAACACTGTGCAGTACATGATTGAGGTTAGCCTTAACTAGGAGCAAGACACCACCGTGTGCTTTGTCTTTCTTGTCACTGACAAGATATAATGTATCCTGTACCTGCATAATGATCAAGATAATGTATCCTGTACCTGCATAATGATCAAGATAATCCTCATGGTGCCAATCTTATCTTGAAATCTTCTTATACAATCGTCAGTAACTGTGAAGATCTCCTTCGTACTCTGCGTGTCTTTACATCAAACATTTCGACAAACGAGTGTGCTTCCTGCACACTTACGGAAGCTGTTTGTTGATATCTTACATCAAGACGTGGCCTCAGTGGGGAACCTGCCAGCAATGCCTAGATTACTCAGATATCATCCGTCCTTCGTAGTGAAATCAGTTCGAGTGTTGGAATGCCGCCACATATTCACGACCTTATATTTTTTCTGGAAAACAATGATGAAGGTTGTAAGTTGTTGCTCTCCCTCTCTCTCTCTCTCTCTCTCTCTCTCTCTCTCTCTCTCTCTCTCTTTGTATATATATATATATATATATATATATATATATATATATATATATATATATATATATATATATATACTGATGTCTTACTCTGTTATGGGAAACTTCAAGCAACCCATTTCCTTGTGTATCTAAATATTCAAAACTGTATAAGGAAAATGTTAAAAACATGCATCCCATGTTCAGTTGTGACATCATCTTGTTTGGTTTGGCAAGAACATTACTGCATTCCCGAGTTGTACATGTTGGCTTGACGATAGATCAATGTTGTGGTCACTGTAGTGGCTGGTTATTGTTGTAAGGATGTACACAGACGGGGGAATATTTTTCCCTAAAGTACAACTTGGAAATTTTACCATTAACTTGTGTTTCCTTGTGTGGTTACGTGGTTCTCTTTCTCTCCTGTGATTGGTTGGATTTCCTGAGGAGGGAATGAGGTTCTGTTTTGTGATTGGTTGAATTCCGTAGATAGAGATGTGGTTCTGTTCTACGATTGGCTGAGTCCCGTAAGGCAGGATGTGGCTCTTTTTCTGTGTGTGTGTGTGTGTGTGTGTGTGTGTGTGTGTGCTCGCAAACATACAACGCAGCACTCAACACACAACCATCTTATGATGTCCCCAGATGGCTCTTGGCCAGTCGATCTTCATCTACAACCATCATCAGGTCTGATGTTCCTCTGGTCACATAGGATGCCAGCAGCACATCCACCCGTGGCCACACTCCACATCCTCCACAACTCATCCTCCACAACTCGTGCCTACACTCTATAGCCTCCACAACTCGTGCCTACACTCTATAGCTTCCACAACTCGCAGCTACATTCAACATTCTCCATAACTCGTGGCCACACTCCACATCCTCCACAACTCGTGGCCACACTCCACATCCTCCACAACTCGCAGCTACATTCAACATTCTCCATAACTCGTGGCCACACTCCACATGCTCCACAACTCGTGGCCACACTAGACATCCTCCGCAACTCGTGGCCACATTCCACATCCACGACGTCATTCCAGTTTCCACTACTCAGGGCCAACATAATATATATATATATATATATATATATATATATATATATATATATATATATATATATATATATATATATATATATATATATATTTCTTTCAGTGTAGCATTATCTGTCATCACGTATGCTCCTTCTGAGTCCCGTGGCCTGAGCGTCCATCCCCTCATTACAGGCCGAGCTTATCCCATCACGTATTGAAGGACTCATTATATTGTGTGTAGCTCTCGCTCGCTCGCTCGCTCGACCAAAGGATACAGTTATTTTGGCAGTCCAGCAGACGTCACTAGAGGACCTGCTAATCCCAGAGGTCTGCCTCATCTCCACAATGATCCTCTCATCTTGACCTTGAAGGAGTACAAGCTGAGACCTGCGCTCCCATTAATGACCTCACACGCCCTCCCCTATTAGTATACCTGCATTCCTGACCCTGGTGTGTACATTCCTGACCTGGTGGGTACATTCCTGACCTGGTGGGTATTGGGGAAGGGTTTCTGGTCTATCTCATTGTTCAGTTGACTCATGCCAATTGCTACTTCATTCACCATGTTGCTCTTAAGTCTTCCTATTGTATAGAAATAATCGGTTGTCTTCTGTGTTAAAACGCTTTCGAGCCATTCATTTTCCCGTTGAAAAAGACCTCATCAAGCCAAGGCCTTTTTAAAAACATGAATAAAAGGCGACAGAAAGAAATGACGAGAGACGAAGAAAAAGAATCTATGAGTCTTTGAGAAAGTGGAATATATGTAATTTGGTAAGTGTATTTGTGTGTGTTGGAGTGAAGGTTATACTAAACCATTTGATACTACAATAGTGTTGTGTGTAATGGGAGACATTTTACAACCGTCCGTTTAACACTATAATCCTGTTGACTGTAATGGTATTGTTCACTTGTATGTATACCATCTTTGGGTATGCAAGCGTAAGACCGTCACTAATCAAGTGTCACCAAGACTGCAGATCTAGACATGTCACACACCATCTTCCGTTAATGCTTTGAAGTACTGATACGCTTTTACGTCACACAGTAACCTCCTGACACCCACGTAGGGGGAATGTTTCTTGGAAGTTTTTGATGTTTCGTCGTCAACAAAACTATAATTATCACTTCAGGGAGAGAGTTGAGTGATGATGTTGTGAATGTTGACAATATACAGAAGTTTTAAAAGCGACATGGTAGCAGAGCGAGTTCGAGAGATGGAGCCCCACAAGTGTTACATTCCCTCCCTCTTCTACTGTATGAAGAGATAGCAACAGATAGCCAAGTCCACACAAACAACACCGTCCATTAACAAGGTCAAACAAAGCCGAGGATCCTGAGTTAGAGCTGTTTTCACAACGCTACAACCCTCGCCTCCGTTTTCCTCCACATGACCCGTACTGGCTTACCATACCGTCCCTCACGTCCACAACATCCTTTCCTACGCTCACACACACACACACACACACACACACACACACACATTCCCCCCCCCCCCCCCCCTCATGATAGTGGGAAATCCGTCTTTAATGTCTCCCTTGACCCTGCGATGGTTCGCTCGACATTCCAATGGTACACATTCAACCTTTCCTGATGGAGTTGGGGAAGGGGAGTGGCAGCTACACACTGCTCAGCCCTGTTAACACATAGTCGCTGGGACAATTTTACTTGCTTGACTAAACGTTTCTGAGCATGCAAAAGTTTCCTCCTGTGTTGCATGACAAGTAAAGCAACATCCTGGGGACATGTGCTCTTTTCTTTTTTTCTTGCTACTGTGGCCACACATCCTACGTCTGGTAGCATGACTACTACTAACTAGAATGAGGCAATCCTATGATATATATCATCTTTTCAAGCATCTGTCAGAGAGTAAGGATACCAGCGTCTATCACTTGACTGCAATATGGTCAGATATCCTATTTAAACTGGTGGCTATGTTGTGTACACGTACCTTGCTAGGTACAGTGGGATGAGAAGCCAGGAACCTGCTGTCATACCAGGGACCCTGAAGACATCTGCTCAGATCATCCCCCACTTGTATAGACCAACACACGCACGTCAAATTTATTATATATTTAATGAAATTTTCCTGACGACTTAACATTTTTTTAGTACAACATACTGGCTTGTTGCGTACGATATCTCTCTTGCCAGAGTACGAGCACGTTGAGTTCCATAACCTAGATTTGTGATTGCGACAGTTAATCCCTCGAGTTCGATAATTTGAAGCTTAGGTACGATAACTTGATCACTGGGATGCTACGTCTTAGCTTACTTAGAAGGTTCACTTCTGTGGAATACGATTCCTACTCTCAATTGGTACAGTACTTTACATATACTACAACTTCTTGACGGTGATAACGACCCTTCTGAGGCGATATTTAACGACTTGACCTAACATAAGCTTCAACCTTTGAGTAAAGTATGCTAACCCTTTGACTCCAACTTCCCTTAACCTTTCAGTAACCTAACCTTTAGAGAATGCTACTTCCTCTCACGGTATTTCCAAGTTGTTAATCCACATCACTGGACAGTAACCACACATTCTAGGGACAAACGTACCTCAGAATCACTCATAATAAGTGCCTTGTTACTGTCTTATATACGTAAAGGTCTGAGTATACAACGAGAAAAAAATGTTAAGTCCTTCCTTCTTGCCTCTATAACTCCGACGATCAAGGTCAGAGGCTCTATAACAAAGGAACTCAACCTTCCAAGATGATAATCTACACCTAGAATTATAGGCCTCGATTCCTCGCTCGCAGCCCAAGCCCCTCCTCTCAACCGTGGCTGGAGACGCCGGTAGGTGTGGCGCTGCCAGTCGTGGTGGTTCTTACTTAATGTCAAGGATGATGAAGGAAATAAACAGAGCCTCTGTTATGTGCCTCCCTGACCACGACCATACGACCCTTGGGTATGTATGATGACCTGAGCTTTGATCTGCCTTTTACGAGTTTGGGGTCACACGCCGGGCCACTATGACCCAGCATTGTAGCGTCGCACTCAAAGGGTTGTAACGTCGTGGTGAAGGGGTTAAGGACTAAGAACAATGTACTACAGTTTAGCAAATTCCGTGTCTGTTGAAGTCCCCTCCCTCAGTCGGTCTTCCGTAAACACACCACGTAACGAAAGCCTGTGGCCTGTTCTTTATAACGTACATCCTGGTCATAACCCCTTCCCCTCACACACACTCACACACACACACACACACACCAGGAAGCAGTAAGACAGGACGTGAGCTTCTCTCACAAATACGATGGCGTCATATAAACCTTAGATTGGTCATGCGTGCAGGAGCCAGCTCTGAATACATAATTAACCGGGATCATGAAGGTGCATGACTAGAGATGAGTCATGGGATACAGCCTTACTGTAGCCACGACCTTGATTCTTATACTGTGTTACCGCATGACGTCAGACGTGTTGCAAGGTAAGGTAATCAAGGTATGAATGCAACAACTGAAGGTCAGCATCTTGCCCAGCATACTGATGTCTGACGAAGTCATTGTCTCTGTGTTTAAGATGATCAAGAATCATCCTTGAATATCCCTCAAGAAATCCTCTTCTGACAGAACTACAACAGTCTTCATGTATCCTTCTGATGGCTATGTGACACCATGTCATACCCACTACTAACCATCTCACACCATGCTAGACTCACCCACTCGTCTGACAATGTACTACTCTGGGCTGTCCGTGTAACCCTTCAGGACACTCTCATTTAACTCGCTTATACTCCTTCCTGAGGACGTCCCTCGCTACCTCAGGAGCAACGGGAGAGAACCCAGGACGCCTCTGCTTGTGTAGCAACAGATGACACTGTCTCCGATAATCATTTATTCATTTATTTAACTATTTATTTTATATACGACCCAGGAAGATGTACGCACGGCATCTTCTCCCCAGTAAGAACATGACGACATACTATCGACGAATTCGAAGAAGCTCCACGAAGGTTTATCTTGAGACGCCTGAATGTTGAAGCATCCACGACGTCAGGTGATGTCCCCCACCTGCCACAGGAGGGAGACTCGAGACGTACCGACGACGTCAGGTAATGCTAAGTGATGCCTTACCCGTCTGAGTCCTGGTCTAACACTGCTATACTTCCCCCCACCATCCTGACACGATGTTGTGGTCTTTCATACACTTCTGCTCTACTACCCTCCCATCATCTGACGCTGTGGTATAATATTTTCATATATTTATCTACATTGGCAAGTTTCCCCATAGCTTTGTACTGACGTACCGACCTGCTAATGTAGAGGGGGCACCATCTGCAGGAAGTCTAGAAGTCTATGTATCAAAAAGGCTGTTACTCTAAGTAGGTCAAGTAGTTCGAACACCTTACGAAAAATGAGAGTAGAATACCAGTCGTCCGGTGTGTCTAGCGTTCTTACGTGTCTAACTCTTGTTAATGTTCCGTCAGGCCGCAGGTATGGAGTGGCTTGGGCCGCAGCGCCGCAGGTATGGAGTGGCTTGGGCCGCAGCACCGCAGGTATGGAGTGGCTTGGGCCGCAGCGCCGCGGTGATTTCGGCCGCTAATTTAGAGTGATTCATTAATCAGGTTTGGAGCGACTCGGGCTGCAAGGTTGCTGTAACTTAGGCCGCAGCCTCTAGGAAATATAACTAAATAAACTTTCCTTTAGTCAGTTGCGCCATTTTGACTCATATACCGTTCTGGCAACTGCTTTTATTAGCGCTAAGATGGGTACGTGCGAAGGTACATCGGTGCTGACAGTGTTGTATAAACGTGGATGATGCAACTTGATTGCAAAAGAAAAGAAGAAGTTGGACGTTTTGGACATGAAATGCCTGAGAACTACTGCTGGTGTGAGGCGGTTGATCATGTGAGGAATGAGAGAGAGAGAGAGAGAGAGAGAGAGAGAGAGAGAGAGAGAGAGAGAGAGAGAGAGAGAGAGAGAGAGAGAGAGAAGTGTAGCATGATTTAAAGGGCCAACTAGAGTTTGATGAGCCAAGAAAGACTGACCAGGAAGATCTATGTCAGAAGTGGAGGTTGTAAGGGGGGAAGAGGGGGGGGGGGTGCAGGAGGGAGATGAGAGGATGGAGTGAAGGAGGCTTTGGGGTACCGGGGTCTGAACATATAGAAGGGTGGGAGGCGTGCATGGAATACGTTGAGCTGGGTCCATGTGCGCAGATGAAGCTAATAAAATCAACCATGGAGGAGGTTGTGGGGACTGGCTGTAGCTGGTGTGATCTGGTCTCGCTACACTGCATGTGATACAGCTGGGGTGGACGTGCGCAAATGAGGCCGTTGTTCGTTTGTTTGTCCCTGACGGTACCCAGCGGATACAGGAAAAACAATTATGTATGAGAAGAAAAATAATGAAATATTGCTATGATTATTATTATCATTATCATTATGATCATTAATCTTATTATCATGATGATCCATATCATCATCATCATTATTATCATTATGATCCATATAATTATCAGGTTCATCATGACTGCTGTACAGCAGTTTCGCCTGGAGTGCATCACAGCAGAAGGCCACTTCAGTGGCTACTTGTCCCAGATTCAGTATATCTGAAGCGTGGTTGCTGTAACACACGAAGGGTCACACCTAGCAATATGTTGTGGAGATGTGTCATGCATGCGCCACGACCCAGCAGTCATGCACGTCCTCACCTCGAGCGACGCAGATCTTCGATGGTAATATCGTCCTCCAGGTCAGGTGCCGTTGTGTTGACGAGGCGGGTCAGGGTCCGCAGTGGCTGCTGTCTCCACCAAATGTTCATTCACTCGAGGATTATTGATTGGCATGAGAGAGCGTCACCATCATGCAACATGGCAGGCGGCGATCAATGACCTATGTTGCGAGCCTGGTGGTGCATTTGGAATCAGGACGGCGCAACAGCTGCACACAGGATAGCCTTTGACTTGAGGTTTATATGAATATATTAATCATTGGTACTCTTATCTGGCGATCAGGGAGGGAGAGGATGTTGCCCACGCAGCAAGAGCGCGTCGAGGAGGGCGACCGCTAGGGGCTGAAGACTAGCTACCCTGCCTTCCTGTATTATCACTTTCTAAAGAAAAAGTCAGAAGAATTAGAGCGAAGCGTCTTCCATGAAGGCTCAGTGTCTGACGCTGCCTCGCCAAGTAGAGGTCGAGTACGTATGTTACCAAATGGTGACCTGAAGGTTCTCATACAACAAGGCGATGTTGACTTATAATGGACAGACTGAGAGCCTGTAGATTATACATATATATGATCATCAGAGTAGGAGTAGTGGCAGTACTGGCCTTTCCTGTAGGAGATTGGTTCCTCTCCTCCATCCTCCTGCAGGAGCCTGGCACCCTTGCCCCAGCCTCTGGTCGGATCCTTCCCTCCGACAGAGCGAGAGAAACAGAACGACCTTTGGCTCTCGGCGAACACCTCGCGCAACCTAGTTCTAAGAATAATCATCTCTCCTTCTGCTTCTAGGAACCAGTAAGTCTCACACTACCTGGTTCTAGGAACCGCTATGTCTGATATCATCTGGTTCTAGGAAAAAATAAGGCTCACACTATCTGATTTTAAGAACCACTATGTCTGACACCATTTGGCTCTAGGAACCATTATGTCTCACACCATCTGGTTCTAAGACCAACTATGTCTCACACTCGTCATACCTGCCTATTTCAGCATCTTCTGGGCTTGGGTTCTTAGCATGTCTCCCATATTCTGATTCTAGGAATCTATGATTCTCACTGTAACCTGAGAATCACGTGAATCAGCGGATGTCCTCCTACGGTATAATAGTTCGGCACCAAACACACTTTACACTTATAACAGAATTAGTTACCGACTTTTGTAACGTATAAGTAGATACTTATGAGCTTGGTAAGCATGCAAGACACGGACGATTCAGGCATGGCACTCACGTCTCCATCAAATATGTATACGTTTTAAGTCCTTAGATCCACCGGTGTTGCATCATGGCAACCGAGTGTCAGCAATGGTTGACATACATGTCAACTCTTGCGTGGCAAGGAAGACACGTCAGAGCATCTGGCACCTGACGAATCCGAGAATATTCTCTTCCGCTCTTATCGTTGTTGCTAGTGGGACACGAAGGTTATGTGAAAACTCTTGCCAAAGCGAAGCATCGAAATTATCATTTGAAACACGAAGGAATATGTCTCAGTTGGTTGTAGGTGGAAACATCCAGCAGAACACTAAAACCTGTGGAAATACTCAGCAGATTCTGCTAGAACCTGCGTAAACTTAAATAGTTTTTCTGACCAGAATAAATCTTCACTGTCGTGCTTAGAACTTGCGTAAACATTTCCATCTTTTTTACGTTGAAGGCGCCGCTCCCGGGCGAAAGCCCACATCAAGACCAAGCCTCGATTGAAATATAGAGAGGGATAAAGGAGGAGGCAAGGGAAAGTATTTACGAATTTTAGAGGAAGTGAAAAACCTCCAATGTAAAACATGCCACGTCATAGTTATTGGGAAAGGCATGAGAAGGTAGAGAGTTCCAAAGCTTCGACATGTAAGGAAAGAAATGGTTACCAAAACGGCCCACCCTTGAGTTGCAAATGGCCACACAGTAATCATATGACGCAACAGCTTGCCAAGTATTGTTCGGTCTAGCTAGTGGTGGGGGCACACGAGCAGCCAGCTCTCGGGAGCTAAACCTAAGTAATATCTATAGAAGAAAGTGAACCAGCACTGAGGCGTAGGGCAAGCGTGTCAAGTTTTGTAATTAGTTTAGGAAAGTTTATGAGTAGGACCGCTTTCAACGCAGCTCTGTCAAGTACGGATGTAGAGCTAGAACCGCCTAAATGTGAGAATAGTACTTTATACAAGGATGGATAAATCTTTTCTATAAATGGAGAAACTGTTCCGACGAAAAGAAATATCGACAACTAAGTAGGAATCCCAGTTTACTATGGGCAGACGTAGCTATTTTCGTAGTGTAGGATTTCCAAGAAGGAATGGATGTTATAGTAATATCAAGTATGTCCAGTTAGTCAAGAGGTGGAATTACAGAACCGGCAAAGGAGAGAGGAAAGTTGAGAGGAGTTTTCGATAGAGAGATGGGAAGAAGCTGGGTCTTGGAGGCATTAAACTTAACATCTACGCAGCTGAAATATCCTGTCTAAGTCTGACCTTACTGAGGAAGTGTGACGGGACGAGATACAGATCGAGTGAGAGAAGAAGGAGCAGAGATGAAGACGAGGAGGAATGAAGTGGTGAGTCATCATCATATGAGTGCTTTTGATTATCCGTGGAAGGGAGGAAATGGTTGACAAAAAGTAGGAAGAGTGTAAAGGACAGGACAGAACCTTGAGGAACACCGCTGTTGATGGAGAAAGAAGGGAGGCTGATCCTTCAACCACCACGGTGATACATCGGTCAGAGAGGAAGCTAGATATGAGGGAGTAAAGTTAGGGAGCGAAGACAAAAGAGGGAAGCTTACAGATGAGACCTCGATGCCACTCCCTGTCAAAAGCATTGAATATGTTCAAGGGCAACTACACATGACTCCCCAAAATCTTAGTAAGATAGGAGAGAATATCACTAGTGGATCTCGCTTTACGGAAGCCAAATTAGTGATCAGAGAGAAGATTGTGTGAATCAAGATGTGTAAGGATATGACAGCTGAGGAGGAATTTTAGCCGTTTTTCTGGAACCTTTGTGAATCTTCAGTGTGCCACTAGAACCTGTTGCAAAAATTAAACCGGTGTTAACAGAACCTGTGTGAATCATTATAATCTAGGCCAGCAGGCGTGGGATGTCCACGGAAGCAGTACCCTAAGACAGCTGTACAGATGTCAGTGAGATTTCTCCTTCAGATCTTCATCTCACCCGTAAATGGCTGATGTTTGACCTGGGATACCTCGCTCCTCCAGCAGCGTGTAACACATAGCTCACAACACTCCCACACACACCCATTCTCTCCAGATGTCTGTCGCCACATGTCTTATCTTCCCACTCCTAGTCTTGTTTCCCCGAGTCGCCACAGTCTGTGATGGCCTTCCAGGAATCAAGGAGCACTTGATGCTCCCTCATCCCCCACCGAGCCATGACATCCTCACAGCCTCTTGCAGGACCTCCTCGCCCAAGCAATTAAACCCCCACTATCACTTCCTCTGGACGACTTCCTCACCTCTGCCTCGCCCCTGGAATCTATTGTTTACGTTACTTCTGCAGAAGTTTTCACCGTGATCCAGAACCTCTGTACATCACAGGAGAGCTGGCTGAAGTCTGACCCTTCGCTATTCTGTCCCTCCCTTTTGGCAAGCATTAGCACTAAAGTTTCCACCTGTGTCTAAAGCATGTGGAGTCATCCAGTCCTTCTTGGAAAAGAACTATTGATTTCCTGCGGTGTTATAAGCAGGAAGGATATTTCTTCTTCGTCATACAGCCTTCATGCCAGACAGCCACAATATGTCAGCTATTTATAATTCTTGCAAATACCTCGCTAGCCTGCTAACACAGCGGGCGTACATCACTCCTAGAGACCAGGACAAATGCACCACAACATTACTTAGAAGTTATATTTCTAGGATTGTGAACTCTGACGTCCAGGAGAAGTTCAACAGCAACACATCTCTCTGGATTTTGCCAAAGTCTTCCCACGAAAATTCTTTTTCCATTGAATCGAACCATAGATGCTCTCTCTGGCTCTGACCTCACTAGCCATATCCTTGTATGCAAGGCAAATATCCTTGGGTCTGTGTGTGTTAGAACATTACACTATTAAAGATAATAAGATTAATATGATAACGATAAACATAATAGCACGATGTAAAACCCGGACTCTGACGGTCATTTTTACCTTCTTTGGAAATTATGACAATGTAAAAAGATTAGAAATTCACCATTTGATTCTTGATTTTTGTTTTCTTCCGAGCCGACGTAGCGGATCCGAGTCTTGTGCTGACCTGCAGAGCCACTTTGGCGCCTTGTGTCTTTCCTAGTTGTTACCTCCGAGTCCAGACTGCTTTCCTCCTCCGGGCCTGAGTCAGTCTAAACAATTGACAAGATTTTGCAATATTTCACAGCTGACCGTCACTGGCCTCCAAGTTCCTCGTCACTTATCAACACAGACCGAGTGATCTGTCTTCTGTGCCACACATACTCGATGTATCTACTCAATCGTCTCTGAATTTCGGAAAACAATCATTCTTAGTTTTGTCAGAAACATTGAGACTTGTCATCTATTGTCACGTCCTACGTTGTACGTAAGTTCTAGCATGACTGTTTCAGCACTAGTCATCTGTCCTCCATCACCCACAACATTTTATCTAAGTCAGAAGTTTGATGGATCGTCTTTGTTCATATCTTGAAAACCTCTGACAAAATTAAGAATCAGGCTTTTCCCTCCAAACTTCTCTTCTGTAGCTTTCCTCTTTCATTCCCTGGACATCTTGTCCACCTTACGTTAGCATCTCTCTAATGTTTGAGCCAAAATGAATATTTCTCGTCGGTGCCACAATCCTCAGGTCCTCTTCTCTTATCTCACAAATCCTCATGATATTAATGATCACAACCCTGGGGTTAAGACACCATATATCTCTTATGTGGATGACGCCAATCACCTCAGGTCTGTCATCATTGAATTCATCAGGTGTTCATCCATCTCACTTCAACATATCCTGTTCGTGTAGGTATTGCATGAAGGTGGAACAAATGAAAGTAAAAGTCAGTATTTCGAAAAACAACCATTACTCATTCAGCAACAACAGAAAACATGAAACATATATATTCTGCAGCTTTTTTTTTTAAGTCCATAAACAGTATATTTGATCTGGCTATAACGCATCGTGTCTGAAACATCCATACAATGATTTCTATCAGATTTCCCCAGCCTCATCGTATCTTCGCTACAGTATCCAGCTACAAGATCTACATCAGACCTCACTGTTGCTCCTACATTTCAGGTTGTGCTTGTCTACAGAGGGACTTAATGGCCTCATTATGAATTCAAACTGCCATTTTTCCTTCCCATGTTATCAGCGACTCAGACCACCACTCTCCCTTCCCCTTAAATGTCCACTTGCCCCTTCCTTCCATCACCCTCCCACACTTCTGACGGCCACAGCTTCGAGGTTTGGGAACTATGTGATACACACAGATGGTGGCTCATACGCTGGTCTCTGCTGGTACGATGCAAGGCCAGTTCTGCTTGAGTATATGTGTGTGTGTGTCTGTGTGTGAAAGAGAGAGAGAGAGAGAGAGAGAGAGAGAGAGAGAGAGAGAGAGAGAGAGAGAGAGAGAGAGAGAGAGAGAGAGAGAGAGACATCAAGAATCCAATTCTAAGCATGAGCAGTATTCAGGGAAACCTTAACATCCAATCTTGATGACAACATTTTGACAACACGTATTGACTACTTTCCGTGTATGTACACCTAGTGTGTTTATGTATGTATATCTAGTGTGTTTGTGTATGTATGCAGTGTGTGTTTGTTATGCACACCTAGTGTGTTTGTGTATGTACACATAGTGTGTGTGTGTGTGTGTGTGTGTGTGTGTGTGTGTGTGTGTGTGTGTGTGTAGGTGTAGGTGTGTTGTGTAGGTGTGTGTGTGTGTAGGTGTGTGTGTGTGTGTGTGTGTGTGTGTGTGTGTGTGAAGGTGTGCGTGTGTGTGTAGGTGTGTGTGTGTGTGTGTGTGTGTGTGTGTGTGTGAAGGTGTGCGTGTGTGTGTAGGTGTGTGTGTAGGTGTGTGTGTGTGTGTGTGTGTGTGTGTAGGTGTGTGTGTGTGTGTGTGTGTGTGTGTGTGAGTGTGTGTAGGTGTGGGGAGGGACAACAGTTCCAGGAAGGCTGGCCACTCATGAACAACATATTGATCCCTGGCATGCCAGAGGCGCCTCGCCCCAACTCTCTCTCTCTCTCTCTCTCTCTCTCTCTACGCTTCAAATTTCACATTTACGAATCGTCTGTTACATACCAATCACACATCACCATCAACACGATGATAAAACGAATTGAGAAACTAATCCTACTGAGAAAGAATGAATGAAATGATCCTGTAAATGGGTAAGATATCAGGTGTGATAAGGCAAGAGAAGGGTATATCACAGAGTAAGCGGGAGGGGGCGGCAGCGTCGTGCGCCTGGCAGCGGGTTGACGGCCGGCATGAATGAATGGTGTAGGCGACGCCAAGCTTGGCGGGACCGTATCGCAGGAAGTCCATTAATAATGTCCACCCTTTGTAAACACGCCAAGCAAATGTCCCCTGCTGTTAATGGTGGAGCTGCTCGTGAGTCGTTGGCTTGTTATGTGGTGTGAGAGGGCAACGTTGATGTGAGCTATGAGGTATGCGCACGACATAAACATAACATACCCACACGCGCTGAGCACATACCACTCTCACAGGAACTTGTTCCGCACCTCGCATAGTTTGATGGATCACTCCTTGTAGATAGTACGAGTAAGGTACAGTACTACGGTCCATTGATAGTGTGCGGGGGTAAGACACAGCCATCCATTGACAAAACACTGTGGTAGAGAACTGTATTAGTCCCCTACGTAACGTAAACATTCTATGAATTCTCTCCATTGTTGATCTTGTGGAACTAACTCATTACGACCATCATACCCACTAATGATATGACGTAGGAGACACAATCCTTTATTGACATTGTCAGTGTCTCAGTGGAGCGGTAGACTAGAGCGCAATACCTCAGTGTGGGCGTAGACTAGGACACTATGTCTCAGTGTGGGGGTAGACTGGGACACGATGTCTCAGTGTGGGGGTAGACTAGGACCCTATTTCTCTGTGTGGAGGTAGACTAGTGCACTGTATCAGTGTGGGGAGTAGACTGGGGCACTGTATCATTGTGGGGGTACCTGTGACCCACTGAGGATATGGTCAGTGGTTAAGTTAGTGTGTTGAGAGAACGCGAGAGTAACACCAGCACCACAACTGAGGCACTCATGGCAAAGGCTCACAGCAAAGACTTATTGTGAAGACTCATGACAGACTCATGACGGAGACTCATGACGGAGACTCATGACGGAGACTCATGACGGAGACTCATACTAAAAATTCATGACAAACTCATAACAAAGACTCAAGTGGGACTCATGATAGACTCATGAAAAAGACTCAAGTAGGACTCATTACAGACACATGACAAAATATCACGGAGAAAACTCATGAACTCTCGCGTCAGTGAGACAAGACAAAGACTCATGTAAGACTCTTGACAAAGACTCATGACAATGACTTATGGTAAAGACTCTCTCAACACTTATGGTAAAACCTCGTTACAAAGATTCAGAGCAAAGTCTCGGCAAGATTCACAGTGAAGGCTCACACGAGAGACTCTTGTTGGCGTAGCCTCACTTACGTCTCCTCGTCAAGAAGTGTTGACAGTCAGGGTCAAGAGTCGTTACTTCTGTCGCTGCCACATGACGTCTCAAGACAACTAATGTAAACAACCATTAGCACGAACAGCGTAGTTGTCAGTATAACCAGCCCAGCGTCATTAAAACAGTGTAGCTGTTAGTATAACCAGCTTGGCTTCCACTATAACTAGTATATTCACTATAGCTGTCATATTCTCAGTATACTTAGTGTAGCTCACGGTATAAGTAATCTAGCAGCCAGTGTAGTTGTAATTATATCTAGTGTAGCTGACAGTATAATCAGTGTATCTGTCAGTATAATGCGTTCGGTTATCAAAAAAACACCAGCCGTAAGGCCAGTTTAACTGTCAGTATAATCGTCAGAATGATCAGTGTAGTGTCAGTGTAACCAGAGTAGATGTCAGTATGACCAGCGTAAGTTTCAGTATACCAGTGTAGCTGTCAGTATAACCAGTGTAGCTGTCAGTATAACCAGTGCAGCTGTCAGTATAACCGGTGTAGCTGTCAGTATAACCAGTGTAGCTGTCAGTATAACCAGTGTAGCTGTCAATATACCAATGTAGCTGTCAGTACAACCGGTGTAGCTGTCAGTATAACCAGTGTAGCTGTCAGTATAACCAGTGCAGCTATCAGTATAACCGGTGTAGCTGTCAGTATAACCAGTGTAGCTGTAAGCATAACCAGTTTAGCTGTCAATATACCAGTGTAGCTGTCAGTACAACCGGTGTAGCTGTCAGTATAACCAGTGTAGCTGTCAGTATAACCAGTGTAGCTTTCAGTATAACCGGTGTAGTTGTCAGCATACCAATGTAGCTGTCAGTATAACCAGTGTAGCTGTCAGTATACCAATGTAGCTGTCAGTATACCAATGTAGCTGTCAGTATAACCAGTGTTGCTGTCAGTACAACCAGTGTAGCCATCAGAGGTCGAGCAGGTGATGGTGGTGATGGTGGCAGTGTTGGAGGTGGTGGTGATGGGAAGCGTGAACCATAGTGATGATGGTGATGGTAGTGGTGGTGATGTACATGATGGACTTAGTAGTAGGAGTCGTGATAGCAGAAGTAATGGTAGCAGTAGTAATGGTAGTAGTAGTGATAGTAGTAGTAGTTGTAATGGTAATAGTGGTAGTAGTAATGGTAGTAGTAGTAGTAGTAAGGTACTATCTGTTACTGCTGGTAAGGAGCTTGAAGGTAGTTCCTGGGATGGTATGAGAGAGTGACTGATGATGGCTGCCAAGTGAAGCAATTACTGACGTCACTGGTCGTGGTGGTGGTAGTTGTGGTGATGATGGTGGTGGTAGTGGTGGTGGTGGTAATGGTGGTTGTCGTGGTGGTGGTGGTAGTTGTCGTGGTGGTAGTGGTGGTGGTGGTAGTGGTAGTCGTGGTGGAGGAGGAGGAGAAGGAAGAGGCAAATGGGAGGTGGTATGACTCGAGGCGTCGTGTGATGATGACCTTGGCCAGAAAAAATTAGGAATGTTGTTGTCTCTCATGGTGGAGAAAAACATGCTGTAAACTGTCCTTGGGCGAGAGAGAGAGAGAGAGAGAGAGAGAGAGAGAGAGAGAGAGAGAGAGAGAGAGAGAGAGAGAGAGAGAGAGAGAGAGAGGCGACTCTTACTCCGATCTAAACAAACTATTTGTAGAATCTTCAAAGGAGAATTCCCTCTCTCTCTCTCTCTCTCTCTCTCTCTCTCTCTCTCTCTCTCTCTCTCTCTCTCTCTCTCTCTCACACACAACTAGAGGAATCTTAAAGAATCATATTCTGGCTACGACTTTATATAGTTTCTCAGTGAACCATGTTAGCTGCTTGGTTCACACCTGCAGGGTTTGTACATAATTTCTCTCTCTCTCTCTCTCTCTCTCTCTCTCTCTCTCTCTCTCTCTCTCTCTCTCTCTCTCTTATTCAAGACTGTTATATGTCAACAGGTCAAGTCAGGCAACTTCGTCATCACGAAATCTTCAAAAGCCTTCAATCGTCAAGGGACGAGGAAGCAGGGCAGTCCGCCTCCCTCTTCCCCAGCCACAGGCCGTCCTGAACCCCCAGCCAGCCACCACCACCACAGGCCGTCCTGAACCCCCAGCCAGCCACCACCACCACAGGCCGTCCTGAACCCCCGGCCAGCCACCACCACCACAGGCCGTCCTGAACCCCCAGCCAGCCAGCCACCACCACAGGCCGTCCTGAACCCCCAGCCAGCCAGCCACCACCACAGGCCGTCCTGAACCCGCAGCCAGCCAGCCACCACCACAGGCCGTCCTGAACCCCCAGCCAGCCATCACCACCACAGGCCGTCCTGAACCCCCAGCCAGCCAGCCACCACCACAGGCCGTCCTGAACCCCCATTTGCTCAAGGATTTGTGGAGTCTTCAACGTCCCATAACTCGTTTGATAAATAGTCAACACTGTTCTCACGTGAGCAGATCTCTGCTCATAAATGTTGAGATTCTTGAACGTAAATCTGCGGAGAAGAGAAATATCTTATGAAGACTTTTCTTTCGCTTTTCACCTCTCAGTACGGAACATATACATGTTCCATAACTTTATCAGTCTGAGTTAAGAGGACCTTTTTCTATTTGTCTGCAAAAAGCTGGTTTGGTTCATTAATTCTTCTCTGGACAGAAAATGAAAGCTGGTGGTACGATGCTATCACGACTCTCCCAATCAAGAAGGTCGTACTGTGCGATCACGACTCTCTCGAGAAAGAAGTCGTACACTGCAATCATGATTCTCCCAAGAATGACGCCATACGCTGCACTTACAACTCTCCCAAGAAAGGTGTTAGCGTTGACCCCAGCCACCGCCCCGGGCAAGCTTGTTTACCAATGGCGTCTTAGCTACGTCTCTTCCTTGTATATCAATTGACTGTTCTACGTCTCCTATCTCATTCTTGTATTTCCCCTGACGACGTGATCATTGCACGAAAGTGCACTTGGGAACCTATCGTGTTTCATTTTCCTGTGGTATTATGCATATACTCGATCATGCGTACCACTGTGACCTCTTGTAATCAGTCTCACGCATGTTACTGTCATTGTCAACGTTGATACAGAACACAAGCTGACCATCTCGCCTTAAGCACGACCAGACGACCCTGGAGCACGAAGGTAAACCCTGTGCTATGGGTGTGATAGTTTTAGACCCGACAGTCGTACTTGAGGGTCGTACCATCGTGCTCAAGGGTCGTACCGTCGTGCTCAAGGGTCGTACCATCGTGCTCAAGGGTCGTACCGTCGTGCTCAAGGGTCGTACCGTCGTGCTCAAGGGTCGTACCATCGTGCTCAAGGGTCGTACCGTCGTGCTCAAGGGTTGCACCGTCGTCTTCAAAGGACTTATGTAAATCATGCCAACTTACAGATAATCTAAATTGAATAAGTTTTGGTAAACTGTTGCTATAGATAAAGAGGACATAACCTGTTCCCATCTCGACAGCTTTTCAAGTTGACCCTCACAAACTTGGGATCTTCCCTCCACCAACTCTGACTAAGTGTCTCAGAAATTATGGCATCAAGCAAGGAAGTCAACTTATTAAATAATTAATCGACTTCGTCGAGAAGATGATCTTTGAAGACAGTACAGTGACCCAGGATGTCATAGCGATCATTTATTATAGTTTCTCAATTATTTCATGTTATGATATGTAAAGACACTAGACCTTAAAGCTGTCTGATGTCACTGGTCGTACTGTGTGGTAGACCCACAGGGATTAAGGAACCTTCTGATTCACTCATTTTTCAATAACAGCTGTACAAGAATTCACTCTCGTCAGTGAGGAACCTTCTTCTGTAAGAGAGTCGAACCTGAGTTCACTAATTTCAAATTGTAGGCAATTCATCGGGAGTACCCATGATTACGTTACTGGTGCCACACAGCAAGTGGGTTACGTGTGTGTGTGTGTGTGTGTGTGTGTGTGTGTGTGTGTGTAAGGTGTGGCCAGGTCGTCCGTCATCATCATGCCACTAGGTCGTTCTCCCCTCTCACTGGTCCCTCACACCAGCAGGTCTCTCATCCCCTTCAAAATCAATGTACGACCCATGTGGCCATGGTAGCACTGGTGGAGGAAGGATGGGACATCATACACGAGAGTCGTACGTTGTGCTCCTGTGTTCGATGGTCGTACTACCGTGCACAAGAGTCGCACTGTCGTGTTGAAGGAGTACTGTGCACGTGCACGACCCGGGCGCATCACACACACACACACACACACACACACACACACACACAGGTCCACATGTCTCCAACGTCCTAGTTTAGATATGTTTACAAGACTGTAAACATCCTTTTACGGTAAAAACCTATCAACATTCATAAAACTTCTAACTTAACTTTATGTGCCCCAACCTAGGCTGTAAAACAGTTTGCAACTTTACAAACATATTTTCCATCTATCCTTCTTGTGAGGGACGCCCAGCCACCCACTAAAACCAACAAAGATGTATTCTGAAAACTCATGTGGTGAATTTACGTGTTGGTTTCTGTAAATGAGGCGAGAAATAATGACGAATTTATATGTAAATCAGGAAAGGTAAATGCAGGGTTGTGAGTGGTCAGGATTCCTGTGTAAGATATGGAGACATAATTATCTAATCTGTTTACTCTTCTACACAATATACTCATCATTTGTTTTTTATGATGGTAGACGAATGTGGGATTATGTTGTATTAAGTGGAAGACATTGTTTAGTGGGTCGTGAGGGATAGACCCAAGTGGGAGTCCCAGATCATGGTCCCTCATCGTGGTCCCAGACAGTGGTCCCACAGAGTGGTCCCAAGTGGCGTGGCGTCGAGCAGGTAGGCAGCCAGAACAGGTGAGAGCGGGTGAGAGAGAGAGAGAGAGAGAGAGAGAGAGAGAGAGAGAGAGAGAGAGAGAGAGAGAGAGAGAGAGAGAGAGCAGGCAAAGGGGGGGTAAGGAGGGGGTGTCCAATAGTGTAGTACTCCCACCTTGATCAATACTGGACCCGGGTTGCCTTACTCACTCATGGGGGGGAGGGGGAGGGGGTTTGAGGGGGGTCTGGGAAAGGGGGGGGGTCTGGGGGGGTGACTCCGGCGGAGGTGGGGGGGGGGGGGGGTAACAGTGGCAACAAGGTCGCCTGCTTCGGACACAATGACCTTCCCTGCAACGCCCCTCTCCCCCCCCCCCCCCCCCTCGCTGCCCGGGCCACGGGTGCCCCTCCACCCCCAGCTGTCCCCCAGCTGCCACCACCGCCACCGCTGCTGCTGCTGCTGCTGCTGCTGCTGCTCTCTTTGTCCCCAGCTGTTCTCTCTAGCCTCTCTGCTACTCTCATCCTCCTGTCCTGTTGCCGCAACTCTCCTCTGTTGTTATTTTCTCCTGTTGCTACTCTCCCTTGTTGCTGCTTTGGTTCTCTTGTTCTACTGTTCTCTCCTGTTTCTCCCTTCCGTTGTTGCTACTCTCCCTTGTTACTACTCTCTCCTGTTGCCACTCTATCCTGTTGCTATATACTCCTGTTGCTATACTCTCCTGTTGCTATACTCTCCTGTTGCTATACACTCCTGTTGCTATACACTCCTGTTGTTATACACTCCTGTTGCCATACTCTCCTGTTGTTATACACTCCTGTTAATGCTCTCTCTTGTTGCTTCTTTTCCCTGTTACTACACTCGCCTGTTTGCAATACCTCCCGTTTCTACTTCATCTTGCTGTTAATCTCCCTTGATACGACTCTTCCTCCCTGCCCTCTACCTGTTGCCACTCTCCCCTGATACCACCCTCCTTTGTTGTCACAATCTCCTGTTGTTACACTTCCTTGTTCCTACTCTTCCTGTTGCCACCCTCCATTGTTGCTATCTTCCTGTTACTCTCTCTTGTTATTACATTTCCTGTTGTTACTCTTCTATTGCCATCTCCCCGATCCTACTTTCCCGTTGAAAGTCTCATATTTTCTGATTCCTTTTTCCCTCTCTTCTCTCTGTTGTGGATACTCTACCCTTCTCTGTTGTGGACACCACTTAATGTTTCATAAGTCATGACTCATGGTTCATAAGTCATGACTCATGGTTCATAAGTCATGACTCATGGTTCATAAGTCATGACTCATGGTTCATAAGTCTTCGTTTATGAATTCTAGTCCATGGGTCATGGTTATCGAATCATATGATTTATGAGTCAGGATCAGTGGTTCATAATTCATGTGAGAGGAGGAAAGTAAGAGTGTGTGAGAGGAGGAAGATAAGAGTATGTGAGAGGAGGAAGGTGAGAGTTGATGTACCATAGAGTCAGGTGTGGCAGGGAGAGGAGACATGGTGGTCTGGGTACCATAGAGTCAGGTGTGGCAGGGAGAGGAGACATGGTGGTCTGGGTACCATAGAGTCAGGTGTGGCAGGGAGAGGAGACATGGTGGTCTGGGTACCATAGAGTCAGGTGTGGCAGGGAGAGGAGACATGGTGGTCTGGGTACCATAGAGTCAGGTGTGGCAGGGAGAGGAGACATGGTGGTCTGGGTACCATAGAGTCAGGTGTGGCAGGGAGAGGAGACATGGTGGTCTGGGTACCATAGAGTCAGGTGTGGCAGGGAGAGGAGACATGGTGGTCTGGGTACCATAGAGTCAGGTGTGGCAGGGAGAGGAGACATGGTGGTCTGGGTACCATAGAGTCAGGTGTGGCAGGGAGAGGAGACATGGTGGTCTGGGTACCATAGAGTCAGGTGTGGCAGGGAGAGGAGACATGGTGGTCTGGGTACCATAGAGTCAGGTGTGGCAGGGAGAGGAGACATGATGGTCTGGGTGAGAGTGTGTACAGGGAGCGTCACGATGGTCACGAGTGTCGCGGGTATGTGGGAGTGAACATGGCAGGAGATGGGACCATGAGAACTGGAGTGTCATGGGATGGCAGAGGAGGTCAAGGTCTTGAGTGCAGTGAGGTGTGTGTGTGTGTGTGTGTGTGTGTGTGTGTGGAAGGTGAGGTTCGTGAGCACAGGCGGGTATGCATGTATGAAGGTACCGTATATTTGTCCCGATGGTGTTGTGTGCGCGCGAGTCTGGGGACATGAACGTGGGAAGAAGGGAAGACGTTGGCTGTGTAGTAGTAGTGTGAGGCGGGAGGATCGGGTCGTGTGTGACGGTGTAGTAGTAGTAGTAGTGTGAGGCGGGAGGATCGGGTCGTGTGTGACGGTGTAGTAGTAGTAGTAGTAGTGTGAGGCGGGAGGATCGGGTCGTGTGTGACGGTGTAGTAGTAGTAGTAGTGTGAGGCGGGAGGATCGGGTCGTGTGTGACGCTTGTAGGAGCGCAAGGCGCACTCGATGGCGCAGCCTGACCGACAGAGCTGACCTGGGTCTGCTGAAGTGGTCCGGGCATATGGAGAAAATGAGAGTGGAAAGACTGACGAAGGAATCTATGTAGCAGAAGTGGAGCGAACAGGAAGGAGGAAGAGGAGGAGGAGGAAGGACACCCGGGAAAGGCTATGAAGTATTTTAACCCGAACATTCAGGAGGGTGCGAGGAATGCACTGGATAGAACAAATTGGAAAAATGTGGTATACGTACTGAGGGCGATGTGTTCCTTATTGTGCTGAACCAGATCATGTTAAGCGTTACGGGAACCTGCGATATAGTCTGTGGGGCCTGGCTGTTGGTCGTGGACCCTGACGTGCGTGTATGACACATGACAGCGACAGAGAAGGTGTGAGAGCAAATCAAGCCGTTGTTTGTCTGGTATTGGCGCTACCTTGTTAATTCGAGAAATGGCGAACAAGTGTTGATTGTGATGATGATGGTGATGATAGTGGCGATGGTGGTAATGACGGTAATAGTGGTTGTGTTGGTGGTGATGGTTGTGATAGTGATGGTTGTGATAGTGATGGTGGTGATGGTGATGGTTGTGATAGTGATGGTGGTGATAGTGATGGTGGTGATAGTGATGGTGGTGATAGTGATGGTTGTGATAGTGATGGTTGTGATAGTGATGGTTGTGGTAGTGATGATGGTGATGGTGATGGTTGTGATAGTGATGGTGGTGATGGTGATGGTGGTGTTGTTGTTGTTGTTGTTGGTGGTGGTGGTTGTGGTGGGGGAGCTGTGTTGCCGGGGTCACGGCGCTCAGTACCAGGTGAACCACCAACACTCCCCCTTGGGGAGGGAGGAGGAGGATGGGGGAGCAGGAATGGCGCTCCTTGGGAGGGGTGGAAGGGGAGGAGAGGGAAGGGGGGAGGGAAGGGACGGGGAAGGCGGGGAGGAGAAGGGGATGATGTACTACCAGTGACCTCCTTTACCGACACTCACCACACTCACCAACACCACCATGATGTGGCAGCGGTAGTATGACAGGTGGGGCAGGAGCAGCAGCAGTAGTATGACAGGTGGGGCAGGAGCAGCAGCAGTAGTATGACAGGTGGGGCAGCAGCAGCAGTATGACAGGTGGGGCAGCAGTAGTATGACAGGTGGGGCAGCAGCAGTAGTATGACAGGTGGGGCAGCAGCAGCAGTATGACAGGTGGGGCAGCAGTAGTATGACAGGTGGGGCAGCAGCAGTAGTATGACAGGTGGGGCAGCAGCAGCAGTATGACAGGTGGGGCAGCAGTAGTATGACAGGTGGGGCAGCAGCAGTAGTATGACAGGTGGGGCAGCAGCAGTAGTATGACAGGTGGGGCAGCAGCAGTAGTATGACAGGTGGGGCAGCAGCAGCAGTATGACAGGTGGGGCAGCAGTAGTATGACAGGTGGGGCAGCAGCAGTAGTATGACAGGTGGGGCAGCAGCAGTAGTATGACAGGTGGGGCAGGAGCAGTAGTATGACAGGTGGGGCAGGAGCAGTAGTATGACAGGTGGGGCAGGAGCAGCAGCAGGGCCACAGATCAATACTGGGGCCGCGTGCGGCGTACGGCTCTGCCACACGCGGCCTAGTTTTAACCCCCATACACTATACACGGGCTCCCCCCCCGCACGCAGGAGCGGCAGTGTGCCTCGCCTCCCTGGCACTCCCCTCGCTCTCAGGATTGCCTCACCGGAAGTGGGAGATCAAGCAGACACGGCCTCACGACCAGCAGTCCTCCTCCCAGTTGTTATGATAAAGGTAGAAAGAAATGAATGAACGTGGACGCAGACGACCCTTCCCTACCGGTAGCGAAAGATCAATAGAGCCAACTGTGTTTGGGTACGCGAGGAGGCCGGCTGGGGGTGACGGGCGAGCACGGTAATTCCGCCTCTATGGAAAGGTCCAGGTGTGTTTCGGGTGGCACTGGGTCAGTGGGGCCCCGGGTCTCCCTCCTCCCGGATCAATAGAGGTGAATCTGAGTCTCTATGAGGTGACTGGAGTGGGGTAGGGACGCGTGTGGGGTGCCGGTGTATGTCACACTCTGGTCAAGCTAAGCTCTCTCTCTCTCTCTCTCTCTCTCTCTCTCTCTCTCTCTCTCTCTCTCTCTCTCTCTCTCTCTCTCTCTCTCTCGCTGGTCAAGGGTTCAGCTTTAAGCCGAATGGGTTATCCTAGGTCGTCTGGTGTCACAGTATTTCCTGGGGTCACACAGTAAGTGGTCATCCCCGGGAGTAACTCACGTGACGTACGTCAAGTGAGGTCAGCTAGAGTCACCTGGACCTGCTGGGATGACCTTGTGTTGTTGTGGGTCGACTGTTGTCATCCTCGTGATGGTGAGGTGACACATGACCATATGAGGTTATCCTGCTGCATCTAGAATCATTATGGAATCAATTGGGGTCACCATAAGTCAACTACAGCGATCATGATTAAGTCTGGGTTGTCAACAGTTGATTAGGTTAGTACAAGATTAATCGACTTCGGTCGAGTAGGGTTGTCTCGAGTCCAATGGGGCTCTGGTCCTGCTAAAGGCAGTCTGGGTTATTTGTGGTCAATTTGGCCTGGATGGCATTGTCTCAGGTCAACTGGAATCAATATGAGCCAGTTAGGTTATCCGAGGTCATCAACTACAACTCTGAATTAGCTGGAGCTATTCTACATCAACCTCTTTAAGTCGGGTGCAGGTTCTGGGGTCAGACCAAAATGAATGTGACGAATCTTCTCAAATGATCAGTAGCTAATTTTGGGATTGTCTTTGATCTTATGGAACATCTCAGGTCAAGTGAGTTTATACGAAATCATCGTAAAGTCGTTTCAGGCCCATAAGGGTCATGATAGGTCAGCCAGGGTCGTACTATGTGGGGGCATCATCATAGGTCATTGTGAGTTATATGGGGTCATTTTCTGTGCTCTAAAATAAAACTTATTGGATCGCCTGGTGTCCTCCATGTCAACATGGGTCAGCTAGGGTCATTCTGGGTCATCTGAGGTCATCAAGATCTCATTTATCAGGTCGATAATCTCCTAAACTTGTCCCTGGTCGTCGTTCGCCAAAGAATCTAGTACGACCACTGAACTCCACGACCCAGGAAGCCGGCTGACTGCCTTCCTCACCCCCCCTGACGCCTCCCTACCTCAGGTAGAAGACGTCCACTGAAGCAACAAGAGATGAAGACTCTGACCTCGGCTGCCTCTGCCATGAAGCTGAACTCGACCGCCAATCAATAAACACTAAACGTTAGGGCGTGGTCGGGGATGTCGCTACAACCCGAACTTGTCAACTTCAGTATTCATGGTCAGGTGAATCCCGCTGACCTTGCTCACACTTGACCTCTCCTGGCACTTTCTCCAGTGCTACTGAGTTACTTATGGAACATCGCCGCCGACGGGGCCACCTCGTGATTGTGGTTGAGGTTGTAGTTGTAATTGTGGTTGTCATAGTTGCTGTTGTAGTTGCTGGTATGGTGGTTATAGATGTCATGGGTATTCCTTTAGTCTTGAAGGTTGTTGTTGGTGTCTATCATAGATCTTGTTATAGTCGTTGTTATAAAGGTAGTTGTAGTAAAGGTTCTCAAAGAAGTTGTTAAGGGTTGACACTATTAAAGCAGTTGTTAAGGGTTAAGGGTTGACAGTGATAAAGTAACTGTTAAGGGATAATGCTGCTAAAATAGCTGTTTAGGGATGTGTTTTATCAGATAGTACTGTGGTTGTTGTTGTTTAGGTTGTTAGTATAGTCCTGGTTGTAGGTCATGTTATAGTTATATCTGAGGTTGTGAGTCTCCTCGTCTGTTGGCCTTGATCGATCTTGTGTCAACACAGAAAAAAATATCGAAGCTGAAATCTTGAACACCTGGCTGTGTGGATGTGTCCTGTGTAGTTTTCTCTGCTCGTCTCTGTGGGTACGCCGGTACGGTGCGCTGTGCCACACTGACCACTCAATCGTCTCCATCTGCTGGTTTGTTAATGTCAGTTGTAAGCAAAACTGATGCTCTCTTCCACTCCCCTTACCTCCCGGGACCTCTGCCAGGTGACCGAGTCTTACCTGAACTCTACCAAGATCTGCGGTAGGAGGGACCTGAGGCAAGATCTCTCTCTCTCTCTCTCTCTCTCTCTCTCTCTCTCTCTCTCTCTCCATGGTAGTACGTGGTAGGCAGCCACCAACCAGGGAGGTATCAGCCTGGGGATCAGGGAGGGTTAGCGACGGCAGCACGGTGAACTAACTCTTTCGTGGCTGTCAAGTTCCCCTCCTCGGCGGGCGTTGCTATCGTTTCCTCTTTGTTTCATAAACACATGGAATCACTTGACCTCACGTGTAACACTTGACCACACGTCACAAACGAATCGTCATCAATCTAGATTTTCCCCGTGGTAAGCGCTACGCCCTACCTGTGCCTTGTGGCAAAGTCCTGTTATAAGTACTCGTGGGTAAGCTGGTTCTCTCTCTCTCTCTCTCTCTCTCTCTCTCTCTCTCTCTCTCTCTCTCTCTCTCTCTCTCTCTCATCTCTCTGGTCCACGAATCTTGCCATAGTATGATGCAAGGCTGGGCCGCTCCCCTCACCACAGCGCCCATCATTAACCCGACATGTATATTGACTTTGGCGGCGGCTCCGACACGCCTGTCTGCATTTTCCAAGCAGTTGTGACCAGGTCGGCTGGGTCCTGGTGTTCGGTTTCCGGGTCAGGTGTGCTGATGTATTTCAGAGTGACCTGGGAGGTGGGGGGGGGGGAGGTCTCGATGACTAGTTCATGCCTCCAGTACCTTCGAGGAAACAATATATCTCCATTACTTCCCAGAGATAAGGTACCTTAATGCTTCAACTGTGAGGTGGATTATTTTAGTATTGTACAATTAAACTGTTTATAAAGGATGGCAACATCCTTTATTTTACTGGATAAACGAGTCTCTTAACTTCCCTTCATTGTCTCTCTTAACTACCCTTAATAAACTCTCTTAACTTCACTTACCCTCTCTTCTTCCTCTCTCTTTCCTTCATCTCTCTTACCTTTCCCTCATCTTCTTCCTCTCTCTTTCCTTCATCTCTCTTACCTTTCCCTCATCTTCTTCATCTCTCTTTCCTTCATCTCTCTTACCTTTCCCTCATCTTCTTCATCTCTCTTTCCTTCATCTCTCTTACCTTTCCCTCATCTTCTTCATCTCTCTTTCCTTCATCTCTCTTACCTTTCCCTCATCTTCTCTAACTTTATATTGTTGTTGTTCATGTTAGAGATCTTGTCATTTTAGTTACACGTGGTTGTTAGTGTTGTGGTTGTGGTGGTGAGGACTTACTGCTGATGCTGGCACTGTTGTAGGACGGTGTGGTTGTACCACTCACTGATGATGATGTGCTGGTTGTTGATGTAGTTGTGATCTTCCTCGTCGATGGTGTTGTTATCTTGGTTGTACTACGTCATAACAACTTGGATGTTACTGGGTCCCTCTGCAGGCGCTGAGCCAATGGTGGACGCGACAACAGACTCTTCAACAGCCACAGAAACGTCGGCAACAGAATCAACAGAAAATCAACAGAGAGTCAACAGTAATATGTACAGACACAGCCAAATAGAGAGAATCACCTGCAGGAAGCGAGGTGACCTTAGGTCATGTGATCTTTGATGACGTCAGTGTCCTGAGGAGTGACCTTAACAGTGCTGTGTGGCTTACGGCTCTCTTGAGCCGATCGTTTGACGTCACGAGTATAGAGAGTGACAAATGACCTCTCACATGCGTTGCGTAGGTGGTACCTCTCACATGTTGTGCGTAGGTGATACCTCTCACATGTGTTGCGTAGGTGGTACCTCTCACATGCGTTGCGTAGGTGGTAACTCACTTGTGTTGCGTAGGTGGTACCTCTCACATGTGTTGCGTAGGTGGTACCTCTCACTTGTGTTGCGTAGGTGGTACCTCTCACTTGTGTTGCGTAGGTGGTACCTCTCACTTGTGTTGCGTAGGTGGTACCTCTCACTTGTGGTGCGTAGGTGGTACCTCTCACTTGTGGTGCGTAGGTGGTACCTCTCACTTGTGGTGCGTAGGTGGTACCTCTCACTTGTGGTGCGTAGGTGGTACCTCTTACTTGTGGTGCGTAGGTGGTACTTCTCACTTATGGTGCGTGGGTGGTACCTCTCATTTGTGGTGCGTAGGTGGTACCTCTCACTTGTGGTGCGTAGGTGGTACCTCTCACTTGTGGTGCGTGGGTGGTAACTCTCATTCGAGTTGCAGAGATGGCGTAGGTACAACCTCCCTCTACGCAGGTACAACCACTCACTACGCAGGTGCAACCTTCCTCTACGCAGGTACAACCACTCACTACGCAAATACAACCTCCCTTTACGCAGGTACAACTACTCACTACGCAGGTACAACCTCTCTCTCACGTCCCCCCCCCCCCCCAACCAACGGGCTCCAAGGTTTATTTTCCCACGTACACTATCTACAGTCCGCTCTTCTTACACCGGTACGCGACCTCCCTCACGTCTCTCTCTCTCTCTCTCTCTCTCTCTCTCTCTCTCTCTCTCTCTCTCTCTCTCTCTCTCTCTCTGGTGAGAGCTGGCCTTGCGGAGAGAGGGATGAGTCTGGCCTCAGTCACTCCTCTAACGTGTTTGGGTTCTCCTTACGAACATCTGTACAGCTATTCAGGCCTCGTCTGGAACACCTGTTCAAGTAGTTCTAAAAACATGTGTACAGGTGTTCAGGTCTCGTCGAGAACACTTGTTCAGGTGCTCAGGTTTCTCTAAGAACATGTGTGCAGGTCTTCAGGTTTGTCTATGAACTTCCGTTCGGGTATTTAAGTCTCCTTTAGGGACACCCACACAGATGTTTGGGTCTCTACATGAACACCTGTTCTGTCGATGGCCCTGAGTGATGAAAATGTTGGTAATGTTGTCAGTGGTCCGCCCTGGTGAGGGAAGACAGTGTTGTTAGTGGTCCATCCTGGTAAGGGAAGTCAGTGTTGTCAGTGGTCCGCCCTGGTGAGGGAAGACAGTGTTGTCAGTGGTCCGCCCTGGTGAGGGAAGACAGTGTTGTCAATGGTCTGGAAGGAAGAGAGTGTAGCCATCAGACAACATTCCGGGTCTTCTCACGATGAGTGGAGTGATTATGAGATGAATTACAGAGCTTAACTCATTATATCTCATACACGCGTCATTCAGAGGTGGCAGGTCCGGCCCTGCCTCACGGGTGTGGTGTATCATGTCTGGAAATACAAGGGTCGCACGTCCCTAGTGGTTATTCTACGTAAATGCGTGTAATTTACTGGAACATATTTTCAGGCAGGTTGATGTGATTGTTAGGTAGTCAGTCACACTAGCACATAATGCACGGCTTAAGTTTCACTGCTGAACATTACGCCAGTGTTAAACTAGACTTGCAGCGTTTGCCTCTTTATGTCTTTTTTTTTTTTTTTGAGTGGGAAGTGTATCAGTTTGTTACCTACAGAGGAAAGAATATTAGTTCTCGTGAAAGAAAAAGGATTCGAGTTATCTGAAAATGTTGGTTTAATCTATGTTTGTAAACGGGTGGGCTGCTCAGGGAATAGTTCAAGTTTTCCCAAGTTTTTATCACTTGTGTGACATTTTCGTATGAATGTTTACATTAGGATCAAATTGCACATTATCTAGGATTCAAAAAGATCACTTTACATTGTGCACATCATTTAGAAACAGTGGTGGACCAGCCATGCTGTCGAGGCAATTATCCAGGGAAAACATAACTTTCTGTTCATCTGTATGTGTCACATTCTACCTTACTAAACTTTATTAAATAGATAACTTTAAATGAGTTGATGATCTGCCTGGCGTCATGTGAGGTGATGATCTGCCTGGCGTCATGTGAGGTGATGATCTGCCTGGCGTCATGTGAGCTGATGATCTGCCTGGCGTCATGTGAGGTGATGATCTGCCTGGCGTCATGTGAGGTGATGATCTGCCTGGCGTCATGTGAGCTGATGATCTGCCTGGCGTCATGTGAGCTGTGATCAAGAAAGTCTTTCCTAAAACCATAAGTTTATTTCAGTCCTGACTTATCCAGTCACACTTCTCATGACTGAACTCAGTCAGTGTGAGTCCTGGCCCAGCTCACTAACTGGCTGACTTACGATTTCAAGAACTTCATGAGGCGTTCGAGAAGTTGTGTTGTATGTGAGTATTGTGAGAGGTGTTACCAGTACAACCTGGCGGGGTTATAGGAAGTTTAGTGAACACTGCGCAGGGTCTAGCAAGAGTCGCTGCTATGCACCAAGTTTCTGGGTTTTTCTGTGCCTCGGCCACACGTAACCAGCTCTCTCTCACCTACCGTCCACAGCCATAACGTCTGTGCCTCGCACACACACATAACGCCTCACAACACGTGCCTCACACACACATAACGCCTCACAACACGTGCCTCACACACACATAACGCCTCACAACACGTGGCTCACACACACATAACGCCTCACAACACGTGCCTCACACACACACACACATAACGCCTCACAACACGTGCCTCACACACACATAACGCCTCACAACACGTGGCTCACACACACATAACGCCTCACAACACGTGCCTCACACACACATAACGCCTCACAACACGTGCCTCACACACACATAACGCCTCACAACACGTGCCTCACACACACATAACGCCTCACAACACGTGCCTCACACACACATAACGCCTCACAACACGTGCCTCACACACACATAACGCCTCACAACACGTGGCTCACATATACATAACGCCTCACAACACGTGCCTCACACACACATAACGCCTCACAACACGTGGCTCACACACACATAACGCCTCACAACACGTGGCTCACATATACATAACGCCTCACAACACGTGCCTCACACACACATAACGCCTCACAACACGTGGCTCACACACACATAACGCCTCACAACACGTGGCTCACATATACATAACGCCTCACAACACGTGCCTCACACACACATAACGCCTCACAACACGTGGCTCACACGATTCCTTCTATAGAACAATCTATATTTTCCTGTTGTGCGCGAGACGCACCAGCCCTGCCCTGTGGTAGAGTCATTTCGTAAGTAGGTAAGTCACTAAGTAAGTAAGTATGTTGAAAAGTAAGTAAGTTAGTACATAAGTAAGTCAATAAATTAGTAAAGTAAGTCAAAAAGTAGGTATATAAGTAAGTCATTATGTATTACTGCTCCTCTCTCAGTGTCACGAGGCTTGCGGTACTGCGCCACTAACCTCAAACTCCCATCCTCTGGGGTTCCCAAATGTGGGGGAGAGGGGGGGTCGTACGTGGGGCTGGGGGGTGGAGGCTGCAGGTGTGGTTGGATGATCGAAAGGGGGGAGGGGGATGTGGCCGGGGGGAGGGGGGGGGGATGTGGCCTTGGGGGGGGAGGGGGGGATGTGTTGATGGGGTGAACAAGACCAGGTAAGTGACAGCCTCTCCACCTCTCACCACCCTTCTCGCCTCGACCTCCACGACCTCCTCCACCTACAACTCTTACCCTGCCCCCACGACCTTCCCCCTGTAACGACCACGACCTCTCCTGCGTTCTCTTCTATAGCCTCCTGGGTTCCAGCAACCCGCCAGCGGCCTCCACGACCCCCAGCGGCCTCCACGACCCCTAGCGGCCTCCACGACCCCCAGCGGCCTCCACGACCCCCAGCGGCCTCCACGACCCCCAGCGGCCGCCACGACCCCCAGCAGCCTCTACAACACCCAGCGGCCTCCACGACCCCTAACAGCCTCCACGACCCCCAGCGGCCTCCACGACCCCTAACAGCCTCCACGACCCCCAGCGGCCTTCACGACCCCTAGCGGCCTCCACGACCACTAGCGGCCTCCACGACCCCCAGCAGCCTCGATGACCTCCCCTCCACTGTCTCCGTTTTCCATGACCTACCTGCACGACACCTATTACGACCTTTAAGCATTTCCTGTGGTCCCCATGACCTTCACTTGACCCGTGCCACACCTTCCCACTCTCCACGACCTCCTCCAGTATTCACCACTGTCGTCCACCCTTCCCGACCTCCCATCCACCCTCCGTGACCCCTCACCATCCACTAACCTCCACGACCACCCGTACCCACCCATCCATCCATCATCCATGACTCTCATCCATCATGCATGAGCTCTCATCCATCCTCTGCCACTCCTCATCCACCCTACACGACCCTTTATCCACCTTCTCCCACCTCTCATCCACCCTACAAGACCCTTTATCCACCCTCTGCCACCTCTCATCCACCCTACACGACCCTTTATCCACCTTCTCCCACCTCTCATCCACCCTACACGACCCTTTATCCACCCTCTGCCACCTCTCATCCACCCTACACGACCCTTTAGAAACACAGGGAGGTGGGAGAGGAAGGTGTGCTAGAGAGAGGTTATGAGAGAGTTGCCAGGAGCAGGAGAAAAGAGTGAGAGGTCGTGAGTGACGACCAGTGAGAGGAAAGTGAGAATCCGTGAAGAACGACCAGTGAGAGGAAGGAGAGAGGTCGTGAGGAACGACCAGCGAGAGGAAGGAGAGAGGTCGTGAGGAACGACCAGTGAGAGGAAGGAGAGAGGTCGTGAGGAACGACCAGTGAGAGGAAGGAGAGAGGTCGTGAGGAACGACCAGTAGAGGAAGGAGAGAGGTCGTGAGGAACGACCAGTAAGAGGAAGGAGAGAGGTCGTGAGGAACGACCAGCGAGAGGAAGAAGAGAGGTCGTGAGGAACGACCAGTGAGAGGAAAGTGAGAGGTCGTGAGGAACGACCAATGAGAGGAAGAAGAGAGGTCGTGAGGGACGACTACTGAAGGATTGTAAGTCGTAAATATTTTGTTCTTTTTTATCCTTATGATGATGATGGTGAAGGTGATGGTGATGATGATGATGGTGAAGGTGATGGTGGTGATGATGATGATGGTGATGGTGATGGTGATGTTGGTGAAGGTGACGGTGATGGTGATGATGGTGATGGTGATGATGTTGGTGATGGTGATGATGATGATGTTGGTGATGGTGATGATGGTGATGATGATGGTGGTGATGGTGATGATGTTGGTGATGGTGATGATGATGATGTTGGTGATGGTGATGATGATGATGTTGGTGATGGTGATGATGATGGTGGTGTTGATGGTGATGATTGTGGTGATAAGGATGGGGAAGAGAACACAGCAGAGAACAAATCAATATAACACAGAACAAGTCAATATAACACAGCAGAGAACAAATCAATATAACACAGAACAAGTCAATATAACACAGCAGAGAACAAATCAATATAACACAGAACAAGTCAATATAACACAGCAGAGAACAAATCAATATAACACAGAACAAGTCAATATAACACAGCAGAGAACAAACCACTAATGGAGTAAGATTGATCAACAAAAATAGTTTACAAAACAAACACTGTTCTTACCACTGACAAAAACACAGCACTTGCAAAAACACTGACAAACATGTTTTGACGCAGATGTGCAACATCTCCTTCCGGTTCCCTCTCCCACCACTCTCACCCGGCCACTCTCACCCCGTCCACTCTCACCCCGCCCTCTCTCACACTAGAAACTCTCTCTCCAGATCCTCTCTTCCCACTCACTCTCCCTCTCCCTCACCAATTATCACATTACAGACTCTCACCTAACCCACTCTCATTTGGCCCACTCTCACTTGGCCCACTCTCACCTAACTCATCCTCATCTGGCCTACTCTCACCCCGCTCACACTCATCCCACCCACCATCACTCTACTCGCATCCCGCCCACTCTCACCCCATTGCTCTCATTCCCTCCCCACCACCCTCACCTCATCACTCTCATTCCCCTCACCCTCAACCCATCACTCTCATCCCCCCACCCTCACCCCATCACTCTCATCCCCCCTCCCCTCATACCTCACGGCTCTCACCTCACCCACAGCACAACTGGAGGCAGACCAGGAGGTGCATGAGGAGAGTTAGCCAGCCATATTGATCTGTCAGACGATGATAGTAGGGGAGGGAGAGAGAGAGAGAGAGAGAGAGAGAGAGAGAGAGAGAGAGAGAGAGAGAGAGAGAGAGAGAGAGAGAGAGTGCGTGGGAGAGTGAGTGGGCAGGAGGCTCTGTGTGTGTGTGTGTGTGTGTGTGTGTGTGTGTGTGTGTGTGTGTGTGTGTGTGTGTGTGACCTCTCTGCCTGTGCCTCCGTCACTCTCCTGTCTCTCTGTCATTTCCTGTCTCTCTGTCACTTCCTGTATCTCTGTCACTTCCCCGTCTTATTGTTGTCTCTTCACCATCCAGCCTCATAGGTCGTAACAACCCTGTCAACCTCACAGGTCGTTACGCTCACGCACCTTGTCACGAACCGTTACCCCACAAATCATAACGCTCACGCCCTCGTCACGAAGTGTCACCTCCACAGGTCGTAACGACCCAGTCAGCGACTGTCACGAGGACTTAACGCTCTACTTGTGGACTGTTAACGTCCATGGCGGCCTCTGCGGTGGTCGTACAGTCTAACAACAACCAGTCAGTCAGGGACAAATTAGGAAGAGGCGACCCGCCACTCGTATTTGGGTCACCTTTAAATCGAAACTTAAAAAAAAAAATGACTTTTGTACCCAATTTACCTACAGGTTGCTGGGGTAGATTACAGGGAGGTAATCTATTTGTATTTTGATTAAGTCCTGTCTATTGTCTGAGGAGGGTTAGGGAGTTTATCTGGTTCTGGATGTACAAGGAAAGACATCGGAGGGAGGGAAGGAGGGAGGGAAGGAGGGAGGGAGGGAGGGAGGGAGGGAAGGAGGGAGGGATCGTTCCCCTGAGGGAGGTGCCACAGTCAGGGTCGTCCATGCATCTGTCGCAGGGAAGCAGACGACAAAGGTCCAGGGTTTATACGGGTGGCCTTCTGAAGGTCTTGTGGGGATTCAGGGCACACAACGTGGTCCTGAGAGGGTCCGGGTGGGGACTCCAGGACACATACGACAGCCCTGGGTAGGACCAATGGGGGCCCAGGACATATAGGGTAGCCCTGGGAAGGACCAATGGAGGCGTAGGACACATACGGTAACCTCAGAAGGACCACGGGGGACCAGGACACATAGGGGAGCCCTGGGAAGGACTAGAGAAGGTCCAGGACACACAGCGCAGCCCTGAGGAGGACCGGGTGACGGTGGACGGCGCTGGCCCACAGTGATGTGACTTGCTCTTTGGCAGAGTACTAAAAATATCTCTGGTCATGCTTGGCTGCCCCTGCGACCTGCAGCGGCTTGCTATAGCTGATTATAGCTCATTTATCTTTATTACGGCGAGTTTCAGCATTGTATGCTGATATTAGCGCACATAGCTTATTACAGATAACTTCAGCAGGCTACGCTGATTATAGCTGCATCAAATCATTGCAGCAAGCTCTAGCAGTTGCTACATCTTCGCACTGACGCCACAGAACAGCACATATACACGACATGACGGTGTTAGGAAAAATCAGATTTCCAGACCCAAGATACAGCAGTCTTGTATGTAAACACAGACGTTGTTGATTGAGAGTAACACTATGTTGTGCGTCCCAGGTTTGGCGTGGTGATGAAGGAGGCGAGGGCATTGTGTACGACCTGTTGTGATGTATACTTTGCACGACCTGTGGCGGATTCCAGTAGTGTTGTCGAGGTAAGGAGGGAGTTAGTGGGTCGTAGACGACCTGTCGCAGGTGCCAGTGTTGTCGTGGAGGTCATGGTTGCAGCCAGCACGACCAGATTCGTGCGTCCCAACACCGTAGTCGTCATCAGTGCTGCCAACCGTCATGTTGTCGTCTCAAGTGTAATAAAACATCTAATGTTTCTAAAATTCACGTCCGTCATGCACGAAGAAGGTGGTAGATATATATGGAGATGAGATCAATACAGCAACGTATGTCACAAATATCACACATGAAGACAACGTGGTGGGCAGTGCCTCTCACAAGTAAGCTTGGAAGACGAATGTAGCACATTGTAGCTCTGACTAACATTATATCTGTCCTACTTTGTGTGTGTGTGTGTGTGTGTGTGTGTGTGTGTGTGTGTGTGGGCGTCGGGTCTGCACGGTCTCGTGTAGTCGTCATGCTGGACCCGGTGTCAGCCCCACAAATCAGCCACTGTACAGGCCGGCTGACCCCGGCTGACCTTTGTGACCGCTTCGGGACTTGATGACCAGTCAATAGTCATGTCACTACAGTACAGATATTAAGTTCATCATGACTTACTAAAGTTCCATAAGACAGAATAACTTAAGCTTAATCCACTTGGCACTAGTGTGACCCGAAGAAATTGACAGTAATGTACGAGACACCTTATTCAGACGAGATAATGCCAGATTTCTCTCTTTTATGTACAGTCTCGAGAGCCATCTGTCTCAAGATGGTTTTCGAGAAGTCTTCAAAAATGACGGTGATGTAGGGCAGAACCCCAGCAGGGGGTCTACACCTCTTCTGAAGCGAGATGTCAAGACAACTTAAAATGTCAGGTGATGAAGGTCCTCGTTTGCTCATGCCAGAGGTCATAATCAAATGCTTCCACCTGCAGACACACACGAGAGCATACAGGTGATGCACCACACTGTGTAGTGGTGTGTGTGTGTGTGTGTGTGTGTGTGTGTGTGTGTGTGTGTGTGTGTGTGTGTGTGTGTAGTCAATTGTTTAAGTCATTTCACAAGTGATGATGGCGTGACGATGCTTAACTACACTAACTGGAAGGTAATCTGACTTGTTTATGGTTGTATAGCCATCACCATTTCCCTTGGCAACCACTTTCCTCCTTGGCTACCATTGTCTACCTTGGCCACCACTGTCCCCCTTGGCCTCCACTCTCCACCTTGATCACTAATGTCTGTGGTCCACAGCTGGCCAGGGCGACGTCTCTCAGTATGCTATTTGGATGAAGAGGAGGAGGTCGCTCTCTGGTGTGAGGCTCAGCCGGGGGGAGTGTTGGGGGTTGGTGGTGGGGGAGTGTGGACCGGGTTAGAGAGGTCAAGCGGCGTGGGTGGAGGATGTTGGGGATGGGGGGGAGGGGGTGCCTGGGGCAAGAGGAGCCAGCAGCTGGTGGACGGGAGATGGGGGTGAGGGAACATTCCCGAGACGAATCAGTGGATATCTTCACCATGTGATAACGCTTCGTCAACCTTCAGTAGGATCCATCGTCAGTAGAGACACGGAGGCTTAGTTATCTATGTATCCCATGACGTCTTACCTGTTTCCACTGGGAATTATACCTACAGTGTGTGTGTGTGTGTGTGTGTGTGTGAAGATAGATGGCTCCAGATTCCTCATTCGTTTCATGCACCTTTTATTAAGGTACGTCTTCGTCAGGGCCGACGCTGCCTGCTGTGGTGGTGGGCCGCCGCCGCCGCTGCTGCTACCTGCCCGTCCACGCTGGCTGGATGCACTGGGATTCCCAGGTCGGCCATTATTCTGATATGTTGTCGCTATTGTCACTAGTCTACTGTGCCATGGGTGTCTCTTGTCTGTGTGTGTGTGTGTGTGTGTGTGTGTGTGCTTTGTACCTCCATTCATCCGTCTTCTAAACCCTTCGAGATGTCGCTAAGAAATAAAATATATTGGCACAGAACACAACTGGGAAAGCTCATCGCCTGCCCATGGCCAAGTGGATCAGTTGTTGTGGATGTACTGTACTCAGTTGTGGATGTACTGTAGTCCGTTGTGGATGTACTGTAGTCCGTTGTGGATGTACTGTAGTCCGTTGTGGATGTACTGTAGTCCGTTGTGGATGTACTGTAGTCAGTTGTAGATGTACTGTACTCAGTTGTGGATGTACTATAGTCCGTTGTGGATGTACTGTAGTCAGTTGTGGATGTACTGTAGTCAGTTGTGGATGTACTGTAGTCAGTTGTGGATTTACATGTAGTGATATGTGCTCAGGTGAGGGCTGGGCTGACCCGACCCCCCAACCGTAGAGCAGCCAAGGTCTGCCGGGCGTCTGGAGATCCCTGCTGGACAGACGTAGAAAGAAAAATAAATCTGGGACTAACGGTGGAAAGAGCTGGTCTGTTTTTGCCTCTTTTACGGAATGATTTACTGTTGACTAATCATCTGAAGTTGAAGATTTTTGAGGAATACTTCCCCGCGACTACTGGGTCTTGATGTCCATTTGTACGACAACCTTGGCGACGACTTAGTGGCTGGTGGTGGCCACTGTGAGGCCATCCTTGGTGGCTGGTGGTGGCCACTGTGAGGCCAACCTTGGTGGCTGGTGGTGGCCACTGTGAGGCCAACCTTGGTGGCTGGTGGTGGCCACTGTGAGGCCAACCTTGGTGGCTGGTGGTGGCCACTGTGAGGCCAACCTTGGTGGGTATTATAGGGCTGACCTTGCCTGGGCTGATGGGTCGTCTAAACGTCAACATGAACCAAGGCCTCCTATATTCTCTCAGCCTCCGCTCGCACCAACACATACTCTGCTTCCTTCATCGCTCTGCCGTATATTATCTCCCTTCATTCTATGCCTTCATTCTTCTTTCCTATTATTCCTTCAGCTTTGTGTCTTCATCCTGGAAGGACTAAGATTTGTTCCTGTCGCTATGTCTGGTTAGACATGTCTAAGTTTCTGATGGTAAATAACTTTTCATCTTTAGATTTTCTGTTTCCCAGGAAGAAGAATTTTAATATCAAAACAAAATTCATATCATGTTTCCTGTTAACATCATGTGGCCTCTTGGTCATGCAGAACGGACCTGTGGCTTCCTCGTCATGCAGAACGGACCTGTGGCTTCCTCGTCATGCAGAACGGACCTGTGGCTTCCTCGTCATGCAGAACGGACCTGTGGCTTCCTCATCATGCAGAACGGACCTGTGGCTTCCTCGTCATGCAGAACGGACCTGTGGCTTCCTCGTCATGCAGAACGAACCTGTGGCTTCCTCGTCATGCAGAACGAACCTGTGGCTTCCTCGTCATGCAGAACGGACCTGTGGCTTCCTCGTCATGCAGAACGGACCTGTGGCTTCCTCGTCATGCAGAACGGACCTGTGGCTTCCTCGTCATGCAGAACGGACCTGTGGCTTCCTCGTCATGCAGAACGGACCTGTGGCTTCCTCGTCATGCAGAACGGACCTGTGGCTTCCTCGTCATGCAGAACGGACCTGTGGCATCCTCGTCATGCAGAACGGACCTGTGGCTTCCTCGTCATGCAGAACGGATTCACCTTTTTCTTTATTTGTTTACGTTATTAGTTGCTTGTATTTGTTGCCATTGTCTTTGGTTGCGGCTGAGGTCTGCGTTTCCACCTGCTGCTCGTTTTCATGTTGTTGTTGTTGTTGTTGTTGCTGAGGAATGTTGATGGTCCTGGTGTTTGTTGGAGGATGTGTGTTGGTTGTCGTTGCTGGCTCCTTCCTGCACCAGGACCCCTGGGGACTGGTGCCTGGTGGGGGCCGGCTCTGCCTCCTACCGAGATAACACCTGTTGAAACTGCAATATAAATGAACGGGACGGGTTCTGTGGGTCCCTTAAGGGAAGGGGACGGGTTCTGTGGGTTCCTTAAGGGAAGGTGACGGGTTCTGTGGGTTCCTTAAGGGAAGGTGACGGGTTCTGTGGGTTCCTTAAGGGAAGGTGACGGGTTCTGTGGGTCCCTTAAGGAAAGGGGACGGGTTCTGTGGATCCCTTAAGGAAAGGGGACGGGTTCTGTGGGTCCCTTAAGGGAAGGGGACGGGTTCTGTGGATCCCTTAAGGGAAGGGGACGGGTTCTGTGGATCCCTTAAGGGAAGTGGACGGGTTCTGTGGGTTCCTTAAGGGAAGGTGACGGGTTCTGTGGGTCCCTTAAGGGAAGGTGACGGGTTCTGTGGGTCCCTTAAGGGAAGGTGACGGGTTCTGTGGGTCCCTTAAGGGAAGGTGACGGGTTCTGTGGGTCCCTTAAGGGAAGGTGACGGGTTGTGTGGTTTTACCGAGAAAATGACAGTCTCTGGAGGTTTTAAAGAGATGAGGCTTCTGTTGGCTTTTTAAGAGAGGATGAAGGTCTCCTGTGGGAGGCTGGAGACAATAAGAGAACTTCTGCCATCACAATATTGGAACCATCAACAGACGTCTCCCCTGCCCTACCCCCCCCCCCCCAGCCCGCGACCTTGTAGTGTAAATACACTTCACAACCACAAGCCAAGAACCTTGTGGGCCAGGTCCCTCCCTGAGGTATTCCAGCTAACAAGCTGTTGCTCGTAGTCAGTGGACACACAAGTATTAAGTGTTTTCAGACCTCTTTGTGACTTGTTGCTTGATTCTATCATATGTTTATTGTTTCCGTTTCCCAAGTTAGCAGCGTAGCGGCTGTATCCCAGGCCTGGGGTGCCCAGTTGTTATGTACATGATCCAAGCTATGGTGACGGGAGCGGAAATCATTGAGAACAGGGAGATAGGTAGATACATAGATAAAAAGATAGATAGATAAATAGATAGACAGAGAGATAGAAGGATAGACAGACAGACAGATATATAGACAGGTAATCGACAGACAGACAGTTAGGTGCAGGGAATGATTGACCGATATGTACAATAAAAAGAAAAGACAGATCTCTTGTGTTTGTTTGTTTGTTCGTATCTTGTATAGCGCTTACTTCACTGGTGTTATTTGCTTACTTGTTTGTCGTCAGTGTGTTCTTACATTTCCTGATTGCTTGTTGATCGTCCCTCCTCACTGTATTTGTTTTGCATGCGTGACACCAGATGACACGTTAAGAATTTCTTTGTTTCTCTTGACTCGTTACTGGTTGTTTACGTACGTGTATGTGTTGTTTGTGACTTGAGATATTCATGTAATGAATGTTGTTTACTTTTTTCGTCCTGTTTGCTTCCAAAAGCTTGTGGCTGTTGATTTGTTTATAGTGACTTGTCGCTTCATGCTTGTTTACATTTCTCTCCGACTATCTTCATTTGTTTGCTGTGCTGCTGTCAGTTTTGGCACTAATAATCTACTTGTTTGTTTGCTTTTCGCTCTGTCTGTCACTTGTAGTTTGACCTCCTAAGCTTAATGCTTGTCTGCAGCTTAGTGACCTGTAGCTTGTAGCACTGCTTGTTCTACACAACTTCTCATAATCAATATAGTCAGCTCTGCTTGCTTGTGTTTCTTTTCTTTTCTTTTGCTTGTTTGGGTAATAATTCCGCCAGCTTATATCTTTCTGGTTATTATCATCATTTTACTTGTTTCTGGTTAAGTTGTAACTTGTCGCTTGTCCCCAGTTATGTTTGTTTCCACTCGTATCTTTTTTTTTTTTGCTTCAAGTTCTTTGTTCTTGTATTCTGGGGATTGGGAGGGGTGAGGGGGGAGGTCACTCCTCCCTTACGAACTGGTTTTCTTCAGTTCGTATTGCTTGTTGCTTGTTAAATTTAGCTTTCTCTGTCTAAACAATAAATTCCTGTACTTGTTGACTGTCTTTAGGGTTTTGAAGTACACTAGGGTGTAGGAGGATCCAGTAGGATATAGGAGGATCCAGTAGGGCGTAGGAGGATTTAGTAGGGTGTAGCAGGATCCAGTAGGGTGCAGAAGGATCCACGGGGGTGTAATACACCTCACGTGTGTATAGTAGGGAAGGTTGTGGGTGGAGGAGGGTGTGGACAATTCACAACACAGGCCAATCTCTGGCAGTCTTGGCCAGTTTCCAGTTCCATGGTAAACAGGGACGCAGATGGCCCGCCCACAGCGAGTTACTGTGCTAAAAGTAGCTCCATCATCAGCAACAGCAGCAAATCAGCAGCAACAGCAGCAGTAGCAGAGGCAGGGGCAACAGCAGCAGCAGCAGAGGAAGGGGCAGCAGCAGCAGCAGCAGAGGCAGGGGCAGCAGCAGGAGCCCCACTGATCCAGGCTACACAAACATCACTTTCTCAGTTGCTGATACTGTTTTTCCCGTTGATCACCGTTGTTGTGGTAACGGCACGATTCCCTCCGTTGATATCTGGCTCTGGCTTCTGTTGATGCTGCTGTTGTTCACCATAGTACCAATGCTCTTGGCTGGTAATTCCGAAGGAAATTGATTGGAAACCATATATAAATACAAACTAACTAGAGAGAATCAATCCATCTTTGTATCCTTGAACCATTCTTGGTGTGTGTGTAACAGTGTCATCACTACACATCTGCTGTTGCTATACAGCTATACAGCTGCACAGCAGATAACACGGTGTTGTCGGCGCGTCCCACACTACTGTGCCACAGGTGTTATCATAACACGCCCCTGGGGAAATTCACTGGCAATAGGTTTATCAACAGATTATGTTGGCCGGTGGCGCTCCCGAAGGAGAGGGTTTGGCGGAACAGAGTTATCTACGCAGCATGAGGAGGTGCTGGACGCTTCCCTGCACGTAGGTAGGTGGCGTTATTTTCTGGTGTCTTCACACTGTAAGTGGACACCACTGGCGTTGATGGCGTCTCCAGGGAGAGAGCCACTATGAAAACATTGGAGAGTAGGAAAAGTTTGGTTTCGTGTAACATGTTTAATTAATTACTCTTGGTAATGATTGGAATAAATGATTCGAGGATCTGAACGACAGATGGTGTGAGGCTTCAGCCAGGCTTCGTCCAAGTTTCAGCCAGGCTTCCTCGTAGTTTCGTCGGGGTTTCATCGATGTTTCATCAAGGTTTCATTGAATTTCATCAAGGTTTCATTGAGGTTTCCTCGGAGAATGATTTGAAGTAGGCAGAACGCGTTATAAGAACAGATATATGTCAGAACGCGTTATAAGAGCAGATATATCACAAATATATATAATGAATATACCGTAATTCTTGCCAGATATATTCTCGACTAATTATTGATCACAACAAGATGGTCCAATTGGTCTTCACAGTTCTTAGAAATATATAAAATCTGGTCCATCAAGTTGATAACATGGTACTAACATCAATCCAATGGTTATACTAATGATCTATATTGGAGAAGATGATCACACACACACACACACACACACACACACACACACACACACACACACACACACACACACATCAAACAAAATTTTTAGGAAAAACTTGACCAAGATAATGACACAATCTCAGATATATATATATATATATATATATATATATATATATATATATATATATATATATATATATATATACAGCTGTGTGACCACATCACACGCTATGTCCACGTAATACATATCTAGAATGTAAAGACGACCAACAACCCCAAATATGTTAACAGCAAGTACATGACTGCTGCACAGCTGTCAAGATCACGTGCAGCTGTATCTGCAGCAGGGCTGTCAAGATCACGTGCAGCTGTGTCTGCAGCAGGGCTGTCAAGATCACGTGCAGCTGTGTCTGCAGCAGGGCTGTCAAGATCACGTGCAGCTGTAAATTATAAAAGGTTTTATAACTTTTTCATTTACAGACGTGAGCCAATCACAACCCATCCTCGAACATAACTGTCATTTACAACTGTCTGAGTTATTATTTTTTGATCTGGGAGGCAATGGTGAGGATACCTGAAACTTTTGGCTTATATCATACACATGCTGGTCAGGGAGAGACCACACGATATTCACCCCTGGTCAGGGAGAAACCACACGATATTCACCCCTGGTCAGGGAGAAACCACACGATATTCACCCCTGGTCAGGGAGAAACCACACGATATTCACCCCCTGGTCAGGGAGAGACCACACGATATTCACCCCTGGTCAGGGAGAAACCACACGATACTGGACAAGGAGTTCTAAGGACGGTTTCTTCCATGTTGCCATGTCCTTAACCGCATTACAATCTTGTCAGTTTTCACCAGTGATCAAAATAAATCTTCCAAATTCATTTGGTTGTCCTTCATTTTATCCACTTATACACCGAACAATGTATCATGTCACTCTCCATCTATTCATCGAGCAAGTTCGTTCAACATTCATTCATTCATCTGCCTTCTGATGAATATGTTCCTTCAGGAATGTTCATTTCCATCTATTTATCTATCTCTATCTATCTAATGATTCGTTTAACCAACTCGTAACTCATCCGTCAACCTAACCACTTAGTTATCTTCAGCACCTCTATCTATCTCTTAACTCGCCCATCTATTGATCTATATCTATCCAGTGTTTCACTCGTCATTTGTCTATTCAGTGATCAATTAGTTCATCTATCTATCTTGTCTATTAGCTGATCTAATCACTCATCCGTCTATCCGAGGGTCTAGCATTTCACATATCTGAAAGGCCATGCAAGTCTATTCGTTCGCCTGTTAATCAATTCATCTGCCTCCCTATTCTCAAATTCCTTTGATTGCTCTTTACCTGAATGATTCAAATCGTTCATCTATCCATTCATAAACCTATCCATCAATTCATCAATCACAATCCATCCAGCCATAAACTTATCTCTGGCAGCTCAGATACAAGTTGACGAAATGTCTAAATAAGACAGTACCCAGACCTGTGAATTCCTTCGTACCATGATGCCATTTTATCCATTCCGGTTTTAAGTTGGGCAACTCGCTAATGTGCAAGTACGTCAATCCTCAACTGTCTGAATTGATGTCGCGGGCTGGCAGCGGTGGGGGAGGGTGGGGTGAGCCCATCTGCCACGATGACATCAGGCTGGGAGAGCAAATAAGAGGATGACGTCAGAGGAAGAAGATTATCTGAGTGGGAACCTCGTGACGTAAGCATGACGTCACGAAGTAAACAAATATGTCCGTCTTATCGGAATTGCCAAATACATTCTAGTCGCACTTCCTTTAAACATATATTTTTCCCTTCCTCCTGGTAACATCCTCTTTTTTTTTCTATTTTACATTTCAATATTCTGTTCTTGATCTTGGTAAACGTTAACAATATTCTAAGTTAACTTTCCTGATATTTTCCATCGTTTAAATTTGGCTTCTCATCTTATCACACTTTAGATCTGCCTCCTCATCGTTTTATCTATCATTTACGAATGTTTACAATAAGCTGAGCTGCACATTTGCAATTATTATTCTCTTTCTGTTTTGTTGATGATCATGTCATTCACATCATCTTGATAACAATATGTCATACGATATGATTCCTCATTATCTCGACTCATTATCTCTGTCCCTCATTATCCCTGCTCCTCATCATCTCTGCTCCTCATTCATAATGAGACTCTGGACGCAATGTGAAATCTGCTTGACCGGAATCAAGGTCAGGCTCAAGTCTTTACTCACATAACTATCGTTCAGTTATCAACTAAGTAACTGTCTAAGGCCATTACTATAATTCAATCAGTTCTGGTTACAAATATACAAGATATTTATTTGTGATTATGTTGATAAGGGTAACCCTACCCTCCTCAATTACCATGTCCCTAAATAAGAAACAGATGAAGGAGCCAAGTGAGGAGTTATCCCCCTAAGGCTCAGTTATACGTTGCTGACGGTACCTCGCTGAGGCGGGAAACAGCGAACACGGACCAACGATGGATTTGATTATCACTTTTTGGTCCAAGTCTTGTTGTGCACTCAACTCACATAACCTATAATCAAAATAATCCCTGCTTTCTATAACCCATGATTTATATAATCCATGATCTATATATCCTATATCCTAGGTCTGTAAGATGTCACCATGGCTGTTTAATTTGTTTATAGATGTGGTAGTGAGGGAGGTAAATGCAAGAGTCTTGGAAAGATGGGAGAGTATGTAGTCTGAAAGGGATGAGAAGAGGGCTTGGGAGGTGTCAGTTGGTGTTTGCTGATGGTACAGCACTGGTGGCAGATTTGAGTAAGAAACAGCAGAAGCTGGCGATAGAGTTTAGAAGAATGTGTGAAAGGAGGAACTGGAGAGTGAATATGAATAAAAGCAAGGTTATTAGGTTTAGCAAGGTAGAGGGACAGGTTAGTTGGGGTGTGAGTTTGAGTGGAGAAAAATTGGAGGAAGTGGTGTATCATAGATACCTGGCAGTGGACATGACTGCAAATGGAACCATGGAAAAGGTGAGTCATAGATAGGGTGAGTAAGGGGTGAAGGTTCTGGAGAAACTGAAGAATGTGTGAAAAGAAAGGTCGTTCTCTCGGAGGGCAAAAATGGGTATATTTGAAAGTACAGTAGCTTCAATAATGTTATATGATGCGAGGTATGGGCTATAGATGAGTATGTGTGGAGGAATGTGGAAATGGTGGAAATGAGATGTTCGAGGACAATATGTGGTGTGAGGTGGTTTGATCGAGTAAGTAATGAAAGGGTAAGAGAGATGTTTGGTAATAAGAAGAGTGTAGCCGAGAGAGCAGAGGAGGGTGTGTTGAAATGGTTTGGACATATGGAGAGAATGAGTGAGAAGAGGTTGACAAGTGAAGGTGAACAAGAAGGGGAAGACCATATTGGAGATGTAAGAATAATGTGGGAAAAATTATGAGTGATTAGGGCCTGAACATGCAGGAGGGTGAAAGGCGTTCACGGGTTGGAGTAAATTGGAACGATGGGGTCGACGTGCTGTCAAAGGACTGAACCAGGACATGTGAAGCGTCCGGAGTAAACCATAGAAAGGTCTGTGGGACCTGGATGTGGATAAGGAACTGTGGTTTTGGTACATTACACATGACAGCCAGAGAATGGGTGTGAGCAAATGCTGCCTTTCTTCGTCCGTTCCTGGCACTGTCTCACTAACGCCGAAAACGGCGATAAAAAGAACATAAATCTTGGTTTAAAAACGAGAAGTATATACACAGGTGGCGAGCTATGAGCGAGTGAGGATTTCATTCACTCATTTATTCCCCGAGTCATTGACAACTCTGCCACACCTGCTAGTGCTGGTGGCCCGCGCTAACCAGTCACATGACCCAGGGAGTCTGACGTCATGCACACACATGTGATTAATGAACCCCTCCACGCCAACGCAGCCCCCCCTCCCCAATACAACCCACACACACACCCGACACTCGCCCACCATTAACTCTCTCGGTTTCATCGTCAATCCTCATCTATTGTGAGCTAGACTTGTCTCATGGTAATAACTCACCGTAGGCACTCGTAGGTACTCTCTCTCTCTCTCTCTCTCTCTCTCTCTCTCTCTCTCTCTCTCTCTCTCCCTTTCTCTCTCTCTCTCTCTCCCTCTCTCTCTCTCTCTCTCTCTCTCTCTCTCTCTCTCTCTCCCTTTCTCTCTCTCTCTCTCCCTCTCTCTCTCTCTCTCTCTCTCTCTCTCTCTCTCTCTCTCTCTCTCTCTCTCTCTCTCTGTATCCACGCACTTGTACTGGGACACACTTGTATCTGAGTGTGTTTCTGAGCATATCGTTGTACAATGTGCAGCAGTGTAGTGAGGAGGAGGAGGAGGAGGAAGCCTTGAGTGTGTAGGGTGTACTAGTGAGTGTGTAGGGTGTACTAGGGAGTGTGGTGGGGGAGTGTATCCTAAGAGGCTAAGTGTAAACACAAGAGTGCTCACTCACTCTCCTGGGGTATTGAGGAGCACGATAAACATTGTGTTGTTGGCAACACTAACGGAAGGTGGGGGGGGGGGGGGAGCCCCCGTCCTGTCCTTCCTCCCCCACCGTCTCCCCAGCACAGTCAGCCAATCAATGACTCAATCATCAAGTTGATCAATCAGTCCACCGTGAACTACATAAGGTTTTTGCCAGGTTGGTGTAGTGTGGATGTTTCAACCATCGTGCCAGGAATACTAGCCTAGTGTTGCCTTGAGAGTGTTCTAATATTTCCAGAGTGCCTTGAGGCGAGGCACTCCTGACTCAGGGGTCAAAGGTCAGAACCTCCCTGGCCAGGCATGACACATCTGCCTCCACGTGTATGCAGACGTAATCACCAAAATGATAATATAACCATCTTAATCCTGAAGACACCATTGGAATTATCCGCTGGCAAACTCCTGATTAATTCCTTTTTATACAAATTTCTTGATGTATATGTCTCTGAGTCAGTTCTGATCCTTTCTCGCACGTTTCCTCTGCAGCCCAAGGCCGCTCTCAACCCCGTCAACTATCACCCAATTACTCTCACTTTTATCATGTCATGGTTTCTGTTTGGAGACTGATCACACGAGGATGGAGCGTTGTGATCCCTCCTCCTTTCTTCCAACAGTGGAAGGTGTGGCCTTCTCTTCCACCTCTCATCCTTCCCTCTTCCTACATATACAAGTCAGGTCAATAGCACTGATGGAACCCATGATTCATTCCTCTATTCTTTTTATCTGACTGATTTTCTTTTCGGCAGAGATGGCAGTGATTGGGGTATGTTTTGTCCGTACGTCCCGCTCGCTATAGAAGATAAAAACATGATTGGAATAGATTTATGGGCTAGATATGATATCCCTTCCTTTAGGGAACTTTTATGTATAATTGATTAAGATTCGCGAAGAAAACACGACTGGGATAAAGATGATTAATATTTCTCTGTCTGTCTGGCTGGCTCTCTCTCTCTCTCTCTCTCTCTCTCTCTCTCTCTCTCTCTCTCTCTCTCTCTCTCTCTCTCTATCTATCTATCTATCTATCTATCTTTCTATCTATCTCTATCTCTCTCTTAGATACCTAATCATCTATTTCCGTTTCGTTCACTTGCTGGTCACTTTAATATTTTCTTTTCCCAGAGTGGTGCAACAGACGTGACTGTTGCTCCACACACTCTTACCTGACAAGTCTCCAACAGTCATCAAAAACGCCAACATTGCATGACACATGAAACAGATGACCTCTGTCTATTAGCTTGTATCAGAAGACTTGTTCTGCCTGACAATCTTCATCAAATTCAGGACGGTCACCGACATAGGCGACTGAATCAAACAATTTCATCAAGTTTCAAGAATTCTTTAGAATGTGATCCAAACAGAAACAGGTTGTGTTCTGTCATAACATCTCTTTTATTTCTTTCTATAGTCTGTCTGTTGTTGTTCCTCTTTAGCCTCACTTATACATAACATGACAGACGTAACTTTGGATAATATGCCAACGTAAGATCTCGCAGGTCCCCATTTTTGTGCATAATCTCCATTTCTTTTCCAGATGTGCATCATCTGCATACAACAACAATGTGACTAAACTTCTGGACGGTAAAGATGATATCACTGCGTTTCGTCGTTTTCTTTAAGAAGAAAATTTGCATAAACTGACAATGTTTTTGAACTTGACATCTTCCACAAGGGGTGTGGGAGAGAGTCTACTGCTCACGTGATGTTCTGTGCGTCGTAGATGAGGAGAGAGACGGGGAACAGGAGGCTGGAAATCCTTTCCTCTTGTATTATCACTTTCCAAAGGTAGGCAAAGAAGAAAGAGCCAAGTGAGGGTCTAATCCTCGATGGCTCTGTTAGCTGTTACTCACGCTACTTTGTTAAGACGAGAAACGGCGAGTCAAGAAAGAAAATCGAGAAGAAAATGGGGTAACCACGAACACACCAAACTTTGAAAAAAGACATTTAATTCCTCCTCATGAAGCATACCACAATGATCCAGTGCATACATTTCATTCTGTCCAAAATCACTGTTAAATCAGTGTTAATTTCTTTCTCACTGACACAGCGTCTGTAAGCTCTCTGATCAGCAGGACGAACAGCAGACCATCCAGTCCAGATACGTGAACCTCCAACATCTTACGTTCTTCTTGTATATATAGTGGCAGGGAAGTGTCTTGCTGATGCGTGGAAGATCTGGAGGTAATCATCTCAGCCACTGACAACTTTCAGATACACTTTCTGCATATCTAACACTGCTCTGCTCTGAGCAGTGGTTGCCTCAACTTGTCTAATTGACAAACAAACACGCGTGCGCGCGCGCGTGGTATGACTTCCACTGGCCGCTGCTGGGGAAGAAATGATGAGAAAGAGAGAGATATGGTTTGTTATATGCTGTTGAGAGGTAATGGACTGTAAGATATAGCATGGAGGAGACACAGGTGTGGGAGTCACCTTCCATCTTCTGAGAGATATGAAGAGAGGAAGAGACAAACTTTGCCGCGAATATTGCAGAGACAGAAGAAAATGCAAAACTTTCCCACAAATTTATCTGGATTGAATTGTCAAAGAACAGCATCTCAAACTAAGGGATTCCCAGGAGAGAATCACAGAGGATGATGTAGAACTACGAGAGGAAGTGAATGATAAACTCAGGAGAGTCTGGAGGACGACTCTACAATCACAACGCCAGCTCGATGGGATGAGGAGGAGGAGGAGGAGGTATGAGAAAGCAATGATGTCATGAGACATGACTTGGTTATGAGAAAACATCTTGACCCATATAAGGCTGGTGGCGCTGGTGAGATCTCTTCATACAGACGACAAACTGCTTGAAATGTTATCCATTATGATGACAGAACAGGAAGGAATACATGAAGAGTGTATGAGAGTAAACTTTATATCTGACTTTAATTAAGAAAGACAAGAAAAGATCATTAGAAAGCTAATGGATGACCACATTCAAACGAGGAACTAACCAAGCGAGAATTAACCTGGATTTAGGGAAAGGAAGTCGTGTGTAGCTAATCTCTCAGCCTTGTGTGGCAGAGTCAATTTCCATTGTGGACATCAGAGATGGGTGGCCAAACTGCATTTCTGAACTGCTGGAAAGCGTTTGACACTATCATAATAGGAGGTTGTTAGAGAAGCCGGAACTCCAAGTAGGAGTAAGGGGGAATCTCCAAGACTGGATTGAACATACCTTTGTGGATGGGAACAAAGACACGAGTTAGTGGAGCCTTCTTGGGCTGGGCGGGAGTCAGGAGCTGAGTACCGCAGGGTTCAGTCCTGGAACAACTGTTCTTTATGATCTATGGAAATGACCTGCCAGAAGGACTGGAACCATGCCAGATTATGATTGCTTGTGATGTCAATAAAGGTTATGAGAGAAGTAAAGAACAATAAGGATCGTATCAGCTTATAAGAGGACCGAGATGAACTTCACAGTTGATGTGATAAATGGTTTATGAAATTCAAACTAAGTCAAATGCAACTTAATGAGGATGCAACACTGTGAGAGATTGGAGTCGAGTCTGTACCACACATGTCGCCAAATCTTCACATCAAGTAAACTGCTGAGCCGTCAAGAGTGTTGCTGGTAAATGTCACAACAGGTTTTAAACACCTGGATAAGATTATGTTGAACAAACGACTCACCACGTCCATCAGGCCAAAGCTAGAATATACTTCTCATGATTAATCACATCATTAATCACATTAATCACCACAAATAAGGAAACACAGAGATTTAACTGAGAGGATCCAGCAAGGATGATGGAACGTGACTCAGTGAGCTGAGCTACAGAGGGAGAACACAAGATGCTCAGTTGTCCATGATGGAGAGTAAAAGGCTTTGGATCAGTTTGATGACAGTGATCAGGTCTCCATGAGAGACAGCTTCCTGAGGGAGGCACAGGGAAGTCTGTGGCACACGACGTAAAGAAGCACAAGGTTCAGCAGCAGTGTGGCTGTGGTGGGTGACTGGAACAAACTGTGTGGAGATGGTAATTCCAGGCGGCATATGAACGGTTAATAGATGGACCCCACCACTGTGAAATTTCCTCCCACACTGGACAAATAAGAGGTAAATATTACACACACACACACACACACACACACACACACACACACACACACACACACACACACACACATCATGCAGTTGTGTGTTCTCTCTGAGTTGTGGTTACAGGCCGGGTGCCAGGATACAAGCCAGACGTGTTCAGATAAGAGATTCGACCTTCGCAACACATACTCAGTGACACGTTAAGACGATCCATTACATCAGACGCTCATGTAACGCGTTATGATACCATACGTAACAGCATGTAACGCGGTATAATACCATATGTAACAACATGTCCTTAAATGCGAAGCAAGTCGTCTAATAACGACCATTTCTGACGAACAGGCATTTTGGTCAATAAAGTAGTATCATGAAGGCAATTCGTCATCTTTAGGTGGTAAATCATATGCTTTAAGTCAAATAGTGACGACAGAAATGCGTCTGGACCTTCAATAGGTGCTACATTCCCGCAGGATACGACTGCCTCACACGACCGTACCAACGGTGAGGCCAGGTATGGAGGCCTATGTCTCGGCATCGTGTTGAGGCATCGATAAAACAGAATTTCGATGGCATTCAATACATTTTGTCCAACTATAAATATGTCATTTGAAATATGTTCTTGTTATGTATCGTCTAGTCTATATGTATATAGATTTTCTCAAGATTTACTTTCAATCTCTACACTTTATATGCAACAGCTCGATAATCAGTTTTTCCTATACTTACACTTATTAAGTACCATCTCTTTCATGTAATTACTTATATTCTCTTCTCTCTTACTGGGCTCGGGAGAGACGAGTGTGGCCGTGTTGTGGATAACAGGAAAGTGTGTGTGTGTGGTGGGTTCCTTCCCTGGAACTCTATGATCTTTCCCTCCTCTTCCATCCTATCCCTCCCACACACACACACACACACACACACACACACACACAAACACACACACACACACACACAGGTCACTGGCAGCGACACACAGGTGAGTGGGGTAGCGTCTGGTAAGGTTGGCCACAGTCTTGACTGCATTACAGGTTGACACAGTACTTGTAACACATTACAAACATCGTATCAGTCTCATGATGTAATCCCTGGATTACACAGATTACAGATGACATGTCCCTTGTTGGATGATCTGTAATCCCGAGCAGTTTAATCCACTCATTTTCCACCGTCCAACCCTCAGGTTGACAGAGCGAGACAGGAAATCCACATCACCGTCTAATTCACGGGTGTCATGGTATCATGCGTGGCTGACATGCATGTGAACTTGCATGACCGTCACCCAGGCCTCAGGACGTGGCGGATATCTGTCGTGTATCTTTAGTTTCCCGGACGGTTGGCTCTGAGACGGAAGCTGGTAGACGGGTTTAGACAGACGTGTTCTAGGTCTGTCTCACTGTATTGTAGAATGACTAGAAGGGCTATATTGTGGTGTAGGCGAGCACCACTGGAGGGGCTATGTTGTGATGTAGGCGAGCACCACTGGAGGGGCTATGTTGTGGTGTAGGCGAGCACCACTGGAGGGGCTATGTTGTGGTGTAGGCGAGCACCACTGGAGGGGCTATGTTGTGATGTAGGCGAGCATCACTGGAGGGGCTATGTTGTGGTGTAAGGAAGCATCACTGGAGGGGCTATGTTGTGATGTAGGCGAGCATCACTGGAGGGGCTATGTTGTAGTTTAAGGCAGCATCACTGGAAGGGCTATGTTGTGATGTAGGCTGGCACAACCAGACCAAAGCATCCGATACAGACAGTGATACAACAGCCGGAGTTACAAGAAAAGCAACCACACATACGATACTAAGAGGAGCAGTTACAACACCAGTCCTTGAGTTACAACACTAACTCTTGAGTTACAACATGACCAGTATCTCCCCTGTACCCCAGCTTTCCCGTTACCGTAGCTACTGTGTTATCACCTCTGGATCATGCATCATCTCCCATAAACAACAACAACAACAACAACAACAAAAGCAGCAGCAATAACAACAACAACCTTAACAGCAATGTTGAAAATAACAACAACAACAACAACAACAACAACTGGCAACGAACAACCCGTAACACCACAACCAAGTCAACATCACCGACAACGAAACAAACTTACACCATCAGCATCAACATGAAGAACAGAATGAGGAGCAACAGGAGGAGGAGGAGGAGGAGGAGGAGGAGCAACAGGAGGAGTAGGAGGAGGAGCAACAGGAACAAGGGCAGCCGCTCTAGGATGTTCCAACAGAGGGAACGGTGCTGGGAAGATCCGGGGCCGGGTTGGCCAGCCTCTGCAAGTGTCAGTGACCAAACAAAAGCGTGAGTTCCCCCCCCCACCCCCTCCCCCTCCCCCTTTATCACCCCCTAATCCCTCCCTTTCCACCCCCTAACCCCTCTGCCCCCCAAACCCCCCACCCACCCACCCACCCACCCCCACATCCCAAGAAAGCTGTCGGGCAGGTCCGTTCTGCTGGGGTTTCCCCACCCGCCTGCAGCCACCTCCCCACCCACCCTCCCTACCTTGCTCCACGCCGGTCCATATTGGTCTACAGTGGACCACTATGGTCTCATGCTCTGGTATTATGTACTGCTACGGTCTGCACTGGTCCCATGGCCTCCACAGTGGTCCATATTTGTTCTCGTTGGTCCAGAATTGTTCACTCGCGTCCACATTTGTTCACAAGGATCTAGTAGCGTTCTGTGTTGACGTATGATGGTCTGTGTTGGTTCCTTTGTGTCTCTGGTGGTCCACAGTGTTGCACAGTGATCCCACAGTAGCGTATGGTTTGGTCCATGATGGTCCGCGTCGTGGGGAACGTACTGGTCTCCACAGAAACCCACGAGGTCTACAATGGTCCATAATGGTCCATCGTGGTCTTGGAATGGTCCGCCGTGGTCCAGCTTTGAATCCTGAGATTTTCACATACATTTTTCTTGCTATTCATACGGGCAGGGGAGGAGGTGAGGCCGTGTGGCAGTAGTGGTGTGACCTCATCTCGGGTCACGGAGTTATTGACCCTAAACGAACCGGAGGTGTTCCTTCCACTGGGGTTGGGAGTGAACCGTTTAGCTTCAGGTCTGACCTGCGAGAACATTGTACCTCACAATGTGTTTATAGAGGCTTGAATGCTGTTTGGAGCAGGATGTTACGTGGATGCTCGATCCCGACACACAACAGCGAAGAGGGTTTGTTAAAGAGGTAACGTGGATTCAGAGGGGCCTTCTCTGGTTGTTGTTTTTTCTTTTATGTGATCAGAGAGAGAGAGAGAGAGAGAGAGAGAGAGAGAGAGAGAGAGAGAGAGAGAGAGAGAGAGAGAGAGAGAGAGAGACAGACAGACAGAGTACTTACAAGTGCTAAAGACATGATCTTGGAAGAAGGAAGGGCTAGCGCGTACCACTCACCGCAGGAAAATCTAGAAGAACGAGTCGTATGAGTTGTGTGTTATCAAGCATTATGTATAAGAAGGTGGCACTGTACATCTGTGGACTGACACTCACTTGCGCACGTATGGGCGAGACAGAGACAAGAGACAGCATCCTGGGCCAGAGGAGAGACGTATGACCTAAACAGATTTCTGCTAACGTAACAGTTAAGTGTCTAGCCAGACAGTCAACTAGACTGTACGCACAGGGCTAAATTGTGCATCTTATTGATGGAGATATTGAAAAAATTCATCTTCAGTACTCTTGAAGAATATCTGAATATTTCATATATCTTCAATGCCCTTTAAAGGTGACAAAAAACAAATTGATGTAGTCGTGACGATGGAATTACTTTCTGATAAGGTCTTGAATTACTTATAAGGTATACTGAGTGGGTTGATGCCAAGGAAAGTTTGCTGGAATGTTTGTCAGTGTTTACGATAATCGAGGGGTCAGGCCAGGCTCGTCCTGCTTGAGGAATGAGTCGTCACTCAATGTATTTCGTCACAACTGCTGGACGAACCTCGTCCCCTTCGTTGTGGTCTGAGACGGTAAGGGCAAGTGTGGGTGGAGTGGGTCTTCTAATCATAACAGTGTCCACACTTTGCTACCTGCATGTCTTAAGTGTGCAACTGGTGTGATGTGCTCTAATTATGTTGAACTAATCACACTTTGCAAGTGTGATGATAGTGTGTCTCAAAAGTGGCGCAGGAATGAGTCGAAGACATTTCAGAGTGAAATGACTTCTGATCAATGAGTCCGCGGAAAGTCTATAAAGAATCGATGATGAAATAATTGAACGTCAAAGATATTAGCTTCAAAACGTCTGGAACCTGTGTACCGGAGACGATGAAGGAATCGCAAGAGATTATGACGTCTGGGACGTAGGATCCAACTCCCTCTTCCCACGTCCCTAACGAGACGGAATTTGCACACGACAAACCGTTTCTTCCCTCAAGGCAATCTATCATTACGTCAGAAACAATAGTTACATATGTGTACACTGTCTTCTCTTGTGTAATAAACGTTCAAGCATCAATTTCTGGCGAACATGTCTTCCGTGTGAAGAGCCAATGACACATGAATACAAACCAATGAATATAAAGTCGTTCTGAAGACGACTTTATTTTCTGTGAGGAACCGAATCTGGCAACAGAACTAAGAGAGCCCCAGACAGACTATGTTTTCACGTCAACACACACACACATCATACAGTAAACATGATTCACTGTCGACATAACAGTACAGCAGCAGAGGATCACGTCAACACACACACACATCATACAGTAAACATGATTCACTGTCGACATAACAGTACAGCAGCAGAGGATCACGTCAACACACACACACATCATACAGTAAACATGATTCACTGTCGACATAACAGTACAGCAGCAGAGGACACATGTGTCCAGGATAGGATACCTGCTTGTATCTCCTTAGCCACCAAACTCACAATAATCACACAGCTTTTTACGGCCAACTTGTGAGTTAGTGAAGGCTATACAGCTCATAAGCTTACGTAAAGTCTTCTAAAATTCCCTCTTAAACCGCTTACATAAATGCCAGACATCTTCTGTGGCAGTAACTGCCGGAAAATAGTTAGTTTTGAACCTCCATATTCAAAATTATATTTATTTCTTTTATGTTAGCTACGACGACACGGGCAACTGAGGCCTTAATCAAGGCCATCTCTCTCTCTCTCTCTCTCTCTCTCTCTCTCTCTCTCTCTCTCTCTCTCTCTCTCTCTCTCTCTCTCTCGCCTGAGCTAGGTACGTATTTTATCGACCAATCCTTAAGGGTGGATGAACAGATGAGTTGACTATGGACCCACTGCCGCAACCAGGATTCGAACCTATGCCATGCTTGACCCTGGACGGGGGCCCCTCGTGATTGCGTCACGGTGAGGAACGCTGACCCCCCCCCCCCCCCACCACCACCGAGGGTTCTCATGATGACGGATGATGACTCACTGTCATGACGGATGATGACGGATGATGACGGATGATGACGTATGATGACTTACTGTGATGACGGATGATGACTCACTGTCATGACGGATGATGACTCACTGTCATGACGGATGATGACTCACTGTCATGACGGATGATGACTCACTGTCATGACGGATGACGACTCACTGTGATGACAACCAGCAGCATGTCACCCGCCACACGGACGCGGTGGGGATGGTGACCCTGGCACATAGCCACCGTGAGGTGAAGGTCCCAGGATGGAGTCCCATCCTCGTCACGGTCCGAGGACGAATGTCCCATCCTCCTCACGATCCCAGGGCGGAGTACGATGCTCGTCACGGTCCCAGGACGAGGTCCCACCCTCCTCACGGTCACAGGATGGTGGTGATGGTGATGGTGATAGTGTAGGTGATGGTATTGGCGGTGGTGATGGGAGATCCGTAATCAACATCAGGTTGGGTTTCCCCAGGTCATGCGGTTGATGGGTGAGACCAGGTCGACCGGCAGGTCAGGGGGGGGGGGTCAACGTCTCGTGGGGTAGGGGTGGAGGTGTGGGTGTTGGAGATGGGGCCGGGGAGAAGAAATGGGGGTGAGGGGTGTATTAGAAAACTCGGTGGCGGAGTGAACACCCTACCCCCATCATCATGGGTGGCTGGGCCCCATGATCCCTCCTCCTACCACAGCACAACACCATAACAACCAAGTGTGAGGTATGGTACCATCGTCTGGTACGCTGTACCATGGGTACACACACACACACATACACACACACACACATACACACACACACACACACACACACACACACACTGCACCATACCGGATGGTACATAGAGACTATACCATAATATATAGTACACACGGATTCTATGTTTCGATATAGTACATGCTATCTGTATCGCACGTGATGTTGGGACATAGAAATTATACCACAGAAGATGATACACAGTCTGTACCATGCAAGATGGTACGTACAAACTGTACCATGCAATATGGTACGTACAAACTGTACCATGCAATATGGTACATACAAACTGTACCATGCAAGATGGTACGTACAAACTGTACTATGCAAGATGGTACGTACAAACTGTACCATGCAACATGGTACAAACAGAACCGATGTTCATCATTAGTTATAAAATTTCTGTTTGCTGTTCATAAGAGAACATAACATCTTCAGTATAACATGAGATGAACTTTAACTAAGATGTTAAGGAGAGATATCTCTCATCATTCTAGCATCTTAATCTCCTGCAGAATACATCAGATCCTTGTCTCTTTGAAGCAATACAACAATAACAACATTGTATTCGTATTAACTCACATTCTGTATTTGTTATACATAGAGTTCTCGAAACACACATAAGAATACAGCAACCTGTAACTCCGTAGTTAACACGAGAACGGAGTCACTTCTTCGCCAGTATCCATTATATGCTTAGTAAAACACTTACACGCAGCATCTTTTACAGAATTTACAAGGGATAATTGTTTTACAGGTTGTCAGTAAATGGCTTAGGTCAATGAAACTGATTGCCAATGAGGTCACCGACAGAGGGGCCCCTCCTCTCGTCTGGTACCACTGCAGGAACATCATTACCAATTTGACACACTAACCCTCATCTCCCTCACACCTTCTCCCCCCCTCACCCCACTGGAAGGGGAAGCAGTCAACTCTCTCTCTCTCTCTCTCTCTCTCTCTCTCTCTCTCTCTCTCTCTCTCTCTCTCTCTCTCATACTGTCGTACTCAAGAATAGTCCCGTCGTGCTCAAGGATCGTATCGTCGTGCTCAAGGGTCGTACCGTCGTGCTCAAGGATCGTATCGTCGTGCTCAAGGGTCGTACCGTCGTGCTCAAGGGTCGTATTGTCGTGCTCATGTGTCGTACCGTTCTGCTCATGGGTCGTACCGTCGTGCTCAAGGGTCGTATCGTAGTCCTTTATAAAGTGTAGGATGGCGTCCCTTGTAACCCTTAGGTCATTTTTGGACACTCTCCTGTGTACATCATGTTTACTGTAACGTATCAGGATATACAACGAAGAGACGTAGTTAGGTCAGACCATTCGGTTAACAAGTAACTATCCGAATTCGGCTAGTTACTTGTTTACCAAATGGCGTCCTAGCTACGTCTCTTCGTTGTATATTAACTGACTGTTATATTTCTCTCTTGTGTCTCCCGTGATGATGTGATTAGTACACGAAAGTGCGTTTGGGAACTTGTGTTCATTTCCCCGTGGACTCATAGGAATATATATATATACAAAACTCTGCGTATGCTAATAACTTCGGTCGCCAAGGATGCTTTCGCTTTTCTTCCCAGGCGTTGTAGCTACTGGGAAAGGAATATAACAAGCAGGTGTGTACTAGTTGGAGGGGGGGGGGGGAATTTGGGATGAGGTGTGTGGGGGGGGGTGTCTTGGTCACAGGGGGGCGGTGTTACCAGGCAGTAAATAAAATAAAATAAGTTTTTAATGTGCCAGCAAAACGGTTCCCCATTTTCAATAAAATCTCCATCGAAAGTGATCAATAATGGAGGATTGTGTCTCATATGTGCCATCTTAATGTAATTATCAAACGGAACATTTCATAATTAAGATGTCATGATAAATGATATTAAATGACGTGGGTCTGTACGTCATAAATCTTGTTATCATTCTGTTCTCGCTACTCCTCAAGATAGCAACAATATTGTAAAAATGCCGTGGGAGCCGCCCGTGGGAGCCGCCCGTGGGAGCCGCCCGTGGGAGCCGCCCGTGGGAGCCGCCCGTGGGAGTCACCTGGTAAGGCCAGCTTCTCCCAGCCACACCTGGAGACCAGCGGAGGATTTCCTGATTATCATGGAAATCAATTTCATTTTCTCCCCGTGTGTTGGCCACACCACTTCCCATACCTTGACCTGACCTGCTCAGGACGTGACCAGGTCAACTATGGTTCAAGGTCTCAGCTCGTCCGGTGCGGGTAGGTAGCACGTCGTCAACCCCTCCCCCCCTCCCCCTCCCCCCGACTGGTGATTAACAGGTAATTAGTTCCCACACCTGTGAGGATTTTGGTAAGGGCCACAACATGGGTCGACCCACTATCACTGCTGCTCTAAGTTAGAGAGAGAGAGAGAGAGAGAGAGAGAGAGAGAGAGAGAGAGAGAGAGAGAGAGAGAGAGAGAGAGAGATAGTACAGAACACCTTCTCCAACCTGTCCTACACAAATTCCTTCCGACACTCAAGATATTCATTCACACACACACACACAATCTTACCTCCCCAGAATTCCCTCTTTCATCTCGACCTCTCCTAAGCTGAACACAGGACCATGGAACACAACGGGAGACCCGAGCCTCAGCCTCCGATCATGTAGGATAAGACTGTGGGCAGTGCGTCATGACAGACGTAGGAATGGTGTCACTTGTAAAGTAGATACTTGGGTAAAACTTACTTGCACAGACAAGTAGTCGAGCAACAAGGACATGTAAGTAGAGGAAGAGGATCATAATTACACCATTCAGTTTGTTCATCCAATAATTCTATACTTTGAAAGTAATTCTCGATATCTTGTTTAATTTCTTTCTTATTTTCAGGTTATGATCTCTGGTTGTTCTGCTTCTACATCCTTCGAAGAACTGTTTATATCATCATGATGGCTTGAAAAATCTAAAAGCTCGGAGCAGGTCACCCATTACTCCTGTTTCTTCCATGATGGACAAATCTTTACAGTTACAGGAGCCTGATGAAGTGATAGCAAAACGGTAACGTAAGTAAGATAGCCAGTTGATGCGGGAGTAAGATAACAGTGAAAGATTACCGTAAGAGTGTGAAGTTATCACACGAATATGAGGACACCATTAAGATAACATCTTGGTAACATGACAGACTGAGTTTTTAGGACGGTCTTTCAAAAACAAGATAACAGGCTAATACCAAGATAACACTGATAACAGAATGGTACTCTTATAAGATAGTCACGTGATTGTGACGAAAGGAGTTACACCGTCACATGGAGGGGGAGACGTCACATGGTGGGGGAGACGTCACATGGTGGGGGAGACGTCACATGGTGGGGGAGACGTCACATGGTGGGGGAGACGTCACATGGTGGGGGAGACGTCACATGGAGAGGGAGACGCCACATGGTGGGGGAGACGTCACATGGTGGGGGAGACGTCACATGGTGGGGGAGACGTCACTTGGTGTGGGAAACGTCACATGGTGGGGGAGGCGTCACATGGTGGGGAGGCGTCACATGGTGGGGAGGCGTCACATGGTGGGGAGGCGTTACATGGTGGGGAGGCGTCACATGGTGGGGAGGCGTCACCTAACACTCAATGAAAACGAAAAAGTTAAAGATGTAACATTATTACTGAGGGGCAGAGCACGGAGGGGTCTCTCACTCTCTCTGTCTCTCTCTCTGTCTGTCTGTCTGTCTGTCTGTCTCTCTCTCTCTCTCTCTCTCTCTCTTACCCTCGCTTCATCCTAAATATATATATATATATATATATATATATATATATATATATATATACACACACCGCCAGACATCACTATTCTGCAAACAATGGTTGCTAATTAGTACATGTGATCACTGCAGAGTGTGTGTGATTCTGGAAGATCTGCCTAGTATGTTATGAAGCGAGTAACTCCATTGTAAGTACCACACAAGACACAATGAATAATGTAATGTTGAGAAAACATTTACGATCTCTTAATCCTGAACTGATTCTCACATACTGGGTTAAACTACCTCGTGTACACTCACCCACCCACCCACCCACACATATACACACACACACACACATACACACACATACACACACACACACACACACACACACACTTGGGATGATGTTAAGACCAAGACAAAAGACGTTTTTTCCAGTTTTCTTACAATTTCGAATCTCCGGTCAACGCCACCTCGAAAATATCCAACCTCCACTGACTTACCCCAGTCTGGGCGCACCCCCGCTCCCCCAGCCCCTCCACTTCGCTTTTCGTATGCACATAACCCCCATTCCCCGGCCCTATGACCCCAGACCCCCCGATGCAACCCCCCCCCAGTCAAGCAAAAATATGAAAATCGTTAGTCATAAAAAAGTCTTTGTCACGTTCTTGTAAAGTTTCGTTGTCTGGTCACCTTGAACCAGAGAGGAACAACCTAGTGTACCACACACCAGGATACACCTCAGCCACACTAGACGCACTCCAGCCACACCAGGATACACCTCAGCCACACCAGGACGCACTCCAGCCACACCAGATACACACCCTAGCCACACCAGGACGCACTCCAGCCACACCAGATACACACCCAGCCACACCAGGATACACCCCAGCCACACCAGGATACACCCCAGCCACACCAGGATACACCCTACCCACACCAGGATACACCCCAGCCACACCAGGATACACCCTACCCACACCAGGATACACACCACCCACACCAGGATACATCCCACCCACACCTAAGAAAACCCCATGATAAGCCCTGTGGCAATGTCTAAAGTATACCTACACCCTTTGGAGACTTCCAGATACACCCTGTGTTGCATACCAGCACACACCTCCTGGTGTATGTACACATACATAACTGTAAATGTAAATGGATGTAAATGTGCTGAGAGGGGCAGCTGGTGCGATGTCTGACCATTATCTTGTAGAGGCGAGGGTGAAGATTTGTAGAGGTTTTCGAATAGGAAGAAACAATGTCGGTGAGAAGAGAGTGGCGAGAGTTAGGGAGCTTGGAAAAGAGACTTGCGTAAAGAAATACTAGGAGAGATTGAGTGAGGAATGGCAAAAGGTGAGAGTAAATGAAGCCAGGGGAGTGGGTGAAGAATGGGAGGTTTTTTTGAAAGCACTGCTGGCATGTGCGAGAGATGGCGCGTGGCGTGCGGAAGATGAGAGATGCGCATATTAGAAAAGGTAGTGAGTGGCGGGATGAAGGAATAAAGTTGCTTGTGAAAGAAAAAGAAGGGCGTTTGGGCGGTACTTACAGGAAAGGAGCGCAAAGGATTGCGAGATGTATAAGAGAAAGCGGCAGGAAGTCAAGAGGAAGGTGCAGGGGTTGAAAAAGAGGGCAGTTGGGAGTTGGTTTTGAGCGGGCATCAGTAAACATTTGGGAGAGTAAAAAGATGTTTTGGAAGGAAGTCAATAATGTGGAAAAACATGAGAGCAAATGGCAACATTGGTAAAGAAGGGGAAAAGGGAAGTGATAACTAGTAGTGATGGACTGAGGAGATGGAGTGAGTATTTTAAAGGTTGTTGAATGTGTTTAATGAGAATGGAAGATGTAGTGTGTTTGGGTCGGGTTGACATACGAAGTGAGAGTCATGTAGAGTGATTTGGTGAAGAGAGAAGAGGTGGCGAAAACCTTACGTAAGATGAAATGTGCCAAGGCGGCTGAAGTGGGTGGTATAGAAGCTGGATTTCTTAAGAAAAGAGGTGAATGTGCTGATAAGTGATTGGTAAGAATTTCTTATGTATGAGTGGATCATGGAGAGGTGCCTATGGATTGACAGAATGCATGTATAGTGCCATTGTATAAAGGCAAAAGGGGATAAAGGTGTGTTCAAACTACAGAGCTATGATTTTGTTGAGTGTGCCCGGTAAGTGTTTTGGGAGGTTATAGACTGAAAGGGAGAAGAAACGTACAAAACATAAGACTAGGGAAGAGCAATGTGGTTTCATGAGTGGTAGAGGATGTGTGGATCTGGTGTTTGCTTTAGAGAATGCTTGGAAAATACTTAAAAGAAACAGTCGGATTTGTATGTGGCATTTATGGATTTGGAGAAAGCATAAGGTACAAGTGATAGATAAGCTTTATGGAAATTCTCTAGAACAAATAGTATGGGAGGAAAGTTGTTGTATGGATTGAGAAGTTTTTTATCAAGGGTGTAAAGAGATATGTTCGAATAAAAAGAGAAAAGAGTAAATAGGTCCAAGTAAAGGTTGGTCTGCGGCAGGGATGTGTGATGTCACCATGGTTGTTTAGTTCGTTTATGGATGGTGTGATGAGGAAGGTAAATGCGAGTCTTGGAGAGATAGAGGCGAGTATGCAATCTGTGGGAGATGACAGGGCCTGGGAAGTGAGTCAGTTGTTTGCTGATGATACAGTGCTAGAGAGAGAGATTCGAGGCAGAAACTGCAGAAGTTGGTGACTGAATTTGGAAGAGCGTGTGAAAGGAGAAAGTTGCGAGTAAATTAATAAAAGCAAGGTTGTTATATTTAGCAGGGTTAAGAGAAAAGTTAGTTGGGGTATGAGCTTGCATGGAGAAAACATGGAGGAAGTGAAGTGTTTTAAATATTTGGGAGTGGACATGAGAGCAAATGGAACCTTGGAAGCGTAACTAAGCCATAGGATGGGAAAGAGGGCGAAAAATCTGGGAGCGCTGAAGAATGTGTGGAAAGAGAGAACGTTATCCGGGAGAGCATAAATTGGTATGTTTTAAGGTACGGATGCGAGGCGTGGGCTATAGATAGGGTTATGCGGAGGAGTGTAGATGTGTTGGACATTAAATGTTTGAGGACAATATGTGGTGTAAGGTTGTTTGATCGAGTAAGTAATGCAAGGGTAAGAGAGATGTGTGGTAATATAGACTGTGTGGTTGAGAGAGCAGAAGAGGGTGTGAGAAAATGGTTTGGACATATGGAGAGAATGAGTGAGGAAAGATTGACAAAGAGGATTATGTGTTAGAAATGGAGGGGATAAGGAGAACAAGGAGACCAAATTGGAGATGAAAGGATGAAGTGAACAGGATTTTGAACGATCGGAACCTGAAAACGCGTAAGGGTGAAAGGCGTCAACGGGATAGAATGAATTGGAAGAGTGTGGTAGAGTGGGATAGACGTGCTGTCAATGGACTGAACCAATGCATGTGAAGTGTCTGAATATACTCAGAGGCAAGCCCACAGCATACACCACAACTTGTAGTAGGGAAGCATAATACACTACAGAAAACACACAGGATATAACCATGTTATACACTAAAGAATACACCTTCATGTACACCCATACTTCAGTACAACCAACATATATTCAGGAAACATCTGGGAAATACCAGGATACACCCAGGACACACAGGGTGTAGCCACAAATACCAGGATACATCCAGGACACACAGGATGTAGCCACAAATACCAGGATACACCCTGGACACACAGGGTGTAGCCACAAATACCAGGATTTACCCTAGACACACCGGGTGTAGCCACAACACCTGAGGTGTAATCAGTCACCAGCAGATCACAGATCATTTTTGGTCTATTTTCTTTATCTTATCGTCGATGCTCTACATCCACGGGCTGGTATGTAACAAACACTTGTATCTTATCTGAAAGGCGGCCTCTCTCTCTCTCTCTCTCTCTCTCTCTCTCTCTCTCTCTCTCTCTCTCTCTCTCTCTCTGCTTTAATCACGCGTCGTTTACTCTCGCTCTGTTATTCTCTTCTCCCTTATTCTCCATCTCTCCCTCTTCTCTCACCAACATACTTTCCCCGACACCAACATACTCCACCGCACATACTAACATAGTCTCTCCCTCACTAACATATTCTTACCCACACCTAAATACTCTACGCCCACAACAACATACTCTCCTCACACACCGACATATCCTCTCTCACACCAACATACTGCCCTCGACCCCCACATACTCCCCCACACACCAACATTCTTCCCAACACGTTACTGCTACAGTCACAAGTAACTTGTTTCTACGCAACTGTACAGGTGTTGCTTGCTGCCTGCCTTACCCAGCGTCTGTTCCTGGTGTTATCAAGCAAGATAATCACGCACTCGTATCCCCAGTGTGCTTCCTCAGCGCTTGTGTCCAAACACTTCCCAATCACATGACGCCATTATCTATAACTATGTCCTTTGTTCGCTTGCAGCTCCGTCACCTCATTTTCTGTTGCTTGATGACCTTCAGGGCGCTACTCAAGCTGTGGGTTCCCTACGCAGGCTCCACTGGCAATGGATTCCCCTCCTTTCGTATACCCGTTAAGCAACGCAAGCAGTAGGTTGCCTTCGTGCGCTGCGCCATCCGAAAAGGAACGCACGTAGCGGGTTACTTGCTTGTGGGGGGGAAACCCTTTGCCTCAACAGTTTCATTACTAAGGGTTTCCCTTGCTTTGTCTCGGTGATGGTGTGAGGACGGCGTCTCATGCCTCATGACTGACGACTGAGTCCAAGGGAATGAGGAGGGTTTCGTTCATCATCTGTAATGCCTCGAGTGCCATCGAATCCAAGAGTGTACGTGTCGTGTGCAATCCCACTCCCCTTCCACCGCCCTTCTAGTGACCTGACCTCCCCCCTCCCCATCGTGTGTGTTTTAATCCTTTCGATGTAATACTGAACCCTCATAGGTTAATGAGGGTCATAGCCACAACCAGCCAGATGATACTACCATGAGGTACGACTGTACGACCACCCTTGAGCTTCACACCATCGTCCTTTGCCCTGAGTCTTGGATTGGGGGGGAGGGGGAGGGATCAGGTTAGAGGACTAGACAATCGCAGTCATGGGTCGTACCGTCGTAACTCGAGGGTCGGACCGTCGTCGCCCGAGGGACGGACCGTCGTAACCCGAGGGTCGGACCGTCGTAACTCGATGGTCTGACCGTCGTAACCCGAGGGTCGTACCGTCGTAACCCGAAGGTCGTACCGTCGTAATTCGAGGGTCGTACCGTCGTTGCCCAAGGGTCGTATCGTCGTGCCCGAGGAACCAAGGATGATGACCTACGCACTACGTTATCTTGTTATCTTGTTTGCAGTAAGTGACGTCACGTATCTGGTTATCGTAATGCTCGACACTCCAGCAACTTTTTAATTAGCAGAGCGAGACATGCTGATGGTCGATCCTTAACTCCAGCGTCATCCCGTGTGCGTCCTGTGTCACCCCGTGTACGGCCAGCCTCACCGCTTGTGCGTCAAGTGTCACCCTGTGTCCGTCCAGCGTCACCCCGTGTCCGCCCAACGTCACCCCGTGTTTGTCGAGCGTCACCCGGTGTCCGTCATGGGTCGTGATCTAGGTCCGTCTCTGCACCAATCAAGGCATCACCCACGCTGCAGCCCACCTTCCTTCCCTCTCCCCTGAAACGTTTTTAACTTCAAGAAACGTAATTTGTCTCAACGTTTTCAGATTCTCGTTTGGCCCACTTTTCTCCAGAGGGAAAGCTAAATGCGCTCTAAGTGTCCCATTTACAACAGGTTCTCTCTTTTCCTCAATGACTGGGAACAGAATCGCTAGCGTAAGCTACCGTGATCACCAAGATACCATGAAGAATAACGCAAGTCTGTTCCTCAGCTGCATCTGCTGCCCAGATCTGCATCACATCACATCAGGGGATGAAAGAAGTCTGTTCCTCAGCTGTTGACACACAAGAACTGAAAGTATGGTACCGTGTGGGGCCGTGTACTGTGTGGGGCTCTATACCGTGTAGGGTTCTGTACCGTGTATGGCTCTGTACCGTGTATGGCTCTGTTCCGTGTGGGGTTCTGTATCGTGTGGGTCTCTGTACCGTGTGGGGCCCTGATACCGTGTGGGGCTCTGTACCGTGTGGGTCCTTGTACCATAAGAAAGCCTTTGGGTTGCCAGCTACCCCTGGTGCAGGTAAGACTTGTACCCAGGTAAGATAAGGTACATTGACCCCAGGTAATACTAGGTACCTGTCTGTACCATCTGTATGGCAAGGTACCAGCACCACAGGTAAGACACAATGGCACAAGTAGTGCATCTACTGCTGCCAGCAGGAGTACCTCACAAGCGGGATCAGGGGGTTGAGGGACGACTGTAAATTGGGAATGAATACCACCCCCAGAGAAACATGGTCGGGTACCCCCCCCCCCCCCGTCCTGTACTTACACGACGCGTCGTGCACGTCACGTACCACCCGCCAGCACGTCAGATGGCACGTGTTACTGTCCAGGTCGCTCAGTATGGCTTCGAGAGACGGGAAAAAGCCTTACTCCAGACATTCCACTTCCTACAGACTCCTCCACCATTACACGTCTTAGTGATGATAATATACGAGAGGAAGAGAGACTTACGTGTGTAGGAAGAAAAAAACTTGCTGAGTGTTACCTGTTCCCTCTGTGTTGCTAGAATACAACAGTACATTCTTAGTGTTGCTAGAACACAGCAATGTATTCTTTGTGTTGATGGGACTCGCAACAATACAAAGTTAGGTTTGCTTCAATGGGGAAGTAGAATGATGGGGAAGTAGAGTGATGGGGAGGTAGAATGATGGGAGGTAGAATGGGGAGGTAGATTGATGGGGAGGTAGAATGATGGGGAGGTAGAATAATGGGGAAGTCGAATGATGGGGAGGTACAATGATGGGGAGGTAGAATAATGGGGAGGTCGAATGATGGGGAGGCAGAATGCCTTTTCTTTCGGTGTGTGAGCAGGCTGGTAACAGGCTGGTCTCGGGCCATATAGAGGCATGAGTCGCTGTCGTTTTTTATGGTAATTTATGATCTCAAACACACTGGAGTAAATCAGCCACATGTGCTAGGGACGTGCCTGCCAGTATGATCTTGATCTAATTCTTTCAGCTGGGAGGGAGGTGTGAGGTAATGCGATTTAGAGTAAGATAGTTATCGTTACAAAGGCTGTAACTGTAACGCATGTACTTGGAGGAGGGAGTATAAGATAAGATAGAGTAATCGCTACAAAATTTTCTTGGTTTCATCTTAGAGAGATACTCCATCACTCCCTCTATCTTTTTTGAATAGGTCCACAATGGCACAGATAGCGTCTACCATGACACTGATAAGGTCTCCAATGGCACTGATAAGGTCCATCCTAGCACTGATAAAGTCCCCCACGTCACTGATAGTGTCTACCATGATAGTGTTACGGTCCGCCATGACACCAGCAAACCGCACGACCCAGGGGTCTTGACCACCACGAATGTAAGGTAAGAAAAGTGAGTGTGAGACACAATGCAGCGAGGATCAAACTGGAGCTTAAGTATAAGTGTTTGTAGACTTGACTCTTATAGGTGAAGAAGTTATGAAATGATGGAAAGGCAAAAGACGGTGAAGGATTGCACAGCTTCGTAGTGCGAGGAAAGAAAGTGGTATTATACTGGTTAATCTCCGTATGGTTGGTGTCCACACAGAAACTACGGCAAGCAACAACCAGACGTGTGCCGTGGGTCCAGATCATAAGCTTGGGACACAGGCAGACAGTTCACGAGAGGAGCGGCAGGAACAGTACCTGTACAATAGTGAGAGGGAAGCAACACATCAGATGCAATGAGATTGTTGAAGAGAGGTGATAGCAGGAGTTAATAAGGTGGAAGAATTTCGATTCTACTCTGGCTAAGAGAGATGCGGAGGGAAAGCCACCCTAGACAAGCGAGCAATGCTCCAAAAGGGGTTGGATGAGGCTCCTATGAATATGGAATGAATATGGAATTCTCTATGTATGTGAGAATTAAGTCTTTTGTTAAATACAAAACAGCAGTACTTGTAGAGGGTTTTGACCTTAACATTAACTGGAATGACTTAAAGACGAGCGAAAGAGGCTTATTGATCTGAGAAAACGAAACAATCTAATCGAAAATGGTCTATGATACAACTTGAGGGAACAATATATTAGACTTGGTGCTATCCAGAGATTATCATTTGATTACGTTGCAGGAGATCCTTGCAACGGTACGTAACAGTGATCACATCATCGTCAGACGCATTATAAATTTCGTTTTGAATTCAGAGGTAACATCATGATGATCCCAAATTTCACATTACCCAACGTGTATGTACAACGTATAGAGGCATGAGTAACGTCAATTGGTATAAGGTTGCAAACGAATCATGCAGACAGGATGTGACGTAGCACTGACGATGAAACACTTCCCCTTGAGAGGGATGTGTTCCTAGAAAGTGAAAGAGAACCAAAGAAAAAGAAATGTCAGACTGGGTGACTCAAGAAGTTAAATATTTACTTGGCTGGAAGAGAAATTCCGACAGAAAATGTAAAGCAGGAGTTACTCACTACACAGGAGCGTGGAGTGTATGTAGCATACTAGACATATTATACATTGTAGGGAGAACATTACACTTAATGAAAAAAGAATTCTCGAAGAGAATTCTTCACAAAGTGAAGAAAAATCGAAAAGAATTCTTTAAGTATTTGAAGGGCCAAGAAAAACACGATCGTTACTAAAGGCCCGTTGTCCAACATGAATGGTACCACTACAAACACCTGCTTCGTATTAAACAAGGACTGGGATTCAGTGTTGACTGTTAATAATACCTTGAATACATCACAAGAACCATAATCCCTTGTTATTTCAGGAGATATAATGGCTGAAGGTACCTTGATTTTACAATGGATTTCATGCTTTAAATACCACAATATCTTAATGTAATTTGTGCACTGTAGGCCAAGATTTCGTAAAATTTGCATTACGTTAAATGCAACACAGAATATCCTTCTCCAGGCTGAGTAATACCTTCAATACAGATCTGAGGCAGACACGCGACCATTCCAAGCAACTCTCAGCAGGACTGAAACGCTCGTTGTAGCAAGAAAGTTGTGGTCAGGATCTCTTTTCATCTATTTGTTTTCTTTTTCATCGAAGATCATATTTACTCACGTGATCATGATGAAATCTGGCTTTACAATTAGCAATCCAGTGATACATAGATCGCAGATATAACGAGTAAGGCAGAGGAGATCAACTTCTGGAAGACGTACCTGTGACCAGAGATCGTCTGACACGCTGGTTGAATGAACCCACCGCGATGTAGACTTTTGAAGAATGAATTAGGCGTCTATTGATTTCCGTGCGGGACCTGCTGTCGCTAGGAGCCACATTAACGGGGTGGGTAACCTATTGCAGACCTTTGGCTCTGTATAATCCAGACAGAGAAAACTACTACAGTAGCCAGGTGCTGGGACGATGGGTGGCCGAGACTGTAGGAGCCACTAGCCCTCCCCAGGGCAGGTGGCTCTCGTAGTCTGCCTTCGTCCGGAAAAAGGAAGGATTTCTCTCAGATGTCACTTGGGCTCAGGCACAAAAAGGCTAGCCAGTAGCATGTAATCGCTCTTTGAATTCGTCTTTACAATTTGTCTCAGTCCAACAAAACGTGTGGCTCGAAGAGATTACATTGTTTACTGCGGTGAAAGAATCTTCAGAACTTCAAACTTTATCAAGATAACAGATATCCACACTTGGAGCCACAAAGACGTTCAGTAACATGGTGCTAACCGGTGTCGAATGCAAGACTCAGTCCGCAGGAGGCAGAAGTAATAGGACGGCCACAGACATCTACAAAGACCAACCTAAATATCTTAAGCGTAAGACAGATATTAGGTCGATAATCTTGGCGTGGATCCAGAGCAGAGCAGTCATAGGATTTCCCTGCGCGTCTCGCTGTGTTAAGACCAAGACAGTGTTAAAGATCAACATAGTCTATAAGCAGCTTCTGCTGCGGTTCACTAACATGATCTACAAGTACACGACAACAACTGACCTGCAGGTAAACCTAAGCTGCTCAGAACTCTTACTCGAAGCAGATGTTATCGAACTCAAGAAGCTGGAATGAGGAGGGATCTTGCCTGACGCACTGAGGAGCGTCATGTCCCAGTTCCAGCGGTCCCTCTACTCTACCACGTCAGCGGCTGAATGGGTCTTATTCCTGGACGCACCTTCATCCTCTGCATTATGACAACATCCCTCTCACCAGCCCTCCCTCTGATCCTTCACATGCCATTTGCCCTCACAACTTCATCTGGGTCAAGGACCTCCTCAGTCCCGCAAGCGAAGTAGCAGTTAACTGGTTGGTTGTGACAACAGCAATTATCGTTACACTAATAATGTACTCGTTCACCTGGAAGAGGAGACAAGCACAATTGCCCTGTTCTCACCAATTACCAACACGAGGCGTTGATTACTTGTTTGAACAAAATGTTTGAGCATTAAAAAAGCGTAGTTAATCTCTCCAACAGTAACACGACCCTCCATCATTTATGGTTCCTCGCACATAACTTTACACATTTCCAGCGGATCCTCGCTCATCTGGAGACCTGCGGACGCCACTCTGCCAGCCAAGCCCAGCGCACACCTCTCCTCTTCAACTCGTCAGGAACCCAGTAACACAAAGCTGTTCGAGCAGGTCATCCACCCCTGCTGGTCGCTCCTGACTACATAACTTATTCCTGAACTTCTCACGACATACAATGATAGAAGCGAGCCTTGGACTTCCCTAGTCCTGGGGTACTGCTGGAGGCTAACGAGAACCAGCGTGTCATTAACAATGAGAACTGAACACTCCTAAAAGCCCTGCGGTTCCGAAGGCGCCTCCAGCAGGTACCCACAAGAATGTAGTCAACCCCCTTCGCTTCACATCCGGTACTGGACCATTAAGTCCATCTGCGCAGATCAAGCAGATTCCAGGAGCCAGTTTTTGGCTTCATATAATCCAGACAGAGAAAACTGTTACAGTAGCCAGGTGCTGGGACGATGGGTGGCCGAGACTGTAGGAGCCACCAGCCCTCCCCAGGGCAGGTGGCTCTCTCGTAGTCTGCCTTCCTCCAGAAAGACGAAGGATTTCTCTCAGATGTCACTTGCTCCGTGCATAACCAAGCCAAGTATACCTCTCTCTCTCTCTCTCTCTCTCTCTCTCTCTCTCTCTCTCTCTCTCTCTCTCTCTCTCTCTCTCTCTCTCCTCTCTCTCTTAGGACACAGAGCACTACAAGCCACACGTAGCGAAGCAACAGTCATCGCAATATGACCTTCCCTCAGACGACTGAAGTGAACTTTGATCGCTCGGTCACGGTACGTCACAAAATCTACGAGGAATTCTACCACAGGAGCTGACTAGGATCCTACAGGAATCATCTCGACATCCTGGAGGAAAAGAAACCGAACACAGTCGCTCACGAATAACACTTTTCAATTCATAAAACTTTCATTGTGAAAGAGAATCCCATATTTGAGACTTTCAAACTCTGTCTGACCCTTAAAGATGGAGGGAAAAGGCAGGTGTAAGCCTGTGTCACTTGTACATATATGACCCAAGTATTTCAGGGAGCAGACGAGGTGATGGAGGAAGATGGTCTGGTGTGATCAGTCTTGTTGGTCGCGCTGACCTGGGGAGTCCAGGACTGCTGGACCGGTGAGGTGGGACGTGGACCTCACGGCCACAATTATATGACTGAGACTTGGCGGAGGACGACTCGACCTGCAGTGATGAACTGTCGGTAATGAGCCAGTAATGTTAGACCAGCACGACACATACACACACGAACACACGTACTTATATGATGAAGAGGTTAGCGTCTCTGACCATGATTCAAGCACGGCCTCGCTCGGCTTCGAATCCTGGGTGCGACAGTCTGTCCACAGCTAATCCCAGGTTTTCATCCTCCCCTCCGGAGCTGGTCGATAAATGGATACCTGGCTTATGTTGGTGTGTGTATGTGTGTATGTGTGTGTGTGTGTGTGTGTGTGTGTAAGCACATAGGAGTAAATTCATGGTACATATCTACAAAGGTTAAGCGGCCGGGCAACGGAGGATGAGTGCTCTCGTAACACACAGTTCACAGTCACAAGCTGAGGTTCCGGTACGTTCAAGCTGACAGATTCATAACATCAACAGTGGTAAAGCTTGAGGTGAAGGGCAACATTTGCGGTGCCGGACATATGAAGAAGCTTAAAGAACTGGCAGCAATGCTGAAGCATCAAGTATTTCTGATGAAACATTGAATGAAACAGATCAGTAAGACGAAGCCTATATGACACTGAGAGAAAATGACACAGTAAAGGCAGAAAATGGGATACAAGTGAAGTAGGATAACAGGATACAACAGGTAGCACAGCAGAGAAAAGAGAATGGACTCCAGGATATGCTACAGCTAACAGGTATGAATGGAAGGTTCCAGCAGCTGGAAAGGTCAAGGAGAACTGAAAAACATAGCAATAGCGAGACCGATCGACCTTTAAAGGTCAGCTTCCAAATGAATGAATGAAGCATTCCGGGTGAATGAAAGAAGCGTTCCGAATGAATGAAAGCAGCGGTTCCGAGGCAGACAGATGAACCTGTGAAATATGAAAAAATTGATATGGTAAAAATTATGATGACCATGGCAAAGGGAAACTAGAGAAAATTAGATTATTGAGAGAGAGAGAGAGAGAGAGAGAGAGAGAGAGAGAGAGAGAGAGAGAGAGAGAGAGAGAGAGAGAGATGGATCAGGAAATCAAAGCAATGAGATTTTTTAAGCAATACATAACGTATGCAAATAAAGATCATTGAGGCAACTGACAGATGTAAAGATAAGATCAAGAGACTCACATAAGAGCCTAGCCTCCAGCTTACCCACGCCACACCTTACGTTTCCAACAGGAAAAAGAGAGAAAACACGAGGGGGAGCCGGACCTCACTGTGGTGGGGAAAAGCTACGTAAAGTTCCATTAGGTTTTAGAGGATTGTCGACCATGCATGCTGGGGCGCGGCGCGACGGGCAAATACGATGTCATTGTTTTACTGTCGTGCGATGTTCTGGACGGAGACGGATGAACAAATGTTTCAGGAATGTAACGTACGACGAATGATCCTATGTGGATGAGGGATACGTAGTAAGACCAGAGCTGCTGTGTCCAGCTGGATATAATGGAAGGTTATGCACCTTGAGCACGACGGTACGACCCTTGAGCACGACGATACGATCCTTGAGCACGACGATACGACCCTTGAGGACAACGGTACGACCCTTGAGCACGACGATACGACCCTTGAGCACGACGATACGACCCTTGAGCACAACGGTACGACCCTTGAGCATGACGATACGACCCTTGAGCACGACGATACGACCCTTGAGCACGACGGTACGACCCTTGAGCACGACGATATGACCCTTGAGCACGAAGGTACGACCCTTGGGTATGATGACCCAAACCTTACATGTCAGTGCAAAGGCCAGACTATCATCCTGAGGGATCGATCCATTGTGCTCAGGGATCGAACCATCGTGCATCGTGCTCAGGGATCGAACCATCGTGCTCAGGGATCGAACCATCGTGCTCAGGGATCGACCCATTGTGCTCAGGGATCGAACCATCGTGCTCAGGGATCGACCCATTGTGCTCAGGGATCGAACCATCGTGCTCAGGGATCGAACCATCGTGCTCAGGGATCGACTCATTGTGCTCAGGGATGGAACCATCGTGCTCAGGGATCGACTCATTGTGCTCAGGGATCGAACCATCGTGCTCCTGAAGGAATCCAGTACACGGAGACCCATTCTGAAGGGCAGTGTCAACTGAGGAACGGTTTGGCTGAGGATACGACAAGAAGAAAAATTATGAGATGATTCTGCTGACGGAGGAAAATGGCGGACGTAGTGAAGATGTTACCTGAAGATGAGAGGATTGTCAGGGGGTCGAAAATTCCCCAATCCCATCTCCCCCCCCACACACACACACACGGCGCCAGGAGGGCTTAATTAATCCGCAGGAATTTGTGTGAAAGAAATTTGGGAGTTGACATCGGCCCTAATCTGTCGCCAGATTCCCACGTTGGAAGGACAACACATGAGAGTATGAGAATATTGTTCAAATATTGAGTTAAGGAAATATTCAGTAAGCTGGTCATGTCCTACACAAGGCGAAAATCAGAATATGCTTTTCAAGTTTGGCTGACTACACCGAAAGAAACACAAAGAGCTGAGAGAGAAGGTACAGAAGAGGACGACGAAAATGGTGCCAGATTCAGAGTTGATTTACCGGGAAAGGTAAGAAGATGCCTTAGATTTGCCCTTCATGAAAGACAGAAAAGTGAAGGGTGAATTGATCACAACTTTTCAGTTTTTTAACCCGTATTCATGTCATGGACAGCGAACAGTTCTTCATAACATGTAGGGATAGAACAAACAGAGGCTATAACAAGAATCTAAGCAAGAAACGTGTTAGAAATATATAAATACTGTTTACAGCGTAAGAATGGTGGAGGAGTGGAGTAAACTGAAAGAGGACGTAGTGAATGTAGAAAACATACAGAAGTTTGGAAGATTATAATACAACGGTAGAGAAGGCTCAGGAGATGGAGGGGGGGGGGAGGGGCTACGAATGTAAAACGTGCTCCCAGAACACTACAATCACACGCACACACTCACGTTCACACAAACAACAAACACACATAGTAACATAGAAATAATACACTCATGCTAACTCATGCGTGCACAAACAAGGACAGACAGACAGACAGACAGGCCGACACACACACACACACACACACACACACACACACACACACACACACACACAAATATAAAGACAGAAAGACAGAGAGAGACAGACAAACCAACAGAGAGACATATAGACACACACACATAAACAGACAGAAAGCGAGACAGAAAGACCGACCGACAGACAGAAAAACTGACAGGTAGACACAGACGCACACACACACCCACAGTTCCGTCTGTATGTCCTGGCAGGGAATTATTGGCAATATTGGCCGGCCTTCACCCTGGGCCCCGCCCTTGGCTGGGGGGAGGGGGATGAGTAGGGGTCCAAGGGGGACATTCACCCCTCCCCCCTTATCCCCCGGGCAAGATGTAGGTGGGTAAGGGGGTAGGGGAGTCTCCCCCCCACCCCCTGACCCCCTTAATTCCTCTACCACACACCATGCTCGCCAGCCAGCCAGCCTCCCGGCCCCGTCTGGGGTACGCTATACCCAGACCACAGCATCACACTCTGCACGACTCATACCAACATTTCTGAGTCCCAACGAGTCACCAACCTGGTGGTGTCCTGAGTCACTGGGGTCGTAGAATCTTACGTCCTGAGTCGGTGAGGTCGTAGAACCTTACGTTCTGCGTCGCTGGGATCGTAGAATCTTACGCCCTGAGTCGGTGGGGTCGTACAATCTTACGTGGTGTCGTTAACGTCACTGAATCATACGGTGTAAGCCGCTAGAGTCACTGAATGTCTGCGTCTTCTTGCAGGATGTACGTGTCCGCTAGTATAAGGTATATATCGACCAGTATGAGGTATATATCGACCAGTATGAGGTATATATCGACCAGTATGAGGTATATATCGACCAGTATGAGGCATATATCGACCAGTATGAGGTATATATCGACCAGTATGAGGTATATATCGACCAGTATGAGGTATATATCGACCAGTATGAGGCATATATCGACCAGTATGAGGTATATATCGACCAGTATGAGGTATATATCGACCAGTATGAGGTATATATCGACCAGTATGAGGTATATATCGACCAGTATAAGGTATATATCGACCAGTATGAGGTATATTTCGACCAGTATGAGGTATATATCGACCAGTATAAGGTATATATCGACCAGTATGAGGTATATATCGACCAGTATGAGGCATATATCGACCAGTATGAGGTATATATCGACCAGTATGAGGTATATATCGACCAGTATGAGGCATATATCGACCAGTATGAGGTATATATCGACCAGTATGAGGCATATATCGACCAGTATGAGGTATATATCGACCAGTATGAGGTATATATCGACCAATATGAGGTATATATCGACCAGTATGAGGTATATATCGACCAGTAATGAGGTATATATCGACCAGTATGAGGTATATATCGACCAATAAGAGGTATATATCGGCCAGTATGAGGTATATATCAGCGAGTATGAAGTATATATCGACCAGTATGAGGAATATATCGGCGGGTGTGAGGTATGTATCGACCAGTAACAGGTATGTATAGGGGAGTATGAGGTATATATCGGCCAGTTTAAGGTATATGTCGACCACGAGGCATCTATCGGCCAGCTGGGGATGTGTTAGCCAGCAAGAGGTATACGTCGGGTAATGAGGCGCATGTCGGCGGGAATGATATATGTGTCGGCCAGGATGAGATATATTTCGGGCAGTATGAAGCATGTGTGAGGCCAGTGAGGTATGTTGAGGCAGGTCAGGAACACTGCACAAGTTGCATCGCTCCTGGTGCTACTGGCATGTGTGTGTGTGTGTGTGTGTGTGTGTGTGTGTGTGTGTGTATGTGTGTGTGAGAGAGAGAGAGAGAGAGAGAGAGAGAGAGAGAGAGAGAAAAAAAAAACAGCTTTTACATCTTTTTGTCTCTTGCAGTTTTGTAGGCTCCAGTGCGCATGTGAATGACCTCCCGCGTTGCGTATGATGACCGAGTTGCGTATCATGCGATTTTCTTCATTTTTGTCGACCTTGTTTTGATGTTAGACGGTTAGCATATATATATATATATATATATATATATATATATATATATATATATATATATATATATATACATATATATGATACAACACTGGTGGCAGATTTAAAGGAGAAACTGCAGAAGTTGGTGACTTAAGCATGGAAGAGTGTGTGGGAGGAGGAGGGTGAGGGTAAATGGACTCCTGTGGTGTAGTGGTTAGCGTTCCTGACAGTGACGCACTCACGAGCCGCCCAGGGTCGAGCGCATTAGGTTGAGTCCTGGTTACTGCAGTTGGTCCATAGTCAAACCAGCTGTTTATCCACCCGTAATGGTTAAGTGATAAAATGGGTACCTGGCTCTATATATATAGCGTTAATAGGATGGCCTTGATTAGGTCCTCAGCTGCCCGTGCCGTCTCAGTCAACATAAAAAAAGAATGTGATAAAAACAATGTTATTAGGTTCAGCAGGGTGAGAGATAGGTTAGTGTGAGTATAAGCGGAGAGAAACTGGAGGAAGAGAAGTGTTTTAGATATCTGGGAGTGGACTTGGCGCGAATGGAAGCTGAAGTGAGTCATAGGGTGGGGGAGGAGGCGAAGGTTCTGGGAGCGATGAAGAATGTGTAGAAAGAAAGAACGTTGTGAGTGACTCTCCTGACCAATTCCCCTAAACTCCCCTCAGCATACGGTAATGTGTTAGTGTCTGAAGTATGACAGGTATTACTAAATAACCTGTTATGTAATTAGAGTCTAGCTGCTCTGGACTCCCTCGCATATTAGGCTCAGAATGCATGATAAGCTGACGAATTTACAGGCACATCTGCCTAGAGGGATAAATCTAATCCCCCCTGGGTCTACCTGCGAGTGGCCTCATAGCACCTATTCAGAAAGAACACGAACAAAACCTTTACGACTTAAGATGAAGTGACATAAACACAAGTAGATCCATCTACAATGATGAGATCATACGAGCAGGACTTCTACTGTGTATTTGGTTCTACTACAGGGTCAGTGGACACCTTGATGTTGCTGTTGGCCGTCTCAGGCTGGGCTGTAGATATACATAAAGGTGTCTCTCATGTTGATACTAACGAGACCTTTGCCAAAATGGCTACTCTCTCACCCTGCAACATTTATGTCTTAACCGTTGTAAAACTAGTGAGGTCAAGGATGATGTCTACTGAATGTTACAAAAAATGCGAAAACAAAACCTCCATAACAACGTCCAGCCACAGATACTTGGAACGTAGCTTGAATTTACCTCTGGAAACAGATCATATTTCATATAAATCTTGATACATAATCCAACGATTTGTTATGCTGGTAAATGTTTCACTAGCGATGTAAGCTGCTGACGAACTCATTCAGTAGCGGCCAGTCTTTCATAACATTCTTCCTATGTAACGTGTCAACCAGCCACACGACCCCCCCCCCCCCCGCCCCGGACGTACTGTGTACTCTATATCCTCTGTCGCGCAGCCGCCCACAGGATGGATAGGAGGAGAGCACAGCGAAGTAGTCGCTCTTTGTGCGATGATGAAAATATAAATTTTCTCTGCTCTGTAGCTATCATTTCAGCCGCAGCTTCCATGAGTTGTCTGTGAGCGGTCGAGCCACTATTGCCTGGACCTACGGCACATAAATGGCTGCTGTTTCCCGTAATTTCTTTGTGGAGACAAATCCCACGAGGATTGGCCGTTATGATACCTTCCTCCCTCAGACAGCGTTGTAATGGAATTATCTCCTTCCTTACGTATTTCCCTCACCTTACAACCTGTACATCTGTGTGAGTCAGATGTGCACACACCTGTGGTCATGACTGCTGGTGCGATGAACACCATAACCCTTGACATCTGCCTTCCCTTCATCAGCTTGGCCTTATGCCTACCCCGCCACCCCCATCCCCCCACACACGCTACCACAACCCTCCCTTCCCACAACCGTCACTTCCCAGCCTTCACCTCCACTACTCCAACCCACAAACCACCCCCCACCTCCCAACCCAATGCCCCCCTTTATAAAAAATTGAATGATAGGGGGGCCACCCTGCAGGGCCCCATCATGTGAGGGCTGGAGATGATGGGGCGGGCCACTCTGCAGGACCCCATCATGTGAAGGCTGGAGGTGATGGGATGGGCCACCCTGCAGGGCCCCATCATGTGAGGGCTGGAGGTGATCGAGCGGGCCACCCTGCAGGGCCCCATCATGTGAGGGCTAGAGGTGATGGGGGGCCACCCTGCAGGGCCCCATCATGTGAGGGCTGGAGGTGATGGGGTGGGCCACCCTGCAGGGCCCCATCATGTGAGGGCTGGAGGTGATGGGGGGCCACCCTGCAGGGCCCCATCATGTGAGGGCTGGAAGTGATGGGATGGGCCACCCTGCAGGGCCCCATCATGTGAGGGCTGGAGGTGATGGGGTGGGCCACCCTGCAGGGCCCCATCATGTGAGGGCTGGAGGTTAGTGACCTTCCTCTTCACCAGATGTTTTTAGTTCACAACTTCTTATCCCGTTACGCTGTTGTGCGTCACACCCCTTGTGTACGTCACACCCATATTGTACGTCACACCCCTGGTGTACGTCACACCCCTGGTGTACGTCACACCCCTGGTGTACGTCACACCCCTGTTGTACGTCACACCCCTGGTGTACGTCACATCGTTGTTGTACGTCACACCCCTGTTGTACGTCACACCCCTGTTGTACGTCACACCCCTGGTGTACGTCACACCCCAGTTATACGTCACACCCCTGTTGTACGTCACACAAGGTTGGAGCAAAGACTGTATTGTAAACTTGTCGACACACGTTCTTCCCATAATATCATTACAACAGTAAGAACATCCAGCTTACAGAGACACTACTTCCTCATCTGTGTGGCCTCCTCTTCTCTCTCGTTCCACAGTTAGCTAGACTGGTCCGCTAGTTCTAGGCTTCTTCCCGCCCACCTCTCACTTATCGCAGTGTGACCCGAAATCTCTCCCTCACTGCCATGCTCGACCTAACGTGTATGGAATCTGCCACTTGTATGTGCGCAGCTTCCACAGCTTTCCTCGTGCTCTCTTTCTCCATTGATACGCCATCAGAGATCAGTCCCGCTTGAGCAGATGCTCATTTTCATTCACGTGTACCACGAGAACAGTCAACGTTCTGTGTTTCCTTAGGTTTCCATTCTGTTCTGTCATTCTTCAAACCTACGCGATGATTCAGTGAAACAGGGTCGTTGGCAGTCCCTGCAGGGGATTTCATAAATCATGCTGTCTATGCTGCTGGTGTTTTCATGGCCACTTCGTCTATGTCTCGTAAGATCCTCAGTTTACCTTCCAACATAATGGAACAATGTTCACAGTCAGTGTTCACTTACAAGAAGTTATCTATGAATTGTGATTTTTGATAGCTGGACAGAAAGAGGAACCTGATTCTTGCAAATACATTCTCTTCGTCATAACGCTCTTCCTTACTCTGTCCCTATCTTTTCCTTATTTCCTTGGTTTTGTTTTGAAAGTTAATGAACTGCCCCTTGTGGTAACCAGGAACGCCTCTATCACATAATGTGGATCCGTTGTTGTTGTGGAACAAGGAGGTGTGTTTAGGATGGGAAGAGGTTGCACAGATCAGATTTTTACATCCAAACAAGTAGTGGAGAAAATGTTGGAGACGAAGAAAGTGTATGCAACTATACGTAAAGGCACCTCGTAAAGTTAACAGGAAAGAACTTTGAAAATCATGAATGTATATGATGTATATAGAACACATTTAGAGTGTGTTAAATGTTTCTACAAAGAAAGTGATGCTTGTGGGCGAGTCCGTGATGATGTAAGACAGTGGTTTGAAATATACGTGAGAGAGCGTTTGGAACACGTGATGTTTGCCTGGTTACTTGATGTTCATGAGGAAGGTATTCTGTGAGGTGGAAGAGAGAGGTGAGGAGAATAAGTTTTGGTACTTAACGACGAGAAACAGAAGTTGAGGCAGCTGTTATGTGCATATGACGTCGTGTTGCTGAGTAAACCAGAGGAAGTGTTAGAGAGAATGGAGAGCCGGTTGGATGGTGTATGGAGAAGGATGCTAAAGCGAAGACGAATTAAAGAAGCTAGTGCTTGAAGAGAAAGAGCAATCAGGCTGACAGATCAGTCTGCATGGTGAAGAACTTACTGTGATGGTGAAGAACTTACTGTTATGGTGAAGAACTTACTGTGATGGTGAAGAACTTACTGTGATGGTGAAGAACTTACTGTGATGGTGAAGAACTTACTGTGATGGTGAAGAACTTACTGTGATAGTGCTGTCTCTCTCAGTGCACTATCTCTCTGGTTTTACTCTCTTTATCTCAAGTTCGTTGGTCCATTTGTTGGGTCTCTGACCACATTTATCAGGTCTCTGACCACCTTCATCAGATCTCTGACCATCTTTATCAGGTCTGTGGCTACCTTTATCTGGTTTCTGACCACGTTTATCAGGTCTCTGACCACCTATTTATTAGGTCTCTGACCATCTTTATCTCTTCGTTAGGTTTCTCTCCAATGTAACACTTTGTCTACATCTTTCTGAATCGCCCGAAAGTCTTACTTTGACTTCATGTACTAAAGTGGTATGATGAGCAGAGGTTGAGGATGTTGTCGTAATGTTGTAGATATGGAATGTTGTCGTAATGTTGTAGATATGGAATGTTGTAGTAATGTTGTAGATATGGAATGCCATGCGACCTAGGACTGAGCCTTGTTGTACGCCATCTCTCCTTGTTTTCTGTGTGTGCGTCAGTCCGTCATTCACGTGGTGACGGGTGGCGTAGGAGGGGCAGCAGCAGCAGGGGCAGCAGCACCAGCAACGGCAGAAATAGCAGCAGCAGCAGTAGTAGCAGCAGCAACAGAAACACCAGAGGGGGCACAGCATCAGCAACAACAGGGGCAGCAGCAGAGGAAGCAGCAGCAGTAGTGGAAAGGGAACAGCGGCAGCAAAGGCAGCAGAAGGGGGTACAGCAGCAGCTCACGTCAACACGGCACGGTTGGAATGTGGTCAAAAACGCTGGACAAGGTCGGCGTCTGCCAGGAACCCCCCCCACCCCACCTTACCCCCAGGGTCCTCCCTCTCCCCTCCTCCCCGGTCTCCCCGGTGACCTGGACCCGGGGTATAGCTTCCTCAGGTCACCCTTGACAGCCCTTACTATGCTAGGGCCCCCGGCCGGCTAGCTAGGGCTTAGCCCTTACTAAACCTGAGCCCTGGTTCCTGCAAGACGAACCCCACCACACCTTATCACGAAGACGCTTGAAGCTCATGTTAAAGGCCAGGTTGTCGTACCTAAAGGTCGTGCTGTCGTGCTCAAGGGTCGTACCGTCGTGCTCAAGGGTCTTTCTCGTTCCCCATATATAAGGGACCTGATCTTGTTCTTCCCCCATATGTAAGGGACCTGATCTTGCTCTTCTACATATTTCTACTTATATTTTCTGCTTCTGTGGACAGATGATAATGTATCTATTTTCATCTGTTTTACTCACTGTTTCATCATATATCTTTCCTTTCTTTATCACATCTATGATCAGACCATCACTTCCACTCTCGCTCAAACAAACAGACTGTTTTGGATAGATATGTTTGCAGGTCTGTTTGAGTACCTGACCCACAAGAGTAAGAATGATAATACGAAACACAAGAACAACAACACGAAACACAACATGAAACACAGCAACAACAACATGAAACACAACAACAGAATGAAACACAAGAACAACAGCATGAAACACAAGAAGAACAACACGAAACACATGAAACACAACAACAACATGAAATACAACAATACCAAATACAATAACAACAATTAGAGAGAAAAAAAGGATCCCCTCATGCACAAAGACAGACGAGGCAGACAAGCAAGACAATAATCTACAAAAACAACAAAATTAAGAACAAAAACAAGGAAGGAAAAGACGTCACGGAGGTAACAAAGACACCTGACAAGTAACACACAATCAAAGACAAGTAACAAAGATAGAAAACTGAAGTAGAGTTAAAACCAGCAACCTACACAGACTGGAACATGGAACAAACTACAGACTGGAACATGGAACAAACTACAGACTGGAACATGGAACAAACAACAGACTCTGGAACATGGAACAAACTACAGACTGGAACATGGAACAAACTACAGACTGGAACATGGAACAAACTACAGACTGGAACATGGAACAAACTACAGACTGGAACATGGAACAAACTACAGACTGGAACATGGAACAAACTACAGACTGGAACATGGAACAAACTACAGACTCTGGAACATGGAACAAGCCGCAAAGCCTGGAACATGAAATACAAACAACGGAGAGAACTTCTACTGAACATTGAACAACGACATGAACAATCATCACATACAAGAACTAGAGAAAAGGATTAAGTGAGAAATGACGAGGAGAAACAGAGACAAAACAAAGAAACAATATGGCTATGAAAATGTAACCTAAACGGAACAAAGAAAACAAGCAAATGAAGTCCCTGAGCTAAGGAACACTGTAAAAGAAGCAACAGATTGAGAGGCAGCGAATGACGTAGACAAACAAGACTATATCAAGACAAAATGAGAAACAAATAACAAAGACAGCAAAGTGAAACATGAAGCAAGAACAAGGAAAGATGCAAATGATATGATATCCAAGTACAAGGACGAATACAAATTACACAAGATATCCTCAGGGCACAACAAAGACAGAAGCGCACAGTAACAAAGACACGAACGAGAAACAAAGATTTCAACAAAGAAATGGTTAAAAAGAGACAGGATCAAGTTTCGACAATGACAGTAATTGATAAGAAAAAAGAGTGGAACAAGCGAACAAAGAAAGACGCAGAGCTCAGGAAAACTGTAACAAAGACAGATGGTAGGGGCAAAGCTATATCAAAAACAGTCAGAAAAAACAACATAGAAGTAGGTACAGTATAGAAGTAGGTACAGTATAGAAGTAGGTACAGTATAGAAGTAGGTACAGTATAGAAGTAGGTACAGTATAGAAGTAGGTACAGTATAGAAGTAGGTACAGTATAGAAGTAGGTACAGTATAGAAGTAGGTACAGTATAGAAGTAGGTACAGTATAGAAGTAGGTACAGTATAGAAGTAGGTACAGTATAGAAGTAGGTACAGTATAGAAGTAGGTACAGTATAGAAGTAGGTACAGTATAGAAGTAGGTACAGTATAGAAGTAGGTACAGTATAGAAGTAGGTACAGTATAGAAGTAGGTACAGTATAGAAGTAGGTACAGTATAGAAGTAGGTACAGTATAGAAGTAGGTACAGTATAGAAGTAGGTACAGTATAGAAGTAGGTACAGTATAGAAGTAGGTACAGTATAGAAGTAGGTACAGTATAGAAGTAGGTACAGTATAGAAGTAGGTACAGTATAGAAGTAGGTACAGTATAGAAGTAGGTACAGTATAGAAGTAGGTACAGTATAGAAGTAGGTACAGTATAGAAGTAGGTACAGTATAGAAGTAGGTACAGTATAGAAGTAGGTACAGTATAGAAGTAGGTACAGTATAGAAGTAGGTACAGTATAGAAGTAGGTACAGTATAGAAGTAGGTACAGTATAGAAGTAGGTACAGTATAGAAGTAGGTACAGTATAGAAGTAGGTACAGTATAGAAGTAGGTACAGTATAGAAGTAGGTACAGTATAGAAGTAGGTACAGTATAGAAGTAGGTACAGTATAGAAGTAGGTACAGTATAGAAGTAGGTACAGTATAGAAGTAGGTACAGTATAGAAGTAGGTACAGTATAGAAGTAGGTACAGTATAGAAGTAGGTACAGTATAGAAGTAGGTACAGTATAGAAGTAGGTACAGTATAGAAGTAGGTACAGTATAGAAGTAGGTACAGTATAGAAGTAGGTACAGTATAGAAGTAGGTACAGTATAGAAGTAGGTACAGTATAGAAGTAGGTACAGTATAGAAGTAGGTACAGTATAGAAGTAGGTACAGTATAGAAGTAGGTACAGTATAGAAGTAGGTACAGTATAGAAGTAGGTACAGTATAGAAGTAGGTACAGTATAGAAGTAGGTACAGTATAGAAGTAGGTACAGTATAGAAGTAGGTACAGTATAGAAGTAGGTACAGTATAGAAGTAGGTACAGTATAGAAGTAGGTACAGTATAGAAGTAGGTACAGTATAGAAGTAGGTACAGTATAGAAGTAGGTACAGTATAGAAGTAGGTACAGTATAGAAGTAGGTACAGTATAGAAGTAGGTACAGTATAGAAGTAGGTACAGTATAGAAGTAGGTACAGTATAGAAGTAGGTACAGTATAGAAGTAGGTACAGTATAGAAGTAGGTACAGTATAGAAGTAGGTACAGTATAGAAGTAGGTACAGTATAGAAGTAGGTACAGTATAGAAGTAGGTACAGTATAGAAGTAGGTACAGTATAGAAGTAGGTACAGTATAGAAGTAGGTACAGTATAGAAGTAGGTACAGTATAGAAGTAGGTACAGTATAGAAGTAGGTACAGTATAGAAGTAGGTACAGTATAGAAGTAGGTACAGTATAGAAGTAGGTACAGTATAGAAGTAGGTACAGTATAGAAGTAGGTACAGTATAGAAGTAGGTACAGTATAGAAGTAGGTACAGTATAGAAGTAGGTACAGTATAGAAGTAGGTACAGTATAGAAGTAGGTACAGTATAGAAGTAGGTACAGTATAGAAGTAGGTACAGTATAGAAGTAGGTACAGTATAGAAGTAGGTACAGTATAGAAGTAGGTACAGTATAGAAGTAGGTACAGTATAGAAGTAGGTACAGTATAGAAGTAGGTACAGTATAGAAGTAGGTACAGTATAGAAGTAGGTACAGTATAGAAGTAGGTACAGTATAGAAGTAGGTACAGTATAGAAGTAGGTACAGTATAGAAGTAGGTACAGTATAGAAGTAGGTACAGTATAGAAGTAGGTACAGTATAGAAGTAGGTACAGTATAGAAGTAGGTACAGTATAGAAGTAGGTACAGTATAGAAGTAGGTACAGTATAGAAGTAGGTACAGTATAGAAGTAGGTACAGTATAGAAGTAGGTACAGTATAGAAGTAGGTACAGTATAGAAGTAGGTACAGTATAGAAGTAGGTACAGTATAGAAGTAGGTACAGTATAGAAGTAGGTACAGTATAGAAGTAGGTACAGTATAGAAGTAGGTACAGTATAGAAGTAGGTACAGTATAGAAGTAGGTACAGTATAGAAGTAGGTACAGTATAGAAGTAGGTACAGTATAGAAGTAGGTACAGTATAGAAGTAGGTACAGTATAGAAGTAGGTACAGTATAGAAGTAGGTACAGTATAGAAGTAGGTACAGTATAGAAGTAGGTACAGTATAGAAGTAGGTACAGTATAGAAGTAGGTACAGTATAGAAGTAGGTACAGTATAGAAGTAGGTACAGTATAGAAGTAGGTACAGTATAGAAGTAGGTACAGTATAGAAGTAGGTACAGTATAGAAGTAGGTACAGTATAGAAGTAGGTACAGTATAGAAGTAGGTACAGTATAGAAGTAGGTACAGTATAGAAGTAGGTACAGTATAGAAGTAGGTACAGTATAGAAGTAGGTACAGTATAGAAGTAGGTACAGTATAGAAGTAGGTACAGTATAGAAGTAGGTACAGTATAGAAGTAGGTACAGTATAGAAGTAGGTACAGTATAGAAGTAGGTACAGTATAGAAGTAGGTACAGTATAGAAGTAGGTACAGTATAGAAGTAGGTACAGTATAGAAGTAGGTACAGTATAGAAGTAGGTACAGTATAGAAGTAGGTACAGTATAGAAGTAGGTACAGTATAGAAGTAGGTACAGTATAGAAGTAGGTACAGTATAGAAGTAGGTACAGTATAGAAGTAGGTACAGTATAGAAGTAGGTACAGTATAGAAGTAGGTACAGTATAGAAGTAGGTACAGTATAGAAGTAGGTACAGTATAGAAGTAGGTACAGTATAGAAGTAGGTACAGTATAGAAGTAGGTACAGTATAGAAGTAGGTACAGTATAGAAGTAGGTACAGTATAGAAGTAGGTACAGTATAGAAGTAGGTACAGTATAGAAGTAGGTACAGTATAGAAGTAGGTACAGTATAGAAGTAGGTACAGTATAGAAGTAGGTACAGTATAGAAGTAGGTACAGTATAGAAGTAGGTACAGTATAGAAGTAGGTACAGTATAGAAGTAGGTACAGTATAGAAGTAGGTACAGTATAGAAGTAGGTACAGTATAGAAGTAGGTACAGTATAGAAGTAGGTACAGTATAGAAGTAGGTACAGTATAGAAGTAGGTACAGTATAGAAGTAGGTACAGTATAGAAGTAGGTACAGTATAGAAGTAGGTACAGTATAGAAGTAGGTACAGTATAGAAGTAGGTACAGTATAGAAGTAGGTACAGTATAGAAGTAGGTACAGTATAGAAGTAGGTACAGTATAGAAGTAGGTACAGTATAGAAGTAGGTACAGTATAGAAGTAGGTACAGTATAGAAGTAGGTACAGTATAGAAGTAGGTACAGTATAGAAGTAGGTACAGTATAGAAGTAGGTACAGTATAGAAGTAGGTACAGTATAGAAGTAGGTACAGTATAGAAGTAGGTACAGTATAGAAGTAGGTACAGTATAGAAGTAGGTACAGTATAGAAGTAGGTACAGTATAGAAGTAGGTACAGTATAGAAGTAGGTACAGTATAGAAGTAGGTACAGTATAGAAGTAGGTACAGTATAGAAGTAGGTACAGTATAGAAGTAGGTACAGTATAGAAGTAGGTACAGTATAGAAGTAGGTACAGTATAGAAGTAGGTACAGTATAGAAGTAGGTACAGTATAGAAGTAGGTACAGTATAGAAGTAGGTACAGTATAGAAGTAGGTACAGTATAGAAGTAGGTACAGTATAGAAGTAGGTACAGTATAGAAGTAGGTACAGTATAGAAGTAGGTACAGTATAGAAGTAGGTACAGTATAGAAGTAGGTACAGTATAGAAGTAGGTACAGTATAGAAGTAGGTACAGTATAGAAGTAGGTACAGTATAGAAGTAGGTACAGTATAGAAGTAGGTACAGTATAGAAGTAGGTACAGTATAGAAGTAGGTACAGTATAGAAGTAGGTACAGTATAGAAGTAGGTACAGTATAGAAGTAGGTACAGTATAGAAGTAGGTACAGTATAGAAGTAGGTACAGTATAGAAGTAGGTACAGTATAGAAGTAGGTACAGTATAGAAGTAGGTACAGTATAGAAGTAGGTACAGTATAGAAGTAGGTACAGTATAGAAGTAGGTACAGTATAGAAGTAGGTACAGTATAGAAGTAGGTACAGTATAGAAGTAGGTACAGTATAGAAGTAGGTACAGTATAGAAGTAGGTACAGTATAGAAGTAGGTACAGTATAGAAGTAGGTACAGTATAGAAGTAGGTACAGTATAGAAGTAGGTACAGTATAGAAGTAGGTACAGTATAGAAGTAGGTACAGTATAGAAGTAGGTACAGTATAGAAGTAGGTACAGTATAGAAGTAGGTACAGTATAGAAGTAGGTACAGTATAGAAGTAGGTACAGTATAGAAGTAGGTACAGTATAGAAGTAGGTACAGTATAGAAGTAGGTACAGTATAGAAGTAGGTACAGTATAGAAGTAGGTACAGTATAGAAGTAGGTACAGTATAGAAGTAGGTACAGTATAGAAGTAGGTACAGTATAGAAGTAGGTACAGTATAGAAGTAGGTACAGTATAGAAGTAGGTACAGTATAGAAGTAGGTACAGTATAGAAGTAGGTACAGTATAGAAGTAGGTACAGTATAGAAGTAGGTACAGTATAGAAGTAGGTACAGTATAGAAGTAGGTACAGTATAGAAGTAGGTACAGTATAGAAGTAGGTACAGTATAGAAGTAGGTACAGTATAGAAGTAGGTACAGTATAGAAGTAGGTACAGTATAGAAGTAGGTACAGTATAGAAGTAGGTACAGTATAGAAGTAGGTACAGTATAGAAGTAGGTACAGTATAGAAGTAGGTACAGTATAGAAGTAGGTACAGTATAGAAGTAGGTACAGTATAGAAGTAGGTACAGTATAGAAGTAGGTACAGTATAGAAGTAGGTACAGTATAGAAGTAGGTACAGTATAGAAGTAGGTACAGTATAGAAGTAGGTACAGTATAGAAGTAGGTACAGTATAGAAGTAGGTACAGTATAGAAGTAGGTACAGTATAGAAGTAGGTACAGTATAGAAGTAGGTACAGTATAGAAGTAGGTACAGTATAGAAGTAGGTACAGTATAGAAGTAGGTACAGTATAGAAGTAGGTACAGTATAGAAGTAGGTACAGTATAGAAGTAGGTACAGTATAGAAGTAGGTACAGTATAGAAGTAGGTACAGTATAGAAGTAGGTACAGTATAGAAGTAGGTACAGTATAGAAGTAGGTACAGTATAGAAGTAGGTACAGTATAGAAGTAGGTACAGTATAGAAGTAGGTACAGTATAGAAGTAGGTACAGTATAGAAGTAGGTACAGTATAGAAGTAGGTACAGTATAGAAGTAGGTACAGTATAGAAGTAGGTACAGTATAGAAGTAGGTACAGTATAGAAGTAGGTACAGTATAGAAGTAGGTACAGTATAGAAGTAGGTACAGTATAGAAGTAGGTACAGTATAGAAGTAGGTACAGTATAGAAGTAGGTACAGTATAGAAGTAGGTACAGTATAGAAGTAGGTACAGTATAGAAGTAGGTACAGTATAGAAGTAGGTACAGTATAGAAGTAGGTACAGTATAGAAGTAGGTACAGTATAGAAGTAGGTACAGTATAGAAGTAGGTACAGTATAGAAGTAGGTACATTATATATTATACTGGTCATCGCGCCTTGAGCTACTTAAGTGGGATTGGAAGGAGAGAGAGAGAGAGAGAGAGAGAGATGGAAGAGACAGGGAGAGGGAGTTATGATATAGTATGAAGGGAGCGTGACTGGGGCCATGTAGTAATGTTTGTTAGCAGACAGGCTGGTGGGGACCACCCCCTCCCTCCCCCCGGCCTCCCTGACTCAAGGCCTCTCCTTGGCTCCTCTCCCAGCCACACTCTCCCCCTCCTCCCACACTCACTTGTTCCTCCAGCGCCTCCTCCATACCTCTCACTTCCTCTCACTCTCTCAGCCACTCCCTCTCACTGACTCATGCCGTTAATCATCTCTGACGTCTGTGGATTTCTACGACCCAGCTGATGTAACGCCCCTCTCCTTGGCCACGTCGTATCCCACACCCTCAGACCAGCCTATGTGTCCTGCAGGAGGGGAGCATATGTACGGAACACATGTGTCCTCCATGTGTCCTCTATGTATCAGGGAGGAGAGGAGACCGTGGTTGGCCATCACCTGTGTCTCCTATGTGTCTCTGTGTAACAGGGCGATCGTTTGCCATCCGTGTCCTTGTGGACCAGTCTAAGGTTACCTCACTCTACCCTAACATCTACCCACCTATCTTCCTATCCATCTATCTATCTACATATCTACTCATCTCCCTGATTATCTTTCTATCTCTCTCTGTCTATCTATCTATCTTCTTATCATCTATTTATCTACTATCTATCTATCTTACTGTTTAATTGAATCGCAGTCAGTTCTCTCAGGAAGTTCACATATGGTACAATCGTTCTTATTGGTCCATTTCAAGTCAGAAAGGTCAGAGGTCAAGGTCCTGGGGTCATTGAAAGGTGGGAGCGGGAAGTGCCTTGGGTAAGTATAGTCTGATGGGGAATTACCATCCCATGCCTTGAATAATGGGGAATCTGACCTTTGACCTAACGGGCGGACCTTGTGGCCTTGACCCTCGACCTTATTTGTGCCAGATATATATATACCAGAGTTGGGTGGGTATGTCAAGGACAGTCCCAGAGTCGAAAATGTGGAAGAGACACGAAGACACAAGTACTCCACCTTCATTGTGAAGGATGAATGATGGTAAGAGATGTACTCATCCTCAGCTTAGTATGAGTAAGGAGGAGCTTAGTACTCATCCTCAAGTATGAGAAGAAGAGAGGGATAAAAAAAAGGGGGGTTGGTTTACCCATGGGTTACTCAAGGCTGTTCTGAGGTCTGGCTCTCGAGCTGAGTGGAGTGTGTGGGTCACGTGTGTGACGTCGTCATCGTACCCATGCGTGGGAATGGGGGGGGGGGGATAAGGGGGAAGGGGGGGTAGGGGTAAGCCAACCTATTCAGATGATCCAGACATCTGACTTAACAGGTTCTGTAAACACAGTAAGGGATTAATCCTGGTGATAAATAGGGTCGTCACCACGTCTGCATCTCGCTGTGACGAGGCGGGAGGGACATATCTATGAGTCAAGGGGGTAAGACCCACAGGAGAAGGGGTACCTGCACGTAACTACCCCTCAGAAAACGAGACAGGTGATGGGGTACCGGTTCATAACTACTAAACACTGACTGGTGTTGATGGTGGGGGTAACTTCGCGAAGGTACCCCTCCCCCGCGACAGGGTATGATCGTGTGTAAGGGTACATATACTGGGTCCTCAGTGCGGGTCATATCACACTTCCTCCTGTGGTGTCTTACTGTCATGTTACGGTACTTACTGTCATGTTACGGTAGTTACTGTCATGTTACAGTAGTAACTGTCATGTTACGGTAGTTACTGTCATGTTACAGTAACGTGAGGGAACTGTTGGCTCTGCCGTTGTCTGTCTGTTTGTCTGCATAATATAGTTATTTTTCCTAAGCTAAATATTATTCCTCACACGTCTATGTCAAGTTGAGCCGGAGGTGAGTGCCAGGATACAGCCAGTGTTCTGTTCGTGTCTGTTACTTGTATGGGTTAGAGACGTGAAGGTTGTCCATATCAAGTACACGATAGCTATCATAGAAGTAAGTACGACATAGAAGTAGGTTGGGTATAGAAGAGGGCACAGTATAGTGGTAGGTGCGCTACAGAAGTAGGGAGTAAAGAAATAAGTACGGTATAGGAACAGGGGTGGTATAGAAGTAGGTACAGTATAGAAGTAGGTACGGTATAGAAGTAGGTAGAGCACCGAAGTAGGTACAGTATAGAAGTAAGGATGGTATAGATACGACATAGATATAGTAAAGAGGTTGTATATAAGTTGACAGGTAACAGAAGTGGGTCCCCCTCCTCCCGTCAGAGATGGATGAAGGTTTAGGGTAACATACCAGGTGACGCTGACGGTAACATACCAGGTGACGCTGACGGTAACATACCAAGTGACGCTGACGGTAACATACCAAGTGACGCTGACGGTAACATACCAAGTGACGCTGACGGTAACATACCAAGTGACGCTGACGGTAACATACCAGGTGACGCTGACGGTAACATACCAAGTGACGCTGACGGTAACATACCAAGTGACGCTGACGGTAACATACCAGGTGACGCTGACGGTAACATACCAGGTGACGCTGACGGTAACATACCAGGTGACGCTGACGGTAACATACCAGGTGACGCTGACGGTAACATACCAGGTGACGCTGACGGTAACATACCAGGTGACGCTGACGGTAACATACCAAGTGACGCTGACGGTAACATACCGGGTGACGCTGACGGTAACATACCAGGTGACGCTGACGGTAACATACCAGGTGACGCTGACGGTAACATACCAAGTGACGCTGACGGTAACATACCAGGTGACGCTGACGGTAACATACCAGGTGACGCTGACGGTAACATACCAGGTGACGCTGACGGTAACATACCAGGTGACGCTGACGGTAACACGGGTAACACATGGAGAGACATGATTTTGACGGTCACACTGAATACACAACAGATCAGACAAAGATTGTCATTTTCCCGTCACATGAAGCAGAAACGTTATATCTGCTGTCCATAAGACAGTTACAGAATTCTCGAGACAGTAATCCTTGAGGTTGGGCAATACTGATTCTAGAGACAACAAAGTGAGACGATTGTGTCCTCTGAACGACTAATTGTGAAAGTGTTTTTGGCGGACGATCTGAGTCAATGGGAAGTACTACACGATCCTCCTCGTCAAGTGCTTCTTCGTACTCTCCGTCAGGAAGGTCATCTAGGACGTTCCCTTCACTAAACAGGAGAGAAATATGAGTCATCCTGACGAGGTGTTTCTTGGCTTCTTGGCCAGGGTGTTGAGACGTTCCAAGCACCATATCTGACACTCAGCATGAGGGACCAGGACACATGAGGGACCAGGACACGTGAGGGAGCAGGACACATGAGGGAGCAGGAGACATGAGGGAGCAGGACACATGAGGGAGCAGGACACATGAGGGAGCAGGACACATGAGGGAGCAGGACACATGAGGGACCATGACACGTGAGGGAGCAGGACACATGAGGGAGCAGGACACATGAGGGAGCAGGACACATGAGGGAGCAGGACACATGAGGGAGCAGGACACATGAGGGACCAGGACACATGAGGGAGCAGGACACATGAGGGAGCATGACACATGAGGGAGCAGGACACGTGAGGGAGCAGGACACATGAGGGAGCAGGACACATGAGGGAGCAGGACACATGAGGGAGCAGGACACATGAGGGACCAGGACACTTGAGGGAGCAGGACACATGAGGGAGCAGGACACATGAGGGAGCAGGACACATGAGGGAGCAGGACACATGAGGGAGCAGGACACGTGAGGGAGCAGGATACACGAGGGACCAGGACGCATGAGGGACCAGGACACACGAGGGACCAGGACGCATGAGGGACCAGGACACATGAGGGAGCAGGACACACCAGAGACCGGGACGCATGAGGGACCAGGACACATGAGGGAGCAGGACACAAGAGGGACCAGGGCGCGTGAGGGATCAGGACACATGAGGGAGCAGGACACATAAGGGGACTGGACACATAAGGGAGCAGGACACACGAGGGAGCAGGACACATGAGGGAGCAGGACACATGGGGGAGCAGGACACATGAGGGCGCAGGACACGTAGAGGAAATATCAGGATAATAGGAAGGTGTGGCGGGGGCGTGGGAGAGGGAGGGAGGGAGTCCTGCATGGCCACCTGCTGTGGGAAGCACGTCCTGCAGGAGTCTGCCTGAAGGGACAAGAGTCAGTGCTGATCAGAATCCCTTCAGTGGATTTCTACTGTTGTTCCATGATGACCTTCTGTTGGTGAGGCGTGAGGTCACCTTTCTCCTAGGGAGTCTTACTCTTGGTGTGTGTTGTCAAAGGTCTTTCCTACATATCGTGTCACGGGTATTTCCCTCTTGCATCTGAAGGAACAGACGGTCTATCCTGTTTTAGTGTCCTATCACGAGGAAGAAGCAGTCCCGCGCGGTGTGGGTGGAGGTGAGGGCATGAGGGCATGAGTCAGGTGGCGGGAATGCTGCCTGCCACAGTTCCTCCCAAGTGGTGATGTGGCTGGCCCAACGCCTCACACAGTCCCACGCTCCGAGTGTCCCCCCCGCCACCAGCCACCGTTCGTGGATTAAACCCGTACCCTTCAGGTGCCCCGCTCATACCCACGAAAAACCTGTCGCTCCTGGTTGTCTAATACACTGGATTACAGGCTTTTTAATAGTCTGGCGATGGAAGGCAGTCGAGCAGAAATACCGTAGATGTTTACATGGATGAGGTCGACTTGGCTCGAAATGTTTCCTCTCAGGTCGGGTTGTAGTAGACTACAGGTGAACTCCCTTTGGCAGACGATACAGAGTGTCCATAGATGGTGCTATACGAGGTGAGCAATAGTTTTGCATAAACACAATGATCCCTAACTCTAGTGTTGAACTGCTGGGAGCCAGAGACCTGTTGGGTGCCAGAGACCCGCTAGGAACCAGAGACCCGCTAGGAGCTATAAGGGTTATCGTCAGGAGTTCCTTTATAACTCGAGTTTCTATCCTTTCATGAAGTGTTCCCGCCCTCTAGCCCACTTACACCCCTGGAATGTTTCTCTGACGATGGCTGAAAAAGTTGAGTGGTATCCCAAAGTACACCTTACCCTCTGAAGTACCATTTAGAGTTTTTATTGAACATCATTATCATAATAATTTATATAAATGAAGCGTCTGACTCTGCGGCCAGTTATGGTCAGCCGACACATTGCGAAACTACAGAGCCGACCACACGACCCGCACAGAAGATTGTCTGTTATTTAGGGTCGTATGTCCGTTCCCGGAAACCTCGATCTTCCAGACCACCATGACTGCGAGGAGGAGGAGGAAGAAGAAGAAGAAGAAGAAGAAGAAGAAGAAGAAGAAGAAGAAGAAGAAGAAGAAGAGGAGGAGGAGGAGGAAGAAGAAGAAAAAGAGGAGGAGGAGGAAAAGAAAAAGAAGAAGCTTTATAGCTAATAACAAAGCTACAGAGACCTCACAAGAAAGCTACAAAGCTCTCACAGCAGAGCTACAGGGCCTCACAGCAGAGCTACAGAGCCTCACAGCAGAGCTACAGAGCCTCACAGCAGAGCAACAAAACCTCACAAGTAAGCTACGGACATTGTCACAGCAGAGCCACAGACAGGGCCTCTGTTAAAGCTACGGAGAACAACGATGTGGACCAAAACGTTTCCCTCTAGGAAATGTTTCACATGTGTAAACAATCCAGCCTCGGGAACGTTCTGACTTCGATACAACTGATTTACTTGTGACGGTTACGTCTGCACGATCTAGTTATATGGTTTAGTGTTTACTGTATTTCTGCCATCTTGTCTCTGTCCTTGGCACTGTAGTCCTGTTATCTGTCTGACATTGTAGTCCTTCCATCTGTGTCTGTCCTTGGCACTGTAGTCCTGCTCTATCTCCTTCCGTTCCTGTCACTCTTAACGATAGAATTTCCCACATTAGTAAGTTTCGTTATACGTTCACAAGAGACAGAAGCATCGTCACAGGAGAGACAGTAATCTACTCAAGTCAAAAAATTATCTTCACAGGTTATTCCAGTCAGCGTTATGAAGGTGCAAATATCTACGTATAGAAGGTGCTGCTAGAGGAGGACTTGGGGTTAACTTGACATACGTTTACAAGAGTGTGGTCAGATGAACCAGGTGGAGGCGACATACAGTAGCAACGTGACACTGGATCAGAGGTGAAAAAACAGATCCAGAGTGTCAGGAGAGCAGTCACAGCGGTCAGGAGTATGGGTAAGTGATGAGTTGCTGTAGATCATTAAGAATGAAGAGTGTATGGGCTTCAGTTCCCCTACCATCTGTATGGGAGGAGTTCAACCATTCCCTATGGTGAATATTCAAGTTTCCTCAGTATAGGACCTCAGCTTAAGGGTGAGAGAGAGGGAGTCACGACCTCATGGAATATAGAAAGCAAAATAAAAAAGTTATGAAGTTAGGAGAGCAGTGGGTGAAATATGTGAAATTAGTGCTCGCTGGGAAACAGTCCTTAAGCCGCATGACATCGAAGTTTGGCGACTCAAAGTTCTCAAGACGAGCCACAGGTGTGTTGGTGTTGGAACACGTACAGACACCACGAGCCACAGGTGTGCTGGTGTTGGAACACGTACAGACACCACGAGCCACAGGTGTGCTGGTGTTGGAACACGTACAGACACCACGAGTCACAGGTGTGCTGGTGTTGGAACACGTACGGACACCACGAGTCACAGGTGTGCTGGTGTTGGAACACGCACGGACACCACTTTTGAAAAACGGAATCGTAAATAACGATTATGGTCGGGTAAGTGGAAAGGTCAGTGAAAATACCATTAGACCAGTGGGTCTCCCAGACCAGGAAGGAGTCAGGAGAGGTGATCTAGTGATGGTCTGTTAGTTTTATTGTTTAAAAGGATCACTGGGATCTTTGTGTGTGTGTGTGTGTGTGTGTGTGTGTGGAGGTGATATATGTACATATTAGGATCAGATTCTATAAATCGTTTACTTTTTGTTGTGAGATCAGACAAGGGACGCTGATGCCACACTGAGTTACCATCATTAAAGGCTTAAACATGAAGGATCCAGTGTGTTGCATCATGTGACGTCACATTGGCAGGTGATAAGCGCCACAAACCCTTGTGTCGACAAACATCGAGAGACACAGCGACCGTACACAGGTCGTCATGGAGAACACACCACCACAGTTGGTCGTGAGAACAATACACGTGACAAAAATGGTCGTTCAAGCTTATTCGTCGCCATGATTCATACACACAATTGTTCAGAAACATCACGGTAATGATGCCACCAACAATTAACCTCACCAGAAAATTCATCATCATGACTTAATTCATGAGAGCGATCACAGTGTTGCTCTGACCCCTGGCGTCCAGTCCCATCTGACCAGCCCTTGTACGTGATAGCCACAGAAACAGCAGCTGCCGCAGATGACCTAAGAAGAGTTCCAGTGAGACTTCGTGGAGTTCACCTCCTCTTAGCAGCGATTGTTATGGTGTAACAAGAAACAGACTCACTGAACTGTGGGAAATGATAGATGCTATGGAATCTGCGAGAACGCATGGCTCCTGCTCATGACTTGTAATGTGCACATGAGGCTCAGCATCCCACATATAGGCATGACTTCTCATGTACACAGAGGGCTCAGCATCCCTCATATATGGAGAGACTCGGATGTTACTGACAAAGATAATTTCAGGAGTGTATGGGCATGTAACGCTGCCTTGATGTACATGCTGGCACCTCTGAGCAATAAAATGACATGTACAAACACTCAGCCACGGAACATGAGGAGTCATGACATTTTCATTCAGTGGTTGCAGGCACACCCACCTTGTGCAGTGGTTGGAGGCACACCCACTTTGTGCAGTGGTTGCAGGCACACCCACCTTGTGCAGTGGTTGGAGGCACACCCACTTTGTGCAGTGGTTGCAGGCACACCCACCTTATGCAGTGGGTATGTGTTCTCGCGGGTGTTTATGTCAAGTGTGGTAACGTCCTGGATATTAGGCGTACATCAGCTTCAGACGTGACTGGAAGAAGGCTTAAGAAATCAAGATGAGCCAGAGCGCCAAGGTAAACACTCTGGGCGACGTGATCACCCCGGGAAGAAGGTGTGTCTCTGGACGAAGCCCTCCTCCTGGCTGGTCCTACAGGGAATCATGTGCGTTCCAGGCAACACTTCCGACACGAAAGATTTGCTAACTTATTGACGTCTTCTCTAGCCAACCCTCCCTCTCTCTCAACCACCGTCCCTCTCCCCTCAACCACCGTCCCTCTCTCTCAACCACCGTCCCTCTCCCCTCAACCACCGTCCCTCTCCCCTCAACCACCGTCCCTCTCCCCTCAACCACCGTCCCTCTCCCCTCAACCTCCGTCCCTCTCTCTCAACCATCGTCCCTCTCCCTTCAACCACCGTCCCTCTCCCTTCAGCCTCCGTCCCTCTCTATTCATGGTGTGAGGTGGAACCCAGCAGGGACTATCCTGGTCGTCTGTTGGTGCTCTCATGTGTGAGGGTTTGTGACTCCCTCACCCGTCCAGGTCTCGTCCCATCCCACGCTTGGGCCGCACTAGCGTCCATCATCGTCTGATTACGTCCCACTGGGAGAAATATAAACCATTTTCACCAAAATGATCTTGAAAAGCTCATGTACAATTTTACAATATCCAGGAGGAATTACGATGGGATAATATTTCTGAGACCATTCTTGCGTCAGAATGTAAAGTGTCCACATGATCTGTAGAAAATCTAACTCACATTATATGTTGTTTACATTTCATCAGAATTAATCATATAATGATAAACAACACGACAACAGCCCCGCCAACAAGCGTCCCGAATCTTGAGGTCTCGTTCAGTGATTCATCGTTAGGGTCGTTTGGGTCGTTAGCGTCATCAAACAGGTCTATATAATATGAAACACATCTTGCTTACCCCGTCATGGTCCTCCAGCCTCCTGAGTACGACTTCTGCATCCAGCAGGAAGGCATTGCAATTTCTGGCCTCCATTTCCCGCCTCTGTGACGAACGCCTGATCATGGCATCATCGGCTGAATGTTAACACTTTTTAGGAACGTCTTTACGCTATATGGCGATGCTTTAGCGTCATTAGCAACTGTTCGTATATTCACTGGTATGTAAAGAGTTTTCACAATGTAACACTGAAGCAACACTGCCGAAAAACGGATCAAAAACATTTGTAGAAAAACAAACACACTGATTACATCCGTGAGCAGTCAGTGTTTTGGGTGAACTAAACAGAAGAGGACGCCGGACAGAGCAGGTTGTGTTTAGGAAAGGTAAGTACCTGGGATCACATACACAGTTGTCAAAAGCTTACACCAGCGCCATCTTATTGTCAGGAGAGTAACTTGTATACGAGAACGAGTAAAGCATGGTTCAACTGAACTCACTCCAGGATGACGCTTAAAGAAATGTTTTGATGAGTACTTATCTTGATGAGTAGTTATCTTGATGAGTAGTTATCTTGAGTATTAGGGAATTGATTGATCCTGATCTCTAACTAGTTGTTGAAGTATGTATAAGACTTCTAACCGAACCCTAGAACCATTAACTCTCTATCTTTTGGCATCTTTCGTATATGTATGGACCTGCCATCTTCTATGCCGAAATGATCAAAACAAAGTGTTAGCAGAGCAAACAAGCTGACAACACCAGATGTTTGTATACATTTACTATGTTCTCACTCTGTCTGTTCCTTTCATCCACCACTCGTGCACTCTAAGTAATTCTTTACATCATTATTTTTACAACAAAAGTCTTGCTTAATTTCATGCTACGTCGTTCTATCTGTACAACTTTGGAAGAACTGTTTACTGTTTTCCTGATGTGGGTCAAAAACTTAAAGGTTGTGATCAGGCCATATTTCCTTCTCCTCTCGTCTACGGTGTGTGTGTGTGTGTGTGTGTGTGTGTGTGTGTGTGTGTTTTCACGCCACATTCCTGTCAAAAGTGTCACAACAAATGAAGGTGAGTCAGGGTGTTCTCAACACTGTCATCCACCACTGTCACACAACACTGTGTTCCACCATTGTCACCTAAAGCTATCACGCAACACTGTCACTAAACACTGTCATGGCACACTGTCACGCAACACTGTCACGCAACACTGTGACCTAGCACTGTCACACAACACTGTCAAGCAACACCGTCACACAACACTGTCATCCAACACTTACCCATTAGTACCAGACAACATTCCTATCATGTAGGTCAAGCAGATTATAAACATTAATACTTCCTCAAGAACATGGGACGTGAGTGGATGAGGGAAGACCATGGGACGTGAGTGGATGGGGGAAGAACATGGGACGTGAGTGGATGAGGGAAGAACATGGGACGTGAATGGATGAGGGAAGAACATGGGACGTGAGTGGATGGGGGAAGAACGTGGGACGTGAGTGGATGACGGAAGAACATGGGACGTGAGTGGATGTGAAAGAACATGGGACGTGAGTGGATGAGGGAAGAACATGGGACGTGAGTGGATGGGGGAAGAACATGGGACGTGAGTGGATGTGGAAGAACATGGAACGTCGATGGTAAGGCAGATGTTCAGACATAACATCGTCGCGTGAGGTGCGCTCTGGTCTGTGATATGATTCATGCAAATATGTCGAAGGAAATTGCTAAGACCAACGTTGTTGTGCTTGTGGTTATGAGAGGCAGACGGGTGGTGGTGGTGGTGGTGGTGGTGACTGAACTGTGGCCAGTCTTCGCTTACTTCCTCCGTCAGACACTGAATCTTTTCTTACTTTCCACGTGACCTTCATAGTCTCTCATGTTAAGATATTTAAAGACTAAATTCCATAGAAGACTCGAGGGTCCATTTCTGGAGGCCACAATCGTTTTTAGATTTTTGGTGGTTGCCTCCGGAACCACAAGAAAATGTTAGATTTCTGTGTGTGTGTGTGTGTGTTGACCTTTGTCTATTTTCTGGAGGGTTTGACCTCTCTTGGTCAGGTAATCACTGACCCTGATGGAGATGGTAATGATTTTAAGAGTCAGTTTAGAAAGCTTAATGCCATAGGTTTCGACTCCAGCTCCACGAAACAGCTCAACCGTGTCATTTAAAATTGCGAGTGTCTGAGCTGTGAGTCTACAGGTTCCTGCAAGACATTAGGGTATAAATGTCTCTCTGATGTACTGAGATATACTCATAAATCCAAAACAACTGCGAACATGTCTGAAGCGTTGCTCACTATCAGTCACAAGATGTGTCAAGATTTGGTCTATCATGCATTGAAATTTACAATGAAATATATCATTCGTTACATGGGAACTGAATAATGTGTTTCTTGAATTTACGAAAACATGTTCCCATTTGATTTTCCTTAAACTGAAAACAATAAGGCACAAAACGGAAGATTCATGCAGGAACTAATGTTGAAATGTGTAAAAAAAAAAACTTTGAATGAAATTTACCGATTCAGAGTCACGATCCAAAGGGTATTTCTTAAGATCTGATGTCAGACCACGTAGCAATCTGTAAATGATCGTGATACCAAAAGATGATATCAAGATCTGCGTTGTGCTATACGGGGGGCGGGTCAGTGAATATCACAAGTGAAGGTAAGAAATCTCAAACCTTACAAAGTTGATGATACAACAACAGTGAGGTTACTGTATTTTCAGCGTAAGACAAATATAGATTGGAGCAGATTTAATCTCTGTAGTCATCATACAACCCCAGATGTAGGACGAAGCTTGAAGTCAAGTGTAGAGCGAGAGGGCACCACCGTCTCTTGTCATCTCTGAGCAGGGAACCCTCACGTCACCAAGCCAGTTCAGTTTTTATATAGGAAGTTCTTAGACATATATAAAACCCCACCAGACTCGACTCAATGTAATATATTCCATTTCTTGTCATTATTTCCTATTCTCCTTCATCTCATCTTCGTCATATCATAATATTTATGTTTTTAATTATTGTTGACCAATTTTCTCGTCCTGTGTTGTGAACGCTGTTGTAGGATTATATCAAAATCATCAACTGCTTGGCAACAGATGGTAACACAGCCTGCAACAATTCCTTTTTTTATCTTTCATACTTGCAAGAACTCTCTAAATACCTTCTGGCAACAGTTCCTACTCAGCTGTTGCTACTCAGCCACTGTTGCTAGTCGTAACACCAGCAGCAGCAGCAGCAGCAGCTCACCACACACCGTCCGGGCAGCCACACAAGTGTCTGCTGCTGGTGCTGCTGCTTTGTATTCAGAAGGCTCTTGCCCCTAGTGTTGTACCCTGGTTGGGGTCTCAGGGTTACTGGTCGTCTGGGTGGGAGGGGATCGCTGCCTACCCTTCCTTCTTACCCGACCCGACCAATCCCACATGGTCCCCCGGGTCTAGGAACATGACCCAAGCTATCCCAGCCTGACCTGTTCTAAGCTAACCTAACCTAACCTATAACTATTCCTGTCTTGGACTCCTCGAACATGACCTAACTGTATTTCTGTCTTGGGTTCGCAGGGTTTGCATCACGTTGCTGGCCCGCCAGTTTCCGTACCCTCGTGTAAAACATGACAGGAAATGGTTTTAGCAAAGCCCACGGCATGAGACGGGGCGCGTCATGCAGTACGCTGGCCACCTAGACTAGTGGTCACTAGAGTGGTGGTGGTGCATGGCGCTCCACTGAGTAATTTTCTCCAGATGTTGGACATGACATTTACAAATCATGAAGAAAAAGGAAAAGAAAACAGATACAATATGGAGAAAACAGTGATGAGTAGACCAATGGTATTTTGTTTTGGTCTGAGTGCCGGGTCCACGTTGGTGACCCGTTAGTAAGTGTTGTCACCTCTATGACTTATCTAAAGTCAAACGACCATTAGAGACGTTTGTGGACGTCGACCCTTACTTACCTCACTGCTCGAACACACTCAGGTAAGTGAGGGTGTATATAGCGCTGACCAGGCTCTGCTTTCTGCTTCGAAATTCAGACATTTCATTCACATGCCGAAGTCAAGATCTGTTCTTGGATTCTCGCAATTGGTCTGTTTGCGTCAACAATAATACGAAGGAAAATGATGTATTGTTTTTTGTTTTCATGGAATACTGAGATGTAACACCCTATCTCCTCACCCCTCTCTCTCTCTCTCTCTCTCTCTCTCTCTCTCTCTCTCTCTCTCTCTCTCTCTCTCTCTCTCTCTCTCTCTCTCTAAATTTTGCAGGTTTTATAAACTGTGTTATGTCTTTCTTATGTGTCGTTGTAGGTATATTGAGTTTTAAAAGTGCTTATAATTTGAATCTGTGTATAAGAAGTTTTCTACTGACGTCTCCACAGGGAACCCTTGTCTGTAGTAAACATTTTGGACACTGAATCAAAATGATTCTACTAATGACAACATTTCACCTTAAGGGCAAACCTAAGTTAGATGATCCAATCGTGCCTTAATGGGATTACGATTCTCGTTGAAGAGTTTGTATTATACATACATAGCATCAGGTTTCAGGAATGTGAAATTCTTGATACCGAAACAAAACATATGAAGAAAATATTTGCTATCATAATAACGTTGATGGATCAAATGTTGACGGGCAAGTCAAACAGATACCTGTTTTTTCCTGTTGCAGAGAAATTACTTTTTTTTTTGTACAGCGATGCGTATGTGACTGATTCAGCTGGTTGTGACGAGGGGCAGTTGGGAGGATGGAGGAAAAAAATATGAGGGCAAGGAAAGACAAGGAAATGAAGGACAGAGGAGGGAGAGAGAGAGAGAGAGAGAGAGAGAGAGAGAGAGAGAGAGAGAGAGAGAGAGAGAGAGAGAGAGAGAGAGAGAGAGAGAGAGAGAGAGAGCAAACGTCTGTATAAGTTGCAGGTTATTACGTCACTTGGGCTCTGACTCACCTGTCATGTTATGTTGCCGAAATTTTATGGTTGTCACTTGGCTTAAGTGGTTCTCCATAGCCTGCAGCCTCGTCAGATAATCAAAGGGCATTTTTATTACCGCGTCACGTGTGCCTGAAGCCAAGGGTACGAACACATCAGGTGAGTAGGGGCGGAGTCCTACTCTCGACCACACCAACAGAGGATGGGCGAGATCCTCGCCTCGGGGCCCCAATGAAACAGCTGCAGTTTAGCTACAGAACCTCGATCGTTGCGTAATTTTCCCTGCGTCAGATCTCGCCAGTTCTCCACCCCTTTCTGCCTCGCCTGCCCTCTCTTCACTGGGTTTCTGTTTTTACGACGGCCTGAGCGCTATAAACAACTGCGAGGCGAATGTACCTCACTGGACAAAACGTTTAGCCTGCTGTGTTTGGACCGTACGATCTTGCATGCAACAGATCCAGTGATGTAATCATACCCACAATCGTTGTTCCTGTGTGGTGAGCCCAGGGTAGAAACCCTCCCCCTCCATCCCTTCTGCCACCTCCCGCACCACACATCTCCCAGCACTCCACCCACATACTGGACATTCATCAACAAACGACTAACGACCATGATTGACTCCCACACAGGCGTAGTCTGGCACCTCCTCCTGATGGGTCTGTCACAGGTCCAACGCCCCAGTAAATATCATCGCCTCTGGGTCACAGTACAATCCTCAGGTAGCGCCCCGGAGCAGGTTGTATCCTCTCTTGGCTGCTGCCCACAGTGTCCCCAAGAGACTGTCTTTCCTCCCGACGTGTTGCTCCCTTCCCTCTCTGCCTGCACCCACAGCAGACGACTCCCCTACCCACAACAACGAACTACCCGGGCAACAAGTTATCTCCCCAAGAGACTTCTACATTCCCCCCTCTCAACATCCCAGGAAGACGTCGCCATTCTAGGCTCTCCCTATCAAGGGACCTTAGCCAATTCTCTTCCATTAAGCCTGTTGCGTTCACCCGAATTGACATCCTAGAAAGCGCCCTCCCCTACCACAGCTCCCACCAACTTCCAACCCAAAAACCCAGGTCTTGGTGTGCGCTGCGCCCCTGGCGATGGTCGGGGACGTGGCAGACATGTCCCGCCAGGTGTAGGGTCCACGAAGGGGAGGGGATGCCGCCCTGACACACCTGGGGACCTGCTGCAGGTGCAGGTCTGATGCTACGCTTCGGACGGAGGCGTGACCTGACCTCCCTTCGACCCGCGCGCCCCCGCCCGCCGTCCTCCAGTGAGGAGGCGGACCTTCATGGGTTGATAAGCGGCGTTTTTACGCGGACGTCGAGATGGAAAAACGTTCCTGCACAGACCCTCACGAATATCTACTCTGCGCATCGTGACGCACCGGCTGATGACCACGTCAAGCGATAGGAAAGAACAGCGTTACAGAATCATAAAGTAACACCACCTGCTGTGACAACGTGATTGACGGGACTCAGCGTGTCATAGAGAAAAGGTTACGATGTTACGGAGAGGAAAATAGAAATCCTTCACGTCAGTTTACGGAATGACGAAGATCCACAATAAACCACAGCAACAGGAACAACAGAGGACCTTCTGTTGTCTAGCGTCGTGCAGTCGTCGGTAACCTTCTGTTTCGTGACCCAGACGATGATCATGGCAAGAGGAGGTGTCTGCCTCACCTCACGCCATCACCAGCATCACTGCAGGTCAATGTCTGAAGCATCCAACCATCGCCAATGTTCCTCTGATGATTTTTGAATATCGTCCATAAAACAATTTCTGAAGCCATGAATAGAATAAAATACCTTACCGGATTATGAACTTTGTGAGGCTATTTTGAACATGCGAGAAAATAAAGAAATGCAGTAAATTACCGGGTCTGTGCCAGGCTTGATCGATGAGTTAGGCAGAACTGGTTTTTACAGCTGGTGTTCGAGCCCACCTTGTTGCCATCTGAAGATACCCTCTGTACCCAACGTGGATTGGATACTTGATACTACACGGTACCGTTCCCAGCACGGATGTACCTTCGCTGTATGGTACAGTACCATCACGGTATGGTCACACCTACGTCGCATGGTACAGTACCATCACGGAATGGTCAAACCTACGTCGCATGGTACAGTACCATCACTATATAGTCACACCTACGTCGCATGGTACAGTACCATCACGGTATGGTCACACCTACGTCGCATGGTACAGTACCATCACTATATGGTCACACCTACGTCGCATGGTACAGTACCATCACTATATGGTCACACCTACGTCGCATGGTACAGTACCATCACTATATGGTCACACCTACGTCGCATGGTACCAGTACCATCACGGTATGGTCAACCTACGTCGCATGGTACAGTACCATCACTATATGGTCACACCTACGTCGCATGGTACAGTACCATCACGGTATGGTCACACCTACGTCGCATGGTACAGTACCATCACGGTATGGTCACACCTACGTCGCATGGTACAGTACCATCACTATATGGTCACACCTACGTCGCATGGTACAGTACCATCACGGTATGGTCACACCTACGTCGCATGGTACAGTACCATCACGGTATGGTCACACCTACGTCGCATGGTACAGTACCATCACGGTATGGTCACACCTACGTCACATGGTACAGTACCATCACGGTATGGTCACACCTACGTCGCATGGTACAGTACCATCACTATATGGTCACACCTACGTCGCATGGTACAGTACCATCACTATATGGTCACACCTACGTCGCATGGTACAGTACCATCACTATATGGTCACACCTACGTCGCATGGTACAGTACCATCACTATATGGTCACACCTACGTCGCATGGTACAGTACCATCACGGTATGGTCACACCTACGTCGCATGGTACAGTACCATCACTATATGGTCACACCTACGTCGCATGGTACAGTACCGCTGTATTGCTAATCTTAAGGTTGAACTTAGTCGTACCTTTCGTACCGTGGTCGTACCGTGTTGTATGGCATGTTACCCTCACAGGTACTCCGGAGTACCGTTCCTTGTGAGGTCGTACTTACATAGTATGGTACAGTGTTAAGGGTTAACAGCCCTTACCAATTACCAGATAATCGGATGGTTAATAATTAAGGTTGACATCTTAATGAAAAGATAGATTTGTATACAATGTTTGATGTTTCTACCATCCATCACGGTGAAGATAGTGGTAATGGTGTGTACAAGTGGACGATGGTAAAGCTGATATGTCAGTATATCAGTAAAAAATGAAGGCTGACTCTATCGTGTATCAGTGCGAGTGAAAATTCTGTCAATATTGTGTACTACTGAGTGGCGAAAATGCTGGCGTAGTTATATCGTAGGTGCTGAAATGCTAGCATTGTTCTATGATGGTTGGTGTTGAAAATGCTGGCATTGTTGTATGATAGACACTATGACGCTGGCATTATTGGACAATGGCGGGTGTGGGGAGGGAAAATGCTGACACGACTACACACTAACAGTTGGTGTAAATTGTAAGCACTTAACTTCTTGGAGATAAATCTCCAGACCAGTAATATCTGGCTTCACAGAGCCGACAAATTCCGGATATACGAGATGATTCGTCCGGATACACGATAGTGTTACGTATAACTGGGGTTGCGTGTTACTGGGAGTCGTCACTCTTGTCGTGTCGTGTGGCACGGACAACGGCACGAATGGAAGCACGCACGTACGACGGGGCGCTTTGACTCACGCACGTTGGACATACGAACGAACACAACGAATTAGACCTGTATCTCCAGTAGTGCCACTCAGTACCTGTGGACGAGGAACAGTGTCACATACTACCTATGGATGGTCAACAGTGCCAGTCAGAACTTGTACGTGGTCAGCAGTGCCACCCCGTACCTATGGATGACCAGAAGTCCCACCCTGTACTCGTGGGTGGCCAACAGTGCCACCCCGTACCTATACGTGGCCAGCAGTGCCATTTAGCACCTGTGGGTGGCCACCTCTGCTTCACTCAGGGCAGACGACCTGGGGATGACGGCTCCCCAGAGCTGGTCAGTGCCGAGTACCGCACATCAAGCGGGTGGTTGTGTGGCGGGTAGCAATGAATGCCGCCCGAGCGGGTGGGTGGGTGGCAGGTGAGTGCCGACTGTGGTACGTTGGGTACAAAAGTTACGAGGTCTTCACTTACGAACTGTAGTGTTGCTGGCGGCCGGCCCGCGGGCCGCACCTGGCCCCCGGGCCGCACCTGGCCCGTGGGTCCCTTGCCCTTCCTGTACCCTGCTATGGGCCCCCTATCCTGCCATCCGATGAGTTCGCTATCCTCCCCTGTATCTTGCCATGGGTCTCCTGCCCTCCCTGCACCCTGTCATGGGTCACCCATACCTGTATGGGTGACCCATGCCTCCGTGGGTCTCCCAAACCCGTGTGGGTTGCCCCCACCACCACCACACACACCTCCCGTGGCAGAGCGGAACTCTAGGAGGTCACTTCATTTGCATATCTTCACTGTTGCTGTGATACAAATGGTATTACTGATGTTCACCTTTTACGAGGAACTCAAACAGCTTTTTCATTACACGTAAAGAACAGGAAGAAAAAGAAAAAAAAAGAAAAACATTATGGCAGAGGAGGAATTACCTTTAAGAGTAGAAAAAGAGATAGAATCACTTCGTGTACAAGTTCATGTTTCAATCTCGCTATTGGTCACATGTGCACCTTAAAAAAAAAACCCAATGGGAAAGTATTCTTAAACTTCCTGATTGTAATGTGTACAGATGTATGTAATAATGTAATGGTCGTGGGTTCCAGTAAAGACTGGTGAATGAGAGAACCACTTGGACAACACAACCATTACTGGGCCATAAAAGAGGTGCTGAACATGGAGGAACAGCTCGGGCATTTTAATGGCATCACGATTTCAGAGGAGACAGCAACAGGACGGCTGGTTGGCCAGCCAGGAAATCACCGGCGGTTCTTCTGTACGCCCTGGGGAACAGCCTTACGTCATCCGTAGTTAAAAAAGATTTTGACTTTACTGTTCACACGAGTTTATTGATAGATTCTCTCTCTCTTTTTTTTTTTTTTTTTTTTTACTCCCGGCCGTTCCTGCATCACATCTGCTCAAGTTGTAATAAACCGAACTAAAGACGAAACTTAAACTACGGTTTATTGTGGGTGAAACTAGTATATTATACGTTCATCATATTATACGTCGTTCATATTATACGTTCATCATATTATACGTCGTTCATATTATACGTCGTTCATATTATACGTCCATCATATTATACGTCCATCATATTATACGTCCATCATATTATACGTCGTTCATATTATACGTCCATCATATTATACGTCCATCATATTATACGTCCATCATATAATACGTCCATCATATTATACGTCCATCATATTATACGTCCATCATATTATACGTCCATCATATTATACGTCCATCATATTATACGTCCATCATTTTATAGAACATGTTGAAAATAGAGCCGTTCTTGAGTTCATTTATCAAAGCTACTTTTATGTATGTAACTTTGATACAACTACTGAATTAGGTTGTGGGATAACATTTCCCACATCAGAAACAACATATAACTTGTTTTTAACAGCGATCATATATGTATCTGATGGTATAGCAGTGCCAGCATGTGTCTGATGGTATAGCAGTGCCAGCATGTGTCTGATGGTATAGCAGTGCCAACATGTGTCTGATGGTATAGCAGTGCCAACATGTGTCTGATGGTATAGCAGTGCCAGCATGTGTCTGATGGTATAGCAGTGCCAACATGTGTCTGATGGTATAGCAGTGCCAGCATGTGTCTGATGGTATAGCAGTGCCAACATGTGTCTGATGGTATAGCAGTGCCAGCATGTGTCTGTTGGTATAGCAGTGCCAACATGTGTCTGATGGTATAGCAGTGCCAACATGTGTCTGATGGTATAGCAGTGCCAACATGTGTCTGATGGTATAGCAGTGCCAACATGTGTCTGATGGTATAGCAGTGCCAACATGTGTCTGATGGTATAGCAGTGCCAACATGTGTCTGATGGTATAGCAGTGCCAGCATATGTCTGATGGTATAGCAGTACCAACATGTGTCTGATGGTATAGCAGTGCCAGCATGTGTCTGATGGTATAGCAGTGCCAGCATGTGTCTGATGGTATAGCAGTGCCAACATGTGTCTGATGGTATAGCAGTGCCAACATGTGTCTGATGGTATAGCAGTGCCAACATGTGTCTGATGGTATAGCAGTGCCTTGACTCATCTGATCTCCCAGACAATCGGCAGGAATTCCAGGAGCGGAACTGGCTTACTCTAGGAGCAGTGTGTGTGTGTGTGTGTGTGGGGGATGATACACAGGCCCTAAGGGTGCCAGGGTCAGTGGCCCTGCGTGGCACCTTGCCATTGCCAGACCAGCCCACACCTGTTTCTCGTTCTGAAGGTTATATCTAACTCACCCGTCACCTGGGGGAGACGCGAGACACACCTCGCGATACCCCCCAGCAATATGGACCCTGGACTATGAAAAGTATTTACTGGGTGTGGGGGAGGAATCAAGATTTAAGGGTAACATGTAATGTAAACGTGGACGAAAGTCTTGTTCACTAGCTGAGTTATAGAACACTGGGTTATGTTACCACCAGGTCTTGTGTAGAACACTGGGTCATGCTACCACCAGGTCTTGTGTAGAACACTGGGTTATGTTACCACCAGGTCTTGTGTAGAACACTGGGTTATGTTACCACCAGGTCTTGTGTAGAACACTGGGTTATGCTACCACCAGGTCTTGTGTAGAACATTGGGTCATGCTACCACCAGGTCTTGTGTAGAACACTGGGTTATGTTACCACCAGGTCTTGTGTAGAACATTGGGTCATGCTACCACCAGGTCTTGTGTAGAACACTGGGTTATGTTACCACCAGGTCTTGTGTAGAACACTGGGTTATGCTACCACCAGGTCTTGTGTAGAACACTGGGTCATGCTACCACCAGGTCTTGTGTAGAACACTGGGTCATGCTACCACCAGGTCTTGTGTAGAACACTGGGTCATGCTACCACCAGGTCTTGTGTAGAACATTGGGTCATGCTACCACCAGGTCTTGTGTAGAACATTGGGTTATGCTACCACCAGGTCTTGTGTAGAACATTGGGTCATGCTACCACCAGGTCTTGTGTAGAACACTGGGTCATGCTACCACCAGGTCTTGTGTAGAACACTGGGTCATGCTACCACCAGGTCTTGTGTAGAACACTGGGTCATGCTACCACCAGGTCTTGTGTAGAACACTGGGTCATGCTACCACCAGGTCTTGTGTAGAACACTGGGTCATGCTACCACCAGGTATGATCAAGAGGAAGTCGAAGCAGGACATCAAAACACGACCTGACAAGTACTGTAACGATAGTGATTAATCATCTGTGAATAAGTCTCCTTGAGAATAATATTTCTCATATTAGAGGCCATGATACCTCGTCCCCAGTGTAGCCACTGGATGAGCATAGATCAGAAAATGTTTTTTTCGATCATCTTTCCCATACATCATCCATGTGAAAACATTCTTGTATCACACAGTGTTCTTTTCTTCTGGTTGATGTTCCCGAGGGAGTGATGGATGTAGAGGATCCTTCCGTAGTACTATTACGTCTCCTTCTGTAGTGGTGGGTGAGGAGGAGGCTCCTTCACTACTATTCCGTCTCCATCTATAGTGGTGGGTTAGGAGCAGCCTCCTGGCTTTCTATATTTACTCCTTCTATGGAAATCAGGAGTATAGTATCTCATTACTGTCCTTTAGCAGATGGATTGTCAGCTACCCGTCCACTCAAGCTACTCCCATGTAGGACGCGCAGCGCACCTCTGCTTCCACACTGGTACCCTGGGAGAAACGTCTCGTTATGGTAGAGCCATTACGCCCCGGGAGAGCCATTCTGCCTGGAAGAGCTCGCTGTTCCCTGGGAGGTCCCACACAGCAGAGAGGGGCCGGTGTGCCCTGGGAGGGTCCTACATAACAGTTGGGACCCGGTGTGCCCTGGGAGGGTCCCACACAACAAAGAGAACTCGATGTGTCCTGGCAGGGTCCCACACAGCAAAGAGGGGCCAGCGTGCCCCAGGCGGGTCCTACAGAGAGAGGGGGTCAGGGTAGGGGGGCAGGTTCGGGGATGGGTGGGGGGATGGCGGTGTTCTCTGGGAGACTGGAGGTCAGCAGGTGGCCGACCAGTACCTGCCCAGAATGGGGACAAGGCTGGCGGTCGGTGGACACCAGGGGCCTGTGCCAGCTGACGTGACACCTGACACCACCACCACCATACTCCTCTTCCTGTCCCATGACGTCTTTACTGCTGCTGCCCCATGACAACACCTCTATACTATTTCCCCATGACACATCCTTCGTACTACTGCTCCATGACACAACCTCCGTACTATTGCCCCATGACATACCTCCGTATTACTGCCCTATGACACCAATTACCTGCTACCTTATAACACCCCTTTCTTCCTCACGTCTTCATAAATTTTGTCTGAATACTGATATATTCTTACATGAAATTAAGAACAGGAACTAGGAATTCAAGCACAAAAACCACTAGCCACTGATGGTAATGCAAGAGACGAACAGAAACCTGCGAGGTATCTTCCATATGTTCCAGACTGGTGGCTGGAGGGCGGCGTGAGATATCACCTATATTGTGAACGCTTCCAGACTCTTCCAAGAGTAAGTAAGACTTATAATTAAACCTTTCACAGTAATGGTTTAGTTGATACTGATTGACTTATATATCTATCAAACGTTTAGAATTCTTGCTCACAGAGAATGACGAGCCGCAAGGCGGGGGGTTGGGTCCGCTCTCGTTTCCTACTTGTTGAGGTTTCTCGCTGGAAGAATGTGTGGCAAGATTGGTTTACATATGGATCACATATAGTCCAGAGGGGTTGGCTGTGACGACAGTTGGTTCCTGTAGGCACCCACCAGCCACACACAACCTAGAGCGAGGGCAATGTAGTTACCAGAGACGGAGTTCAGTCATTTTGAAACGGTACCACGAGAGTAAACTATCGTCGGCTCAATGTGAGATATGATGCAACACGTCAAGGACCTTACCCTCCTAAGTTCCTCGCGTCGGAAATGCGCAATAAATATATTGCACATAGATTGCAGACAGTTGTAACAACGTTATTACAACTGTAGTTATAATGTGCCACACCAAGACAATAGAAATCATGTACGTAATGTGGTACGGCGCTAATCCTGCATAAAGCAAAGAGTCAAGTTGCAGATATACTTTGTGAAGTTCTTTCTTCGTTCTTCCTAGTTATAACAAGATCGTGTATATTAGTTTTATGTATTTTCCTTCTGTAAACAGATACATCTTAGTCCAGTACATCGCTGGGTGAGACAAAATCTTTCCATATTCGGATATTTGGGGTTGGAAAGTTCAAGTAATCAAACTGAACTCCTGCCAGGAGCAGGGAAGTTTGGCTTTCAACACTGGACGAGGCAAGGAACTGCTAACTTCTGCAGACAAGAACTAATATCCAGTCTAAAAAACAGTGACCAGTTTAGACGATGGTGTCCAGTCCAGATGACAGTGTCCAGTCCATGTGCTGGTGACCCGTGTGGAAGGTAGCGTCCAGTCTGTGTGGAGTAGTTCTTTGTTATAAAGTTCCCTGGGTACAGCTTAATGTGACCTTCCGTGAGGGTGTTCCAGCCTCTGTTCTTATCGTTCTGGGTCAGCGGCCTGACCCAGCCTGGCACGCTGCTCTCCTCGCTAACCCTCAGAGTTTGTTCTTCCACCATTATTGTACTTGATTAATTGATCACACGGCCGGTAGAACTGGAAATTATTTATTACCGAGATTTAGCATGTATTTCTGTCTTCATCTGAAGTGTGTGACTAAGAACTGGATTTAGTATAAGGTCAACATTGTTTTATCTGATGCGAGGTGAAGGTAACGCCATGGACTGTGGGAAAGCTGAGCGCGGTGAGAGTGGAGGGCGCTGGGAGAGCTGAAGGTGGTGAGAGTTCTGCCACCCAGCCAGCGGCAGGGCGCTGCCACCCAGCCAGCGGCAGGGCGCTGTCACCCAGCCAGCGGCAGGGCGCTGTCACCCCTGCTCAGTAACAACACCTAGACCCGACATGTGGCACCCGTCCTGCATCCATATGTGACACATGACACCCATCCTGCTGATACCTGACACCAGTCCTGCAACCACATTTTGCACCTCACACTCGACCTGACCCATGGCATGTGACAGCCATACCTGACATGCGGAACCCGTCCCACACCTTCAGCTGTCACGTGATATACAAATTAAAGACTGCTTGTTATAGCTAACGACCCGAGGCCCAACGAGAGGTAGTAACATTCTAGACTTGGTAAAGTTAACAAACAAAAAGCTAATTAGTAGCAATGACGCCAGCGCAAAGCTAAGAAGCAGTGATGAAGGTAAAATCCTCCACCTCAAATGTTAGGTGTACTTTCGATCTCAAAAAATTGACCGTATTCAGTACCAGGTGAGCAGACTTGAGACGATACCACGATGGTCAGGTAAATTGGGTCAGACTTAAGACGTGGCCACAGTTGAAGACTTCAAGAATAAGTTGCTCGCCCTTACCAGAGTGAGTGTTCGTGGAGATGATGAGAAACAGTCGCATAAAGCAGGTGCCAGAATGAACGACTTACGTAAACAATGTTGTGATCCAACGTAAAAGAAAGTTGACAGATTATGTGTAAAGTATAGCACGAAACAAAACATTAACATATACGTCAGGTTACATATAAACTGTTGCATGAAGATCAACACCAGCATGATAATGGTGCAACATGCAATAATGCTGACAAGATGCAACGACTCCTACCAAGATAGAGACAATAAAAATACAATACTCATTCTTTATAATGCATCGTCAGACCTTACATAGAATATACTGACCAGTTCTGGTCACAAACCATGATCAGACATTAAGAAAAACTTGAATATATCATAGAAGAGTAACCAAACCAACTCCATCACTATGACATAAACTTTGTAAGGAAAACAAAGCTTAAGATTAACCTGTCTCACAGACGACCACAGATCCAGAGGAGATCTAACTGTAGTTTTCAGAATGATAAACAATTTCGACAATACGAGATACGGAGCTTTCTTCCGTGTAGACCATGTGATGTGTGACCAGAAGTAACAGTATGAAGATCAAATGTGATTGTGATGAGAAAGTGGATTTTTAAGTTTCTTCATCAGATGTGATGTGGTAAATACAAAACCTATCACTAAATTGAGATTAAGGCCAGAAATAGACTTCACACATATATGTCATCAGTAAAAAATCCAGTTTAAAAAGAGATACGTAAAATCTTTCTTTTTTCAGAGTTCAGACCCAGTGTTGGCAGTCCAGACCTAGTGTTGGCAGTCCAGACCCAGTGTTGGCAGTCCAGACCCAGTGTTGACAGTCCAGACCCAGTGTTGGCAGTCCAGACCCAGTGTTGGCAGTCCAGACCCAGTGTTGGCAGTCCAGACCCAGTGTTGGCAGTCCAGACCCAGTGTTGGCAGTTTGTAAAACATTATGTTTCTTGTAATCCACCCACTCCCCCTCCCCCCATCATGTGCCCATACCTAACATGACACCCACCAGCACCAGTACAGCCCTCACCCCAGTATGTGACACATGACACTCACCAGCACCAGTACAGCCCGGTATGTGTCAGATGACACCGGAGGTGGGGTGACACCGGGCTGGTGGTGGGGGAAGAGGGGGATCCTGGCCGACATCCACCCCCCCTCCCCCTCCCTGGGCTGAGTGGACCGGGCAGGCGGCCAAGACCGGGCGTGGCCCAGTGCCAGGGAGCCAGATGTGACCCGCACTGTCATAACCGTACCCAGGCCAGAGTGGGCCGCACCAGGGGGTCGCCCACCATGGCCCAATGGTGGGCCGCACTAGTGTGGCCCACCACTGGCCCGGAGTAGGCCACACTAGTGCAGCTCACCACTGGCCCGGGGTGGGCCACACTAGTGCAGCTCACTACTGGCCCTGGGTGGGCCACACTAGTGATCTCTTATGCCAGGGGTCGACACTATGTGGTAGTTGGGACAGTGTAGCTGGCAGTAACCACACTGTGTGTTGGGAGTAGCAAAAACCACACACTGTGGGAGGGTAGCAACAACCACATAGTGTGGTGGTGTGGCAACAATCACATAGAGTGGTGGGGTTGACAACAACCACACAGTGTGGTGGTGTGGCAACAACCACATAGTGTGGTGGGTGGCAACAACCACACAATGTGGTGGTGTGGCAACAACCACACAGTGTCGTGGGTGGCAACAACCACACAGTGTCGTGGGTGGCAACAACCACACAGTGTCGGTGGGTGGCAACAACCACACAGTGTGGTGGGTGGCAACCACCACACAATGTGGTGGTGTGGTAACAACCACACAGTGTGGTAGGATAGCAACAATCACACAGTGTGGTGGGTGTGGCAACACCCACACAGTGTGGTGGGTGGCAACCACCCACACAGTGTGGTGGTGTGGGAACAACCACACAGTGTCGTGGGTAGCAACAACCACACAATGTGATGGGGGTGGCAACAACCACACAGTGTGGTAGGGGTGACAACAACCACACAGTGTGGTAGGGGTGGCAGCAGGTAAGGTAGGATCAGCAGTGGCAAGCTGTGGTGGTGGTAGCCATGTTGGATTGAAGCCAGCAACTCACACATATCCACCCACTCTCCCTCACTCTCCCTCACCTCTCACAATCACTCTCACTTCTTAACAACAGAACAACAATTTTACCAGAGTAAGTAAGATGGTTACGATAGTAACACCATAGGGGCAATAATGTTACCATTGTAACAACAAATTCACAACACTTCCAGAATAGTAGCAACAGTCACAAAATTGCTATGTGACAACATAGTAACAACATATTGACCATAGTAACAACTTAGTGACAACATATTGGCCATAGTAACAACATATAAACAACATTTCCATAATAGAGAAATCATTGTGCCAACATATTCACTATAGTAACAACATAATGATAGAAATTTTAGCATTGTAACAATATGTCCATCACAGTAATAACATGTTCACAACATGTCCATTACAGTAACATAGTAACAACATGTCCATCACAGGAATAACATGGTAATAGCATGTCCATTACAGTAATAACATAGTAACAACATGTCCATCACAGTAATAACACAGTAACATCATAGCAACAACGTTTCCATCATAATAACAACATAGTAACAACATTTTCGTCATAATAACAATATAGTAACAACATTTTCGTCATAATAGCAACATGGCAACAATTTTTCACTATAGTAAGAACTTAGTGAATGCATTTTCATCATATTAACAACAGAATAACAACATTTCTACCACAATAACAAAATGTTCACCATTGTAACAATGAGGACTCTGTAATAACAACGTAATAACAATATATGAGAAGCGTCACAACATATGTAATCCCAACAACATGTAACCACCACCCATCACCAACAACCAGCAACAACATCAACAACATCAACAACAACAACAACAACAACATATAGTGACAACAACAGGCGAGTAACGGTGTAAGAAGGTTGTAACCAGATCTTACCACAAAGATCTTATAATTTGTAACATTCTGAGACTTTACATGATATAACAACCCGAGAACCACAACACCACTCACTCCCATGTTAATCCCAGTTGTTGGATCTTCACTCACTCCAGTGTCAAGCCCAGCCACTGTAGTACCACTGACTCCCATGTTAATCTCCCCACTGTGGGCTCATCCCATGCTAATCATCCCTCCTTGTGGACCACCTTGGTCCTGCCTCACACTCCCACGTTAACTCCTCCTGTGTGGGAGTCTCCTGCTTGGCATCTCTCACTCCCATGTGAGGTCTCTCCTGATGGGGGCTACCTATGTGACACTATCTCTGTGGGGGAATCATTTCTGTGGCACTATCTGTGGCACTCTGCTATGGGACTATATCTGAGTTACTATCTCTACGTTACTATCTGTGGCGCTCTCTCCATGGGGGGTTATCTTTATGGCACTATCTATAGCATTATCTGTGGCACTGTCTCAGTGGGCACTATATGGCACGTGTTACAAGACCCACCAATTCCTCTCTGAATGCCACGTGACGAGATGAGGTCACGTATAACTTCTACTGTGATGTCATGTTGACAAGATGTCATTGCTGGAGGTGAGGCTCTGACGAAGGTGATGTCACCGTCGTGAGTGATGACAGTACTGCCGTGGTGATGGTCGTTGCAGACCCTGACGGCAACAAGCGGTCCTCCTCCTCCTCCTCGTCCTCCTCCCGCTAGGTATGTTCCCAGGGTTTAATTTTCTCCGTCGTCAGGTGTGTTCCTCCTCTGGCTCTGGGTACACAAGGTATGGCGTCAGTGTCAGCCCCTGGCCACACCTGACGTTGCTGACGTGTATTTCTAGGCGCGCTGCGAGGCCCTGGTGTCAGTTAAATATGCAAAGTAGGAAGAAACAAGACGGATCACACGGTAGACGAGAGTTCAAAAGTCCCTCCCACGCCTGGGGCTCTCCTGGACTGTTTCTTTATAGCAACAAAATCAAAGAGAAGGTCTTGCCATCTTGACTGCTTTTAGCATATGAAATTTATTGCCCATCTCAGCACAGACCTCGTACTCTCCTGAGATCAAGTAAATTAAAACGAAAATCGTGTTGCAATCGAAAGCATAAACAAAACCTTACATCAACACATAAGATGATTCTGTACGGACCTAAGACGTTACCGTGCGATGTTGGCAGACTAATCAGTGCCGGATGACACGGGCGCACCTGAAGCAAAACTTCTCTCTTGCGGTACACCAGCAACAGAATTCCACAGGAGTTGGTCACATCCCAACCACGAAACCTGCCGTACCCACCCTTACCGTGCAAGTGTGACCTTGTGCGTGCTGCCCATGCACGCATGCGCGTCTGAGGACGTGAACCCTGCTGGATTATGAAAGAAGGAGAAGCACTCTAACATGCATCCTAACTTGAGCACACCACAGGAACGGCACGCGAGACTTGCCGTTCTCAACGGCCGGAGGTTAATCCAGTACCATGAACGAACGCGTCGCCAACACGTAAGCAACACGTTCAGAGGACGTCGTTAGGTGCATAACCAAGAGAGAGAGAGAGAGAGAGAGAGAGAGAGAGAGAGAGAGAGAGAGAGAGAGAGAGAGAGAGAGAGAGAGAGAGAGAGAGAGACGGATAGACCATGCCAGACACAGACCACTCGACTTTACGTTCCTCATCACTCCAGATAAGATATTCATTATGCATGTCTGTATCCTGCTGTTCGTCTGGCTGTACCCGCTCTTTCCCTGTATCTGTGTGCATGTGTGTGTACTGGCGCTCCCAGTCCCTGTATGTGTCTGTGCTTGTCTGTGTCTGTATTTGTCTCTGTGTGATTGTCGGTGACCTTGTGACTGCCAGAAGTGTTGTCTGTGGATGCGTGTCTATGGCTGTGGTCCAAACAGACATATAGGGGATACGAGGAGCGATGTGTACTGACAGAGAACAAACACACACACACACACACACACACACACACACACACACACACACACACACACACACACACACACACAAATGGATGTGAAGGTATGGCAGTGAGTGTGTATATATATGTGTGGGGAAATGGAATATCCATATATAACCTCCACTTTTAAAGACGACAAGACAGACAGAGAAGCATGCATACAAATAGATAGTCAAACATACAGACAGACACACAGAAATAAGACAGAAAAAATAAATAAAACGAAACTTTTTCGAGTAGAATATGACAGGTATTTCTTATGGTTGACATCAGGCTATAAAGGTAATACCACATGTTTGATAAACTGTAGACGACCAGAGAGAGAGAGAGAGAGAGAGAGAGAGAGAGAGAGAGAGAGACGCAGGCCGCCATTTCGACTCCTTTGAAACAGGAACACTTGAATCTTCCTGCACTTCAGGCAGCATGAGCGCACTCCTTGACCCGTGGTCCCACCCGGTGGACGTGGCTAGCTTACTAAGCGCTGCCAAAGCTCCTGGATAGGACAGTAAACGTAGAGACGTGCTTGTGTACACTATCCAAGATCGCTGTACTAGTGATGTGCTTGTCTCGCTAACTTTCACACTCTCTGCTACATCTTGCGCCAGACAACTCTCTCTCTCTCTCTCTCTCTCTCTCTCTCTCTCTCTCTCTCTCTCTCTCTCTCTCTCTCTCTCTCTCTCTCTCCCTCTCTCTCTCTCAAAAAGACTGCCATACTGTATGACTGTATCACACAATCCTTCATAAGTTTATTTGTACAGAAGGGAATTGTGCTCCTGGAAGCTGAAGTGAGGGGAGAGAATGAAGGGAGGATAATGTTGAACTGCCACTGGTGAATCATTGTAAGACAATGCCACTGTCAGTTACTTCAGGCGAGTGTCACTGTGACTTGCATTAGCAAAGTGACACTGAAGGAATGGCACCAAGGAACGAACGCCAACAGAAGCAGGATAGGTTGGGATGCATTCCGAAGCTGGCCACTTAGTGAGGGGGGGGGGGGTGACGGGGTAGTGGCACAAGGTGAGTGGGGGAGTAACGGGGTAGTGGCACTAGGTGAGTGGGGGAAGTGGGACTGGATGGGTGGGGGATTAGTAATGTCACTGGCGACTGGGTCTGCGGGAGCGTGGCACAGCTGGTGGCAGTGCCAGGTGCTGTGCCACAGTGATGGCACGCTTGGCACTAGTACAACACACAGTAGTCATGCCATACTAAGGGTACGACCTCAACATATCTGGTCTTCCTAGTACTTCTGCGTCACACACCTGGCGCTGCTGCGTCACATCTGGCGCTGCTGCGTCACATCTGGCGCTGCTGCGTCACACACCTGGCAGTGTTACGTGCCACACACACCTAGGATGAGGCAACGCTCCGGTGGGCTTACACCACCTGGAGATAAGGAGGGGTAGGGGCTGGCACGGGCCCCCCTCGCCTCACCAGCCGTGTGTGTACCCGAGAATCTGTTGCTGTGTTACCAATGTCGCTCCTGCTGTGTTGCTATGTTATCTGGTGTTGTTGCTGAGTTACCTGATTATTCTTGTTGTGGTGCTGTGTAACCTGATACTCCTGCTGCGTTTACAGTGTTGCCCCTGCTGTGTTGCCGTGTTTATATACTCATGAATGTCTATCTTATTTTTTCATCATAACAGTTTGGAAATAGTAATACGTTGTCTCTCTCTTATCTTCCATAGCCATCTACCATCACATCTGGCAATAGGTCACAAAAGTTAATAGAACACACACACACACACACACACACACACACACACACACACACACACACACACACACACACACACACATCTAAACATGACTCTGGTGACCAAATTTTCAAGAGGATCTTCGAGTTCCATATGAGCCACTTCGTACTGATGCGAGTCATCTCTTCCAGTCAGACTTCGATTCTCCATTGCCTTCCAGATCGCCCTCATACACTCCCTTCCAAAGCCTCCAGCATGGCCTTGGGCGAAGTAATTCTTCTTCAGTGTCAATAAACGACACTGAGGAGGAAGATCCCAACTTGAGTGCCACTTGGGATGGATATCAACAACGTACTTTACCACGATAAATTTCCCCAAAAGATCTAGAGACACTTGAGCTGGGGCTGTCCCACCCTGGGAAAAACAGCTTTACTCATCCGTGAGTAAACGTTGTCCCCCTCCCTCCCTCCCTCCCTCCCTCCCTCCATCTCCGAAGGAAAGACCCGTGCCCGCCTCATGCGTGGTCCCTACGCTCTGGGAAAGCTCTGTCCGAATGTCAAGAAAGCCTTAGACCCTGGGAAAGACCTAACCTAACCTAGACCCTGGGAAAGACCCATTTTCAAGCCTGGAGTGCCCCATATTCTGTGTGGACTTTCCCAAGTCATTGCCAGACCCATCTCTCGACACCTGATCCCATCCGCGTATCCCACCGTTCCAGCCACTGAAAAATGACCCCCAGTGGATGGCAGACATGATGCACTGGGGTCAATAACATCCTCGAAAGGCATCACCAGCTCGTCAAAACACATCACACATCATATACGTACGAATGGGTGGGAAGGTTCAGGTCCAGGTATGGGTAGGAGGGAAGGTTCAGGTCCAGGTATGGGTGAGAGGGAAGGTTCAAGTCCAGGTATGGGTGGGAGGGAAGGTTCAGGTCCAGGTATGGGTGAGAGGGAAGGTTTAGGTCCAGGTATGGGTGAGAGGGAAGGTTCAAGTCCTTAGGTCTCACCTGGCATTCAGGTCCTCAGGTCTCACCTGGCAGGTCCAGTGTGTTGCCTCAAGTGGTGTCGCTTCACACAGTGGAGGAAGAGGGACTCTAGCTGACGTCCTCGCCATATCAAATACTCCTGAAAATAACATTAAGATACATATTAACACACAAAACACAGTCTGGAAGTACCTACTTATACCAGACACTTGCAACACCTTCTGCCCGTGAAGTAAAGATGTTACTTCACACCTCAGTATGAGCCTGGAGCCTGGCTCCTCCCCATCACCAAGGAATCAACTCTCCACCTGCCCCTCAGGTCTCAGGGACGCCATCCTGCGAGTGGACACATCTGTACAGCATCTTCCCCCAACACCTGAGAAGGATCTCAACCTCTTTGAATAAGTATCTAAACACACTGAAGGAATTATACACAAGAATTATCTCACCTATACTACATGGTTTAAGACCCAGTCGCCTCCCTACCTCACGTACTACATTCTAGAAGGCTTTAACCAACCTGAACATGCAGAGGGGTGAATGGCGTGCACAGGATAGGGTAAATTGAAACGGTGGTATACTGGAGTAGACGAGCTGAACAATGGTGTAGGAAACGTCCGGGGTAAACAATGGACATGTGAGGCATCGTTATGCATATGGAGCTGTGGTTTCAGTGCGGACGTGGCCTTCGTCTGTTCATCATTTTTTTAATTTTCCAAAAGAAGGAACAGAGAAGAGGTCCAGGTGAGGATATTCCCTCAAAGGCCCAGTCCTCTGTTCTTAACGCTACCTCGCTATCGCGGGAAATAGCGAATAGTATGAACCTCGCTAAAAAAAAAAAAATATATATATATATATATATATATATATATATATATATATATATATATATATATATATATATATACATACATTACAAAGATAACTGATGGATGTGGGAGAACATCCTTTCAATCGACTCCTAACACAGTCAGTGGGAAGGGCTATGATAACCCAGAAATATAGAGAGATGATTAATACAGAAGTGGGTTAAACGGTTGTAGAAATTAGCAGGAACTATGAAGACCTTACCTTATTCACCCTAGAAGCCGTGATTCACACTGATTTCGAAGTTATTTGAAAACTTGGGATTGTTATGGGTTGGTGTGTGGCTGCAGTCGTTGGGAGAACTGTGCGCTGTCTGCGTTTATGTACACACAAACACGTCCAGCGAACATTCTTCGTAGTGAGAAGTAGCGAACGACACGAGTGGTTGTAAATCTTGAATACAATAATACTGGTGATCAAGGTCAATCTCGACTGCTAGGGTAAGTTAAGTAAGGTTTTCACAAATTCGGTTTATTTCTAGAAATATTAAACATACTTGTACCTTAATTAACCTAACAACTGTAATGTTCCGACTATTGATCTATATTCTGTAGCTGGATAAAGAGATGGGTAATAATATGTCATCATTGACCTGAATCATCTTGACTATGTTACGAGTCCAATTGTTGTGTTACTGTCCATTACTCCGGCTGAGTTCGCTTCCATCATCAACACGTCTGTGGTGGAACCCAGAAGACCTGAAGCCACCAGAGGTCGTCATCCTGGGGAGGGGCTCAGCACCCGAGGGAGGATGATACCTGATGTACCCAGAGGACGGGCGGCCGGGCACCTTGGTCCACAAGAACATACTCTCGTCAACCTTGGCTTAAACTCATCTTCCTCGACGAGTGTCGGACATCGAAGTCCCGCCGTGTGGCGACAGGAGTCAAGAGAAAATCCAGAGCTTCACAGATCATCATCATCAACAACAACAACAACAACAACAACACAGTTTTGATCCAGCAGGACTGAGGACTTTCTGAGTCTGTGACGAGAAGCCAAACACCTCCTCCTCCAGTACCCTCATGACCTTGACTCCTCGTTCACTGAGGACCCAAGAGTTCCTCGTGCCAGAGACACATTATCTTTATCAATCAAGTGAACGTTAGCTGCACCCGTGGCTGGCCTCCCCACGCTAAAGAACTGGAGGAGGTCATTAACCTCACGTGGAGAACTGTAGCCGAATGAATCCTGTAACATACAGTTGTAAGGGGTCATCCACATGACTGATCCTCAGATAAGACAATAAAGAGGTGATGAGATAGGAAGCTGGCTGCTCTCTTATCTTTAACTGACTCGATGAGCTGGGAGCTGAGACCACTCTTCTCCCACTTAATATCATCAGACACTCGCCCAGGCTTGTGCTTGAGTGTCTGTATGCCAGAGTTCGTGTGTGATATTCTGTGGGCCAATGATATAACTAACTCTGTTGAGACCAAAGTCACAGAACCAGTTGCAATTAAGAGTTACTGTGGTTCCAGGGACGTGTATCCCGTACTCTTTTGCAGCTCGACGTAGTCGGCAGCTGATCTCTAATCTTTCTGAGTTTCTTTTTTATATACTTATCAGCCAAAGTGGAGGTTCATGGGTATTACCACACCGACTGCCAGCCTCCCGTCCAGGAATATACAGTTACACCGACACGCCACTCGCCACTTCCACCAAGCCTGAAGAGCTGGGGTTTTCTTTCCACTGGACAATTAGCACAAGTAAGACTTCTTGCAACAACGTCATTACTTCCACGAAGCCTAGCTCCTGGGGTAGATGAACGCTTTGAGAAGATGATTAAGGAAATGAAGGTACAAGAGGAATCCTTCCTTTCATGCAGTGAGCACATGAAGTGTAGGCAACGTATGACGCACATGTATGATCTTAAGGTTTCTGTTACTGCATGAAAAGAAATGAAGATTTAAGACTAAAAGATGTTATAGGCATGTAAATTTGATCGAAGGAATGTGTATAGGAATGCGTATAGGTGCTTGGTGATCGTAAGTTGAGTCAAAAGCGGTCGCCCACCTTACAAGCTCTTCCAGACTAATTGATGAAATTGACCCGCTTGCCCTACGCCGCAGTGTTGGTTCACTTTCCCTCTTCTATATGTATTACTTTGATTTTCCCAAGAGCTGGCTGCTTGTGTGCCCCCACCACTAGCAAGACCCAGAATACTCGGCAAACTGCTGCGTTACATGATTTCTGTGTGGCCGTTGGCAACTCACAGGTGGGCCGTTTTGATAATTGTATCTTTTTCTACACCTCGAAGCTGTGGAAATCTCTACCCTCTCATAACTTTCCTAAGAACTATGAACTTGCACAATTATCAAAAGACAGTTTTTCACTCGCTCCAAATTCGTAAATGCTTTCCTCTGTGTCTTCTTTTTCCTTTTCTTAATCCGTTCTATATTTCCGTTAAGGCCCAGCCTTGATATGGACTTCTGTCCATGACTGAATCCTCCAACGTTAAAAAACAAAAACAGGATGATTTCAAACTACTGTGACGATGTTGGTGATGAAGCCTAGCAGGGAGTGACTTTGGTCGTCAGCATCAAATGTGTTGCTCCATAAGATGTTCAAAGAAATTAAAAGGTGAACACGAAGGACATGCTGACCACCAAGCGGGTAAGGTGGAGTCTGTGGCGTGTGGTGTTGAAGGTAGCCAGTGTGGGAACACCAACCGTGGTATTGAAGATCTTCTCTACGGTGAAAATACCTTCCACAAGCGACACTGAATGTACGTTTGGCTGTGAGTGCCGCAGGGGGGGCTTCCTGGTCCGAGGCTCCTTCATGGTAGAGCCTATTCACCCATCTATTAAATATCACTTATGTAAACATTCAAGTAGGGAGCTTAGCCTGCTTTTCCATCCTGCTTTCTCCATCACACAAAGTCTAGAATTTCTTTACGGTTTCCTTATCCACAACTTCACAATCCTAGCTCTCCACCACCCTCTCACTATCACTCATTACTTCCTCATTATCTTAGTTCTCCACTACTCTCACAATATTAGTATTTCCTCAGGTCATCTGTTACTCTTATGTTCGATTGTTTACTGTTTTTTCCTCCCGTCAAGCGGTTATCATCTCTCACTACTGTCTATCTCAACTGTCTATCTCAACAACTATCACCAAAAGTTGTGATCATATTTCACCTCAGTTGCTTCCGCGTGATATAGAAAATCTTAGTGTAACTGACCTCTCCTTGTGTGTGTGTGTGTGTGTGTGTGTGTGTGTGTGTGTGTGTGTGTATGTTTATTGATTTTGTTATTAATCTATCCAACACCGTCAATCTTTCTATTTGTCTGTGTGTCTATATGCCCGCCTATTGTCTGTCTGTTTGTCTGCCGCAAAAATGAAAATGGTCTAGACACAGCAGTTGATGACGTTAGAGAGAAGTTCTCTCCAGCACCAGGTTGAACCTCATCCACCTCCACCACACACAAGACAGCAACAGTTAGACCAGTCAGGGATAATACTGGTTAACACAGAGTGGAACGAAAGCAAAATCATGGATATCATTAAAATATATGTAACACTAGTGTTCAGAGAAGGATAAAATCTAACCCACAAACAGTGCAGGCCAGTCAGCTTGACTTTACACGTAATATAAGACTTTCAGAGAGTGATAAGATCACACATACTGTGACATCTGATCACGAGCAACCATATACATGAAGGTTAGCAGCAATTTGTACCAGGTAGAAATGCACACTCCTGATCATTCCTTCATAATAATGACGCGCATGAAAATTCAATGCAAGCAAACACAATGAACGCTGAGACAGATATATATCTGTCTGAGTATACATATATATATATATATATATATATATATATATATATATATATATATATATATATATATATATATATATATATACTCACTGACACACACAGAAACCTACAAAGGTCTGTAACCGTATTTACCAAGGGATGTGAGGGAGGGAAGCGTCAGCAGGGAGGTAAGGAAGCCGAGGGAGAGGGTGCACCATACACCTCCCTGACCCAGGCATTACACAACCTACTATTGCCAGGCGTCTCACCTGAGCTCCCGGCTGCTGCTGCTCCTCCTGCTGGTGGTTGAGGTAGTCTACAACACCATCACCATCACCACCACCATCACCACCACCATCACCACCACCATCATACGCCACATGTGGTGCCTCCCACATCCTCCCTGACCAACTCACGAACCATTTAAGGTTTGTGGTGAATTTTTCCTGGTGTGGCAGGTCTCGTGTGGCGGCGGTAGTGTGGTGGTGGTGGCACCGCCTGGTAACATGTTGCAACCCCGGTAGACCAGACCCCATTATTCACCAGCTTAAGCTGGGCTGGGGTGGGGGGGAGGGGCCTCACCCCAGCCCATAATCCTCACCACAAGCCCCACCGCACACACCCCTCCCCCCTCCCCTCCTTCTGTAGATAGTGTAGGGGCAGCGCTGGGTCGCCGGCTGACATGAGTCGACAAGCCTCCGCCACCGAGAAGTGACATGATGACAAGCCTTTCCGGCGTGTGTGTCGGGATGTGGTCGTGCAGGGGCATTACAGCCCGGCCGCTCGTGACTCGATGGTACCAACAGGAATCATAGCCAGTGACATGACAGGCACTGCCGCCTGACATGACGATCAAACTGACATGACCTGCCGGATGACTTGATGTGATATATTGTATGATATGACATCTAGAGCAGCCTTTGTAGGAGGTTCAGTATTGATCGTGACTGGTTCACTGACGTGACTGGTTCCAACGACTGACATGAGCTGTGGTGACTGACGTGACATGCGTGGTGGCTGAATGAGTCATGCCAACTAACGTGACACACCAGCGCCGTTATCATCAGCATGACATAACGAAGACGTGATATGACATAACGTATCACGTCTCTAGTGAGTGACATGATTAGCTGAGGTGACTGGTTGTGACGGGTCAGGTGAGTGACTACAGAAATAGAAATACAACAGGACCAGAATAATACTACAACACTACACCAATAACAACACCGACTCCCCAACACTACACCAACAACAACACCGTCTCACCAACACTACACCAACAACAACACCGACTCCCCAACGCTACACCAACAACAACACCGACTCCCCAACACTACACCAACAACAGTACCATGCTAACCACTGTAGCTCTTGAGGTCTTCCTCCCTGCCTAACATGACCCCTTGACCTCCACCAGACCTGAAATTATGCAGAGGTTAAAGTAATTACCACATGTTATGATGTGCATATGACCTCCATACCTTCTCTCTCCTCCTTCTAGGTACTTAGAAGGGCCAAGCCTTCTCTCTCCTTCTAGGCATCTAGAAGGACTAAACCTTCCTAACTCTAGGTATTCGGTTATTTCTTTACTTGTCCTAGATATCTAGAACTCTCCCCTTGCCGGACATTCTATCATTTCCATAGCTTTTCTTTTCCATCTAAATATCTAAAAGGACCTGAGCTTTCCCGTATGTCTCATGAATACAGAGGAATACACAACAACATTCCCAGAGGACAATGAAGCTCATGAACAAACTTTCCTAAGTCACTGTGTGGAGTGACGTGAGGCTAAGGATCTAAACCAAGCAATGGTCAAGATGGCTCCAGTCTTGTGTGACGTTCTGTGACGGAAACCTTGCTTCAGGGGGAGGAAAGATCACCATAGATAACACTTCAATAACAACATGATGAATCTATACCACTGGGTAACATGATAAACTATAGATAACCGAATCAGAGCACTCCACTGTGGCCAGAACTCGTCGTAAAAAGAATCAGAAAAACGAAAAATGTTGATTTTCTGATGTTTATCGAGTCTGATCCCCGAGAAGTTTCCCTAAATAAGATCTTAAAAATTATTACCTAAAAGAATGTAATGTTTGTGCCAGAGATTGTAAGGGAATCTGACTCTTCTTAGGTTACAATCTGAGCCAAAACATCACAGGAAGGAAGTCAGTGCTCCACAATCCTCACAGTACGTCATAGATAGCCAGGACCTTATCTAATCAGGGATGTGATAATTTCAGGGCCTTCCCTGCTGCTGGTGACTGACTCACATCTTTCCCTTAATCCGTTGAGCACGACGCGTCGGTACGACTATTGAGCACAAAGGTACGACACCTGGGCACGACGGTGCGACACCTGGGCATGTCGGTACGACACCTAGGCACGACGGTACGACACCTGGGCACGACGGTAAGACACCTGGACATGACGGTGCGGCCCTTGGGTATGATGGCCTGGCCTTTTGTTTGAACATTAAACTTACAGAAGCAGCAGCAGCAGGAGACACATGCCAGGAGCGCAGACGAGATGTGCCATTACAGCAGAACTGGACAGACTACAAGAAACCAAATAGGACATGACTTGTATTATACAACATGAAGGAGGGGGGGGGGGGTTGAGAGGCCTCCTGGGTGCTAAGGACGTGTTCTTGTCTATGTCCTTGTGGGGACTTGTGGGAGATGTCCTTGTGAGGACTTGTGAGGGATGCTTAAACAAGCAACAGTCTTCATCCGTCCACAATCAGAGACAACAAAATCTTACTTCATTCTCATTATCAAACAAAAAGTCGCTCATGAAGACCTTTGGTACATTACACAACCTAGATTACGCGGGTATTTGAGTCGACCTCTTCCTACTGTGTGGTCGCCCTCCTCACAGATGGCGGTAAACACACTTTGTACTTCAGCTTCAGAAGTCTGAGTAATGCTACTTCTCTCATTGCGAGACTCTGAAGCCACAGCGAGAAGCAGAGAGAATGGCATATCTATCCTTCACTACTATTCCCACGAGAGCTTGTTGGCGCATTTCTTTACATGAGGTTGATAAAACATTTGGTGATATGTTTTCTGTTTACATCAGGTTTATTGTAACGTGTTCTTTATCATCATATGTTATATACCTGTTCTGTCCACTGAATCAGTTCATGTTTGGAAATTTGGGCATTACGGAGAATTTTCTTGATTATATTCTTATCCACACCATCCTATGGAAACAACACTCAGCCGTACTGAAGGAGATACGAAATAGATTTTGCAAAGTCAGTTCAATTGCTCAGCAAACGAAATATGAGCTATGTGATATGAGGTCAGATACTGTGTAGTACTGACAACAGACTATCAGCTTCACTCACTATATGGTCACTACTATCAGGGAGATTCCTAACCCCATTGTTCAGAAACCTCGATTGATTTAGTGTTGACCTGGTAACCAGAGTTGAAATAATATTTGGAACACTCATTTTCCTCTTAATGATAGTGACCAGGGGCACTGGTGAATAGGAGTGGCGTTAAACCAGTAGTACTGGTGAGTGGGTGTGGTGTGGTGTTGGTAGTAGTGGTGAGTGTGTGTGGTGTGGTGGTGGTAGTACTGGTGAGTGGGTGTGGTGTGGTGGTGGTAGTACTGGTGAGTGTGTGTGGTGTGGTGGTGGTAGTACTGGTGAGTGGGTGTGGTGTGGTGGTGGTAGTACTGGTGAGTGTGTGTGGTGTGGTGGTGGTAGTACTGGTGAGTGGGTGTGGTGTGGTGGTGGTAGTACTGGTGAGTGGGTGTGGTGTTGTGTTGGTAGTACTGGTGAGTGGGTGTGGTGTTGTGTTGGTAGTACTGGTGAGTGTGTGTGGTGTGGTGGTGGTAGTACTGGTGAGTGGGTGTGGTGTGGTGGTGGTAGTACTGGTGAGTGGGTGTGGTGTTGTGTTGGTAGTACTGGTGAGTGGGTGTGGTGTGGTGGTGGTAGTACTGGTGAGTGGGTGTGGTGTGGTGTTGGTAGTAGTGGTGAGTGTGTGTGGTGTGGTGGTGGTAGTACTGGTGAGTGTGTGTGGTGTGGTGGTGGTAGTACTGGTAAGTGGGTGTGGTGTGGTGGTGGTAGTACTGGTGAGTGTGTGTGGTGTTGTGTTGGTAGTACTGGTGAGTGGGTGTGGTGTTGTGTTGGTAGTACTGGTGAGTGGGTGTGGGTGTGTCATGTTCGTCACATGAGTGTCATGATCAGCTGTTCCTGACGAGTGAGGGTCTGTGAGGGAGGATCATGACGCGAGCAACGTGTAAAAAATCTGGTGTACCGCTGCAACATGGTGGCCACAGAAGTGTTCACTTACCGCTTTAGGGGAAGGTGTCTGCCTTTCCACAAATGGTAGTTTTGTAGTTTAACTCTGGAAGGAAAGTAGTTCAACTTAGGGCAGTAATGGGGTAGATGGTTGTTGGGTAGCTTGTAAATTGGCACCGCAGAGCTGACTTCTCAGTGGCTTAAATCCTATTTCTGAGGTACGATCACTGCAGTCAGCGTTGGCGTTGGAGGAAGTGAACAGAGCAGAGTATGTCTTGTGATACCACACACATATTTGTGAGGAACGGTTCCGAAGGTTGGTTTGTGGTAGGGATGAGTTAATGTCCCCATGGTTGTTTAATTTGTTTGTGGATGGAGTGGTGAGGGAGGCAGATGCGTGTCTACGAGACAGACGCGAGTATGCGGTCTTTATGGGATGAGAGGGCCTGGGAAGTGAGTCAGTAGTTGTTTGCTGATGATACAGTACTTGTGGCTGACTCGAGTGAGATACTGCAGAAGTTGGTGACTAAATATGGAGGAATATATGAAAAGAGGAAGTTGAGAGTAAATGTGAATAAAAGCAAGGTTCAGCAGAGTTGTGGGACAGTTTGGTTAGGGAAAGAGTTTGAATGGAGAAAAACTGGAGGAAGTGAAGGGTTTCAGATACTTGGGAGTGGACATGTCAGGGATGAAACCATGGAAGCGGAAGTGAATCATATGGTGGGTGTGGGGCGAAGGTTTTGGGAGAGCTGAAGAATGTGTGAAAAGAGAAATCGTTATTTGGAAGAGCAAAAATGGGTATGTTTGAAGGTATAGCAGTCCAATCAATATTACATGAATGCAAGGCATGAGCTATGAGTAAGACTATGCGGAGGGTGGAAATGTTGGAAATGAAATGTTTGAGAACAATATGTAGTGCAAGGTGGTTTGATCGCGTAAGTAATAAAAAGAGCGTGGTTGAAGAGGGTGTACTTAAATGGTATGGACTTATGGAGAGAATGAGTGAGGAAAGGTTGGCAAAAAAGATTATTTGTTAAAACTAGAGAGAACATGGAGAACAGGGAGACCAAATTAGAAATGGAAGGATGGAATGAAAAATATTTTGAGTGATCGGGGCCTGAACATGCAGAAGGAGGAAAAGCGCGCACGAGATAGAATGAATTGGAATGATATGGTATACAGGGGTCGACTGCTTCCAGTGGACTGAACTAGGGCATGTGAAGCGTCCGTGGTAAACCATGGAAAGGTCTATAGGCGCCTGATTGTGGATATATAGCTGTGGTTTCGGTACATTACACATGCCGGCTAGAGAGTGGATGTGAGAGGATGCGGCCTTTTTCGTCTGTTCTTGGCGCTACCTTGCTATATCAAGAAACTGCGATCAGCTATGAATACACAGTAAGAGTAACAACAGCAGCAGTACCAATAGCAGCAGTAACAACAGCAACAGTACCAACTGCAGCAGTACCAACAGCAGTACCAACTACAGCATTGCCAACAGCAGCAGTACCAACTGCAGCAGTAACAACTGCAGCAGTAACAACTGCAGCAGTACCAGGATAGTGCCAACAGCAGCAGTACCAACAGCAGTACCAGTAGTAGTGCCAACTGCAGCAGTACCAACAGCAGTGTCAGCAGCAGTACCAACAGCAGCAGTACCAGCAGCTGTACCAGTAGTAGTGCCAGCAGCAGGAATATCAACAGCAGCAGACCCAGCAGCAGTACCAATAGCGGTGTCAGCAGCAGTACCAACAGCAGCAGTACCAGCAGCAGAGGTACCAGTAGCAGCAGCAGCAGCAGCAGCAGCAGCACCAGCAGCAGAGGTACCAGTAGCAGCAGTAGCAGCAGGAGCAGCAGCAGTACCAGCAGCAGAGGTACTAGTAGCAGTAGCAGCAGGAGCAGCAGGAGCAGCAGCAGTACCCAGTGCGGGCCCCAGGCTCCACATGCACCACCACCATTGATCCATGTGGACCCATCTCGTGGTGCTGGGGGGAGGGGGTGATGGGGAGTGGGTCGTTGGGGGATGAGGGGGGGGGCCTGGAAGGGGGTCGTGGGAGTGAGGGAACACGGTGGGGGTCGTGGGAGGTGGGGGAGGCAGGACGGGGGTCGTCGCACGCAGCACACTCCCAGCTGCCTGGGTACAAAAACAACTGCAACAACGACGACAACAACACATAGTCCACAACAACACGCCCAGAGTACTGCTGAGTGGCGTGGGAGCTGCTACTGTGGTGTGGTGTGGTGTGGTGTGGTGTGGTGTGGTATGGTATGGTATGGTATGGTCTGTTGTGGTGTGGTGTGGTGTGGTGTGGTGTAGTATGGTCTGTTGTGGTGTGGTGTGGCACTGTGTGGTTTGGTATGGTGTGGTATGGTGTGGTGTGGTATGGTATGGTCTGTTGTGGTGTGGTGTGGCACTGTGTGGTTTGGTATGTGTGGTATGGTGTGGTGTGGTATGGTATGGTCTGTTGTGGTGTGGTGTGGCACTGTGTGGTTTAGTGTGGTGTGGTATGGTATGGTCCGTTATGGTGTGGTATGGTGTGGTGTGGTGTGGTATGGTCTGTTGTGGTGTGGTGTGGCACTGTGTGGTTTAGTGTGGTGTGGTATGGTATGGTCCGTTGTGGTGTGGTGTGGTATTGTGTGGTGTGGTGTGGTGTGGTGTGGTATGTTATGTATAATGATGATAATGATAATGATGATAATAATAATAATAATAATGATAATAATCATAAAAATGATAATAATGATGATGATAATAATAATGATAATAATAATAATAATAATAATAATAATAATAATAATAATGATAATAATAATGATGACGATGATGATAATGATAATAATAATAATAATAATAATAATAATAATAATAATGATAATAATGATAATAATAATAATAATAATGATGATGATGATCATGATAATAATAATGATAATGATAATGATAATAATAATAATAATAATAATAATAATAATAATAATAATAATGCTAATAATAATGATAATAATAATAATAATAATAATAATAATAATAATAATAATAATAATAATAATACCCAGGCCAGAGCAATAGAGAGAACCAGGATGTCAAAACGTAAATTTGACAAGTTTTTGTCCTGGTTCCTGAGGTGTGGCCAGAGCAGGTGATACCTGTCACACAAACACAGGTACATGACTGGGACTCACGTGGCCTTGTCCTACCATCCCTTGTATATCACGGGTACCAGGGGAGAGCCCCACCTCTACCAGGGAATACTAGGAAAATACTACATTCAAAGTGGTATGAAAACGGATGTTGCGTCTCGTTTTCAATCACAGGAAGAGAGTATGGGAGGGAGTGTGTTCACAACGGTCAACAGGGAGAGGATGTGAACCAGAGGAGTTCCAAGTGTCGGTCTGGAAAAAGAAGAGACGATGTTGAAAACCACGAGCGATGATGATGATGTTGATGATGAGGCAGCGAGGGAGGCAGGCAGGGAGGGAGGCGGGCAGGGAGAGAGGCAGGCAGGGAGGGAGGCAGGCAGAGGAATCCAGGAGGCAGGAAGGGGTCGTCTTGTGAGCACGATGGTATGACTTTTGGGTATGATGTCCTGACCTTTGACTTGACCCTTTATGGTGACATCGATGGCTAGGTCAACATACCCAAGGGTCGTACCGTCGTGCCCAGGAGTCGTGCTGGTGTACTTCACGACGGTCGTGACCCAGGGGTGGTCGTACCGTCATGCTCCACGGGTCGTACTGTCGTGCCTAAGGGGTGATCGTACCGTCGTGCCCTATGGGAGTAGGTGCATACTGGACGAGAAGAGAGTACGTGAACAATGATGACCTAGAGAAGGCTGGGTTAAAGGAGATATGTCGTCGAGTGCGCTGAGTGAGGATCCAGGGGCTGCACCGCAGTACTCCAGCCTTCTGTCCCACTACCACGAGCAGGGTAGAAAACCGTGGACGGAGAAACAGTTGGACAAGATGACTCAATGAGACTTGGAGTGAAGAGAGGAAGAAACAACTCGGACGTCTTGGAACTCACTGCAGCGATAGGAGCGATGAGAAGCCACGAGACTTGTTACAGAAGCTCTGAGAAGCTGAGACACCTGATATAGAAGGTGTCATGAGCTAAGAAACTTTCTAAAGAAGCTATGATAAGCGAGGAGACTTGCTACGTGAGCTGTGGTCAGCTAAGAAACATGCTACGTGAGGGTGTGACAAGAAAGAAATTTGCCATAGAGGGAAAAGACGATTGAGGAAGGATGCCGCTGGAACTAAACGATCAGGTGATAACGAAGGAACCAGGAGGAACATGATGATTACAACCTGCAGAAGAAGGATCTGCGAGCGCTGGGTCTGAAGTGATTGGGTACGAGGTCATGCAGATTTTGCTCAGGGCGTTGGAGGTGAGTGGGATGAGGAACCGGAGTATGCTTTACGCTTCCACGAGAAGACGAAAGTAAGTTTGAAAACTTCCTGTATCTCGAGTGATAACTTCAGGCAACACGGTGGGAGTGGCGAATGAAATACAATCGCCAGCTGAGTTATCGAAGCCAAGAGGAAAATGTAAGAGAGTTAGTGATGTTTGGTACACGTCAACCTCACTGTTGTATGTTTGAGAAACGTAGGTAGAGTGAAGATGATAACATACTGAGTTGCTTTTGTCATGCAATAGAACGAGGATGGAGACGATAGAGAAAAATGAATGAGGGAACAGGTTGAGTCAGGGAAGACAGAGCTTCACACGATACGAGGAGAGAAATAGAGTGTATGGCTGTCATGCCAGGGTTGAGAGAGGAATGGCTGATGACAAGACCAGAGAGAGAGAGAGAGAGAGAGAGAGAGAGAGAGAGAGAGAGAGAGAGAGAGAGAGAGAGAGAGAGAGAGAGAGAGAGCGCTATGGTAGAGAGGTGAGAGTGTGGAGGTGGTTCAGCGTTTCACTGTCTCGTTCTGATCTTCACATGGTGTCAGACTGCTCGTTGCATCACTTACGACGTAGTGCGAGCTTATGTAAGGTCACTTTTATAACGAGATCAGAGTTACCATGCACGGTCGGTGTACACGCAAACATGATCATCCATGCTCGCTCATGCACACACACGGCGGATTCAAGTCCCCTGCTTTCCTATGATGGGTTCGAGTGGACCTCGGGACCCAGTTTGAAGCAGATCGGTCTGATGATTTTTGAGTAATAAGAGCAAATACTGGACGCTACCACACCACTCACATACCTGGATATTTATGATGGGGTCGTGTTGATCATTCTGTACGTCCTATTTTTAAGATTCTTCGTGGTATCTCCGTGAAATTTATCGTAGATTTTCGTCTGTCATTTATGTACTAGCAACATATATGGTGAGTAACGACATTCAGAATGATGTATGTGAGACAAAAGTGTAGAATCTTTATATTCAAACTGATACAGGTGGAGAATACGTCGACATTTCGGTGTCTAGATTGATTTATTTGAAGAAAAAAGTTTATATTCACATATGTCTGATGATGAATGCTGACAGAAATTAAGAGAACTGACGGAGATTAACCTGTCTCACCTTGCCAGATCTGTCACCAGAGCCTGACCCACTGGCTCATGTGGGACGTGGAAACACAGGGTTCGATATCATTTATGAGGGATCGAGGTCTCACATTTACCCTCGCTTATGTTGAGGACAGGAACGTCTTCCTTGACCTACTGAGAGTAAGGCAGGCTTGGCGGAACACCACAGTGCCTCACGTATGGTCGATCATAACCTTTCCTGAATTCCCACAACATTTAATATTACCGGATCCGGTGTAAGTATAGGACGTAGCAATGGTGATACATCAGTCCGTCTCATCCTTGTGTGATCATTGACGAAGTAGTCGAGGACGTTTTCCTCTTTGCATTCGTAAGAACTTTTGTCTCCACGCGAATCCAAATTCCCTCAGTACGTCTCTTTATAACCAATATTCTCCATTATCAACAACTTATCATCTATGAGAAAAGCGTGTTTAACTGCCTCACCATCAGTCTCATTGTTCCCTCACTGTCATCATTGTATATTTGTTCTGATTGGTCAAAATTCGTCGAAGAATTATGTATTACCAACACCGCTGTTCACTTCTCCACAGTTTTCCTCCTCAGTCTGCAGTGCTCGAACGGCCTGTGTTTCACTATTTCCTGAAACTTAAGACAGTTTCTTAACAAGACGTCCGATCCTCCTCTTCTTTTGTTATACCTTTTCCCTTATTGCCATCTTGAATCATTTTGGACAGAACAAGTGGGATCTTGTCTCTCTTGGAAGGTTTGTCTCCAGAGAACCAAAAATGTCAGGTACATTTCTCGTAATACAGTCTTGAATCCCAGCCCCTTAACACATGACCATCTGTATTTGTGTACATTATTTCCAGTCTGGCATTTCCCGTCTCTTACCGTTCCTGTTTTCTCATCTGTCTCACTGGCGGTCCTCTTCTCTTGTTTGTCTGGAATATAGTTTCCTACAAGTCTAAAAATCGTCAGACTGATCTACATCTACCTACCTCCGGCTTCGCTCATCTACCCATCTCCAAGCCATCTACTTTTCTACCAAATCCATTGGTGTTGACTCATTAGCTTCAACGTCTCTGGTTATCTTCGAAAATCTTGTTTCGCCATCGACAATTCTGACCCTGTAAACTGAGTACTTTTTCAATCCTTGGATCTGCTGGACAGTAAATACAGCTGATGTTTCTGTTCTTTAACAGTGTATATCATTCTCTCTACCGCCTCACGTTCTTTCTATGCCCTCAGGTCTCTTTCTCACAGCCCCTACTATGCCTCCCCGTATATCATGTTCGTACTCTGTGTTATCGTTGCTTCCTTTAGCCCTAAGTCTCTATAACAACCATAAAAGACCTTCTGATGCTTTTTGATTCCCCTTTATCTCTTCTTTCCTCTGGCTACACACGCTCGGAAGCTCCTCAGCCGATTTGATTTTCTTCAACTCCTTAATTTCCTCTTTCATCGGGTAGCACTTATCAACGTCTTTGGTTCAGTTACTCATTTTTTTTACTTCTTCCTTCAACTCTGTGTGTGTGTGTGTGTGTGTGTGTGTGTGTGTGTGTGTGAGTGTGTGCGCGTGTGAGTGTGCGCGTGTGTGTGTGTGCGTGCGTGTTTCAGGTGTGGCACTGTAATACACGCGGCATCGATCTGGTACCCCCCTTGCCACCCTCCCCTCCCACCGTGTTGCCTCACCCTCCCCCCTTCCGAGTACCCCCCCCCCCCCCAGCCTATCAGTGTCTGCCTAGGAACGTGACCAACTGTGTCCCTGGCAACAAGGGCTACACCTGCCGCTGCTCCTGCGGCTGGCGCTGCTCTTGTTACAAGTCTGGCAGCACTCGTGTGCGTCTCTCCCTGTTGGCCTTACCCAAATTGTCTTTACCCATCATAACCTTCCCTTACCCACCACAACCTTCCCTTCCGCAACACAACCATCCCTTGCCCACCACCACCTTCCCTTACCCCCACAACCTTCTCTTGCCTATGATCGGACCAGACTGGGGTCAGGTCTCGTCCCTCCCCTGACAACATCACCGCTCCTGAATTCTTTACAGCAACCTCCAGCTGCCAGTGGGGGGTGAGGGGGAGGGGCAGTCCATGGTGTGGTGGGGAAGGTAGCAGCCAGCCCATGATGTGGTAAGGTGGGTTGGTTCCAGCCCATGATATGGTTGAGAGGGCTGGCCCTCAGCCCATGGCGTGATAAAGAACATGAACAGAGATACATAATGTTGGAGATGGTGAAGTTAGAGGGAGTTGGAGGACCCAAAGGCTAGTGAGGGAGGAGGTAAGACAGCAGCAGCAGCAGTAGCAGCCCCTCTCCCTCCACCACACCTTGACCTCAACCTCCCAGTCTGGAAGGTTGACCTTCCGCTGTTCCGTCTGTATACAGACCCAACACTAGATGGATGACTCCTTCTCCTCGTCTGTGGTACAGACTCAAAGACCCTGAAGGGCGATCTCTTCTCTCCCTCGACGTATACACACAGACACAAAACTAGAAAATCGATCGCTTTACCCCTCTGTATACAGACACACACAACACTCACCCCACGTCAGCATATGCTTCACAAAGTCTGTTATTGCTGAACCTCAGGAGAACAAATGCTAATGTTGAACCTTCGTACAATAGATGTTAATTTTGAGCACCAGAAGAGAAATATGACTTACACAGAGCTAAACAATAACTTTACCTTCCCACAAGAACATTGAGCTAAAATGAAATGAATTAAATGAAGTAGAAAACAGATTCATTTGAAAATAACACCGATAATTATTAAGTGACAATATAACGATAATGGTGGTTGTTTACAGGATATACAAACGACAAAGAAAAATGACAAAGAAAAAGGAAAATATTGAGACACATTCAAAAGAACTTCACCAGTAGACAGAATTACTCATTAAAAGAACAATAATGAAAACGCATATATGCATAGAAGACGGCTACGAGTATAGAGCAAAGAACTATAAAAAAAAACAATATATCTATCTAAAAATGATAGACACAGTATTTGATCATACGTTTCTGTACGAGTCAACACACGCCGCCACACACACCTGCCTGAAGGTCGCCTTGTTCACAGTTCCAAACTCACAGCTCCTGAGGATAGTCATCACGTACACGGCCCTGGAGGACACCACACCAGGTGACAAGTACCTATAAACGCTTAGTAAGAATTAGAGTAGCATATAATGAGCTCATAAAACACTAACAACGAGAAAATCAATGACAAATACACTATGAAACGTATGGAACAAAAACACAAGCGATACTGAACTAACACGTCATCAAGTGCTTATGAACAAGTATACAAAACCTCACACACACACATATATATATATATATATATACATATATATATATATATATATATATATATATATATATATATATATATATATATATATACATATATATATATATATATATATATATATATATATATATATATATATATATATATATTTCTTTTCTCATACTTGATGGCTTTTCCCCATTAGCGAGGTAGCACAAGAACAGAAGCGAAACCACATCCGCTCATATCCATTCTCGAGCTGTCATGTGTAATGCACCGAAATCATAGCTCCCTATCCACACCCAGGCCCCACACACTCTTCCATGGTTTACCCCACACGTTTCACATGCCCTGGTTCAGTCCATTGACAGCACATCGAGACATAGTGTGTGTATATATATATATATATATATATATATATATATATATATATATATATATATATATATATATATATATATATATATATGAAGTTGCTCGAAAGTAAGAACAAACGGGCATTGACAAAAAAGGAGACCAGGTTACAAGCAACAAGTAATCCACACAGACGCCATTGCGCTACAACACACAAAAAACCTCGAGAACAAAAACACTTTCACAAAACGAAGTAAAACTTTACAAACAATAACATGAGATATTCTGAACAGTATAATGAGTGAATATAACAAACAAGAGACGCCGTATGACTAGGACAAATACCTTAACAAAAGGACAAACAAAAACAAAACCGTGATTACAGACAAAGAAAAACAAGAAAAGTGCAAAACGGGTAACAAATACATAAACACGGACCAATCAAGAAATAACAGACCCACTGACATAAATACACAGGACAAGGAAAACAAGAACAGAAGTAAAAACAGAGCAACATGATCAAGCAATGCGGGACACTAAAACAAGAATATCACAAAAACAAGACGTTCACAACGAGGCTGAGTGAGATCAGGTGCTGTTGCCGGGAAACCCAGCATCCGCTTGTGGCTCCTGCCCGGCCAGCAGGGGCCAGCAGGGGCCGGCAGGATGCAAGCAGGAGAGCAGGGGGGCGGGGGTGGGGAACACGAGGAGTAAGTAATGCAGTAGATTGGCAGCAGGAGGAGGAACTGGTAGAGCAATGGATAGGCAACAGGTACAGCAGCAGAAGAAGCAGAAAGTAGGGTAACGACAGCAGGTAAAGCAGCAGGTGGAACAGCAGGTGACTTACCACACTGGGGACCCCGGACGCCTACATCCAAAACAGGAATAACCTCAGATAAGCGACGCAGCGAAGTCGTCAGTACTCAGGGAGAGTCCTGGGTAGGACCTTTGTCCTGTGGGATCCCTATCCTCCCCCAGGCCAACTGGGACTGTTCCTTGGCCCAGTCCTGTGTAATGTGTCCGTCAGTAAAGTTGTCAGGGTGTTCCCGAGGGCGTCTGGCTGGGCAGGTGGTTGGTCCCTCCAGCTGGCGATATGGTGGCTGGAGAGTGTCAGGGGTCATCTTGCTGAGGACATTTGCCTCGGACGAGGTACTGGAAATGTTGAGGCCACGCTGCTGCCCAGGATCATCAAGGAGAAGTCTTCACACACATCTCTGAACACATCCTCGAGCGAAGGACGACTCGACAATGCTACTCTAGGTAACTTGTAATGAACCTCAGTCACTGAGGCCCAGTTTCTACACCTTTATTACACTATGCATACTTCTGTTGCGCCGCCGCTGCCCACAAGATAGTAGGGTAGGCACGCAAAATGAATTAGACTCTCTTACCACCAAAATCAGAATCAAGATAAGAAGGACATTACGTATATAGTTTTCAGGATACCAGTGATGTGACAGGTGGCATGTCTGTCTGTCTGTAGAAAATTTTCTGACTCTCAGTAAGGTTCGGGTCTGCGTCTGTTTGGATATCTGAGCTGCGCCAGCCAGGGGCAGGATTTTATTTCCTCTTACGTTGGAGGTTCCGATCACGAACAAGTCATCATCAAGACCGGGGTCTATGCTGGGGGCCAGATTGTGTAGTTAATCGTGAAGGATTAGAGATGGAAAACAGCTCCAGATAATTTGCTGAAAATGGAAAACGTGAGGGCTTGTCCCCCCACCATCCGTATGGAAGGAGTTCAACCATTCCCTATGGTGAACGTTGTAATACCCTAAACAGAAGATCTCGGCTTGCAGATGAAAGGATGCCACAATCTCTTGGCAGGAGTTTAAATATTCGAAGAAAGACATAAAATTTCTTAATCTGGGAGAGCAGCAGGCAAAACAAATGAAAAATGTGGTAGTTGAGAGAGAGACCTTGAGCCAGATAACATCAGAGTTTGGGGACTCACGTTCCTCGAGGCGTGCTACAGATGTGTTCATGTTGGAATAAGCACAGACACCACATTTGAACTGGAGATTGTTGGGTATGAAAACGTGGCTAGTGAGAACATAGACAACTGAGCCTTACAGAAGAGTAAGATATTAAGGAGAGGTACGAGACATGTGGTATTCAACAGAGGAGAGGTTACTAGAAAGGCCACAAATGTTGATACAGTGACAGAAAAAGAGGCAGTTCTATCAGAGAGATAAAAGGTCGTGTTAGGAGCCGGTACTACAACTGTCTGAGCCTCTCTCTCATTAGCAGGTTGGAAACCCGGAGATTCTTACCACCTCATGATGCTGGTAACTATGGACCAGAGGTTTGTGGGATCCTATCATGATTACATTTAAGAATGTTTGTACAAACAGGAGGTGGCAAGGGAGCTTGTGTGAAGAAAACGAATGAGGTTTGGTTAGTCGTCTCGATGACACAGAAGGTAAGACCATCAATGCTAACATGGAGGGAGTAAGATGGTTCCGAGTGCCACTTTAACGCTTCTCAGTCAGGAGGGAAGTACTACCCTGGGCGGCCGCTGTCAACACTCTACTGCCGAGTGAATTGTTCCAAGGTATAGGGAACGGGATAGCCATTGACTTAGCTGGGGTATTGAAAGGGACCCAACACTACCACCTGACCCTTCCCTCTTGCTGGCAGCAGAGTCACACAAGTAAGTGTAGCCGCAGAAGTACAACTTAGATTTGCAGGGGTCGTGGGAGGGGCCATTACTACCTGAGCCCTTCCTCCCATTGGCAGCCAAGTGCACTGACCTCACTATACATTTACAATATATATATATATATATATATATATATATATATATATATATATATATATATATATATATATATATATATATATATATATATATATATATATATATATTTATATATATATAAGAAAATATTTCTAAACATTCAGTGGACAACATCACAGCAATATAGATATGCAAATACAGACTAGTGGTGTCTCAGTTCTAATTCCAACATGACAAACTGAATAAGACGAAGAGTGTTCAAGCAAAAACCAAAACAAGAATACGTGTTTGTATAACACTCACGCCGCCTGTTTATGATCTTGTACTCCCCTTGTGATGCTAACCTTTGACCCAACGACCTTCAAAGTGCGACCAGAGGTAGAAATTTGCATGCAGCAGGTTGGCTGGTTGGTTAGTTGGTTGGACCTATCACCTGCCAGTGTCATTAAGCTACTACATCCACAGTCTTACAGCCACTGTGCAGGGAAGAGCCTAACACCCCACAACCTGGACATGACGCGCACTCAACCAACACCTTCACTTGGACGATCACCCCACCCTGGGACGACCACCACGGGAATGTGGCAACCCACACGGTCACCAGGAAGGATCAGAGTCACGATACTCAGCGTGTGGCTTGGTTCTGTCTTGCACCTGAGGCACCAGTAGCCACAACAAAAGCGATGCTCTCAAGCAAGGTTGCGAGCGGTCGCCCAGGTCAAACACCTTACCTCGACAAAGATCAGTTCCGAGGTGAGTGTGTGGCCGGCGATGACAGATGCGGGGTTATGACCAGCACACAGCAGCCTACACACAGCAGCCCCGCATCACGTACACAGAGCAGGGAGGCCAGCAGCCCCGCATCACGTACACACAGCAGGGTGGCCAGCAGCCCCGCATCACGTACACACAGCAGGGAGGCCAGCAGCCCCGCATCACGTACACAGAGCAGGGAGGCCAGCAGCCCCGCATCACATACACACAGCAGGGAGGCCAGCAGCCCCGCATCACGTACACACAGCAGGGAGGCCAGCAGCCCCGCATCACGTACACACAGCAGGGAGGCCAGCAGCCCCGCATCACGTACACACAGCAGGGAGGCCAGTAACTCTATACTACGTACCCATAGCAACATCCTGGTCTTCTCTTTCCCTCATCCCAGCCTCCCTCCACCCTCACCCTTGCCCTCCCTCAACTTTCATCCTTGTTCACCCTTAATCCTCACCCTGCTCTCTACCTCACCCTGGCCTCCCTCCACCGTTACACAGTCATTCTAACCCTCTCTCAAAAATCACCCTGGCCCTCCCTGGCCCTGGTCCTCCCTACACCCTTGGTAGCTGCGTAACAAAGCGTGATAAGGGAGATACACCACGGCAAATGGCACAGTACTGATAACATTCCTGGCTGCAGGGCTAGGGCGTCCCCAGCCCTCAGCCCTGGCCCAAAACACCTCAGATAAGGCGCTCGTAACAGGCACAGCCAGGACGCACATGAGCTGGAGGTCGTGGTGTGGCACAGATCATGCCATGGTGTGGCACAGATGATGACATGGTGTAGCATAGATCATGCCATCGTGTGGCACAGATGATGACATGGTGTGGCACAGATCATGCCATGGTGTGGCACAGATGATGACATGGTGTGGCATAGATCATGCCATCGTGTGGCACAGATGATGACATGGTGTAGCACAGATCATGCTATGGTGTGGCATAGATCATGCCATCGTGTGGCACAGATGATGACATGGTGTGGCACAGATCATGCTATGGTTTGACATAGATGATGACACGGTGTGACATAGATCATGCCATCGTGTGGCACAGATGATGACATGGTGTGGCATAGATCATGCCATCGTGTGGCACAGATGATGACATGGTGTGGCATAGATCATGCCATCGTGTGGCACAGATGATGACATGGTGTGGCACAGATCATGCCATGGTGTGGCATAGATCATGCCATCGTGTGGCACAGATGATGACATGGTGTGGCACAGACTATGCCATCTTGTGGCACAGATCATGCCATGGTGTGGCATAGATGACATGGTGTGGCACAGATTATGCCATGCTGTTGTATAGATGATGACATGGTGTGGCACAGATCATACTATGGTATGGCACAGATGATGACATGGTGTGGCACAGATCATGCTATGGTGTGGCACAGATGATGACATGGTGTGGCACAGACCATGCCATCTTGTGGCACAGATCATGCCATGGTGTGGCATAGATGACATGGTGTGGCACAGATCATGCTATGGTGTGGCATAGATGACATGGTGTGGCACAGATTATGCCATGGTGTGGTATAGATGATGACATGGTGTGGCACAGATCATGCCATGGTTTGGCATAGATGATGACATGGTGTGGCATAGTTGATGATATGGATATGCCATGGTGCGGCAGGGACACAAGCCATGGTATGGTCAGTTGAAGCAGCAACACCTGCAGCTCTACCAGCGAGGCGGCTGGCTGGTGACGGTACTGTCAACACGTCACACTACGACAACACATACAACAACAGTATGAGGTGTGTATGATAGTGCGACGTATGGCAGGAGCAGAGCTATAGAACAGCCGCCGAACACCAAGCATAACGCGCTGTCACCACAACGCATGGGATGACGCCGGCTCGAACCTGCAACCGTGGGGTCGCTATGTTACGCGGACCGCAAACAACACCTGCTTCATTGAAGGTTCGTTATGACCGAAGCCTTCTGGTACCTGCCTGCGGGAAGTAAGGTGAACGATAGTTAATGACACACAGGAGGAAGAAAAACATCATAGGAGTAGAGGTTAAAGGGAGAATTGTATAAATAGAAGTGCGTGACTGAAGGAGGGAAGAGCACGAGATGGACGAGGTACACCATCACCAGGACAGAGCCACCCGCTGCAATAACTGGGTATTGATCTGTGGCCTCTCTCTCTCTCTCTCTCTCTCTCTCTCTCTCTCTCTCTCTCTCTCTCTCTCTCTCTCTCTCTCTCTCTCTCTCTCTCTCTTGCTCTCCTACACTCATCCACCCACACACACACACACACACACACACACACACACACACACACACACTCCGCCAGCCACACTCCCACACACACACACAAACACTTCCATATCTAAGCTATTAGCATGGCCCATCACCAGCCAGCCAAAATTAGAGGACAAACCCACTTCAAATCTCCCTCCATGTTGTCCACTTCCACCATAACACATTGCTTCCTATAGAAGCTATATGCTATAGCTATGCTCTCTATCTCTCCAAGTCTTCGTATCTACCAGACTGTAATTAACCTCGGGATGATTTAATCATGCTATATATAGCTCTGCATTACCGTATTTTCTGGCGTCATTAACTTCACTGTAAAGATGATCTCTCTTGCGAAGACGATCTGATTACAAACCCAACTGCTGTACGTCATCATTATTGCAAGTGCATCATCCGTATGATAGTACAAGTGGATGACCTGTAGTGATTACTACAAGTGGATGACGTGGATGACCTCTAGTGATGGTATAAGTGGATGACTTCTGGTGAGTAGTACAAGTGGATGGCCTCTAGTGATTACTATAAGTGGATAACTCTAATGATTACAACAACTGAATTATCTCTAATGATCACCGCAGTTAGATAACTAGCAATATCCTCAGCTACACACCAAGGACATCAGCTCAGTAACACTCCATATCCACTCGACGCAGAACATGTATCCCTGACAGAGGTCTGGATAGCACGAAGGAAAGATACAGAACATCTCATGATCAACAGTGGATAAGGAACACGTCTGTCACCATCATGACTCTCTCCCGGAAGCATCAAACAGCTAGATCTCTGTTGCGTCCTGTTTACGGTACGAGAAAACGCTCACTTTTCTCTTGGTGTTGGATCATCAACATGGCTGCCTGGGAATGGCGTCTCCCAAACATCAGGGGTTAAAACTCGCCCCCTTGAGGATGCCTGAGGAAGACTTCCGAGAACACAACATGCGTTCCTTCATGTGATGGGTGTTCATAAAGGATCCCCCTGGCATCCACGACCACAAGAATATCAAAACCTTTAGTTTAGAAGGTAAGTCTTTACCCCAGTGCTCCTCCCTGATCCACTGTCCACACGTCACTAATGTTTTATGTAATGTTCAGAATGATGTGTAGGATTCCCAGTCAGAATCAGTAAATGAACACGAGGTAACTCTGTCCACTGGAACACATGCTAACCCTGGCCACTGGAACACATGCTAACCCTGGCCACTGGAACACATGCTAACCCTGGCCACTGGAACACATGCTAACCCTGGCCACTGGAACACATGGTAAACCTGGTCACTGGGACACAAGGTAACCCTGGTAACTGGAACACATGGTCAACCTGTTCACTGGAACACATGGTGACCCTGGCCACTGGAACACATGGTGACCCTGGCCACTGGAACACATGGTGACCCTGGCAACTGGAACACATGGTGACTCTGGCCACAGGGAGACATGGTAACTCTAGCCACTGGAACACATGGTAACCCAGGCCACTGGAACACATGGTAACCCTGGCTACTGGAACACATGATAACCCTGGCCACTGGAACACATGGTAACCCTGGCCACTGGAACACATGGTAACTTTGGCCACTGGAACACATGGGAACCCAAGCCACTGGAACATGCAAGCACCTAGTCCATCATACCTTGCGTCTGGAAGTACTATGGTCAACGTCATCTATCGCAGCCAGAGGTAGATGTGCCCTTGTGTCACGTAGATAGACAAGTGTCATGACTCTTCTTTCCTGGAACACTACTGGAAGGCTATTCTCTGCTACCTCGGTTGATGTCTTCAAGATTACTTCACGGGACACACTGTTTTCAACTTCAATTGGTGACTTCATGACCCAGTTGTGGGATAGTGATAGCCCAAGACCGGACCAATCATCGATTAATTTTCTTTCTCGTTCAGTCACGTACAAGTGGTGCCACGTACAAGTGGTGCCACGTACAAGTGGTGCCGCGTACAAGTGGTGCCACATATAGTTGGTGCCACAAATATTGTTGCTGGCTTCTTAGGTTCCCCGAACAAGACACTCCATACCTAAAGGACTGTGCACCTCCCTCGTTCGCTCTTCGCACCTCGCTTCGTCTTCTTTACACTTGCAGTAAGAATACACTGGATGATGTGCGAGAGACTGGCTCCCTAGAGTGTGTACTGGAGATAATGATAATGATGTTTATTCACCAAAGATGATATGTAAGGAGGTAGGAGACATGTCGTACAACAGACCAGTCCTCTGATTCAACAGACTCGTATAAAACCTTCGTGATTCCAAATCTGTTCATTCTGAATTAATGAGTTCCCATATCTAGATATTCCCAGAACCTCTGAGCATCCATATCTATACATTCCCATGAACTCTGAACTCCCATATCTATACGTGTTGAGAATTTCTGAGCTCTCATACATAGGTATTTTAGATTCTTTAAACTTGTATATCCTTACATTCTGAGAATGAATGAGTTCCCACATCTGAACATTCTACTATGTATTCAGATATGTGACCGTCCTATGACCCTGCTACTTCTAACAGTGCTATTCTTATCAGCTGGAAAGAGGTCATTAATATAATCTATGCCTCTAATGGCATTGCTGATAAGGACTAAAAGCTGCTGCTAGGTAAACAGGATAGTATCTACACTGGCTTTCATGATAAATGGAATATTTTTTCCCCAAGCTATTTTTCTATTTCCCAACCTCACTATGATGACGGAGTTGTGAAGGCTGCAGATTGTGTACATAACTTGTCCCTATACAAGGATTACTAATGTTGTGTGTGTGGAGGTCAGGTAGATCATTCAACCTGAATGTAGAAGAAACATTTCTATTCTTCCTTTAATGTCAGCTGAGACGGCACGGGCAACTGATTGCCCTAATCAAAGCCATTTTATTAACGATGTATATTCGTACGTATATACCTCAGCCTCAAGCCAGGTATCCATTTTATCAACTAAACTTCAGGGAAGGATGAAGAGCTGGTGTTGACTGTAGAGCGACTGCAGGAACCAGGATTCAAACCTATGCACTTGGCCCATGGACAGCCCGTGAATGGGTCTCAGTCAGCAACGCTAACCGATACACCACGGAGGTCCGTGCTGTATGGCTTCACAACCTCTGTATAACAGACGGTTACGGCAGGAACAATGCTGACAGACATAGACGCTCGGGGTCTGCAGATACAGATCTGTCGAAGGCATCGTCTGCGCTGCTTTGAAATAGTCATTACTTGTCTTCCTTAAGGTTTGTGTTGATGTTCTCTCTAAACTATCTACCAACTCGAGGGTAAAGGAAAGTATTGTGACATCTTTATTCTGCCAAGTTGTTCGTGTCCTACTGCTAATTGTTGCTGCTGTAGACGTCACTAAGCGAAGGTTTCGGATACCAAAAGGGTTTTCATACCAAAAGGGTTCCGAACCATCGTTCTGGGATGTCAAGGCAGAGTGTGCTTGTCGACCACACTATTAACGCACCTCAAGAGAGTGGGACAAGCGTGTGATCATATAGAGTGTGTTGTTGAGGTATTCATCTACCTCTCACTTACCATCCCACTCTGGAGGAGAGTGCGTGGCCCTTGAGGGAGATCACCACGCATGAGACATACTTCCTGGAGTGTGTTGATGTCATGATGGACTCATAATTTTCCGCCTTTGGGATCAGAGGACCAAAGGTTGGACGCCTTCATAGGTCAGTTGTTCACTTGATAAGAATCGGTGTGTCCTCCCACCTCGTCCATCGCACTTTACCTGACATAATCTTTCCAGTATTTTGCAACATCTGCTCGTCAGTGAACTTTGAGATTTTCCCACGTGTTATACAACGTCGAGACCAAAATACATCATTCCTTGCGTTCGCTCACACACGTCGCTTTGTGAACGAATCCTCAAAACAGAAGAGTAATTGAGTGAAAGATTTCTCATCAGATATTAACAGATTTGTTTGTCATGAAAACTGACTGTTAAGGGTTATTCGAAGCAGTCCTTCCCTCGTTTCCATAACTGATACTGTTATTTCAACTCGCCACTACAGTGATATCTTCGCCCAAGCAACATTTGATTGCTGACATTTCCGCAAACATTCGATGTTTGTTTGTCTGTCTGTGTGTATATTTCTGTGTATGATTGTGTGTATATTTGTGTGTATGATTGTGTGTAGTGGACGTGAGGATGAGACTATGTGTCGGAAGGCGGTGTGTGTGTGTAGGATGGGTACGTGTAATAAGTGATTGACGTATTCATTCAATGTGTGTTTCAGGAGCGACAATTTTTACCAACCAAATAGCAGCAGGCTAACTATCGGCCAAGCAGCACGCCAGTGCGCTGCCTGGTATACGATCCACAGAAAGACGCGTTGTACATGTAACTGAGAACTGTCAATATACACAGTATGAGATCGAGAGCAAAGAGATAATAGATAAGACGTAGTTAACAATACAGATAACAGAAGGGTTAACAAAACACTCTCTCCCTCTGTAACCTGACCATGCACTAGGTCCAAGGTTACGTTTCTCTCGAGGACGCCTTCTGCCTTCACGCTTCCCAGATAACAGGCACTCAGAGAAATAAAGAAGAGGGTTCGACTCATAGATTTGTTTTTTCATCCCTAATCATGAAAATAACAGTTGTATCTCCAAGGTTGAAAGGATGAGATAGCCAGAGCAATGTATATATGTATGTATATATATATATATATATATATATATATATATATATATATATATATATATATATATATATATATATATATATAAAAAACCTGCATCCTTACATGCGATGCACACGCGTCGCTCACTCCCGCACCACAAGCGTCAACACAAAAACAGTAAATAACCTTCAATACTCTCAAGATACTTACTGGTTCCAGATGTGGACAAGCAGAAGAATCCCATGGTATCCTCCTCATACAGTTCATCCTCTTCGCCCTCAACGACACCTCATCTTCCTGGTTTTTCAAACCTTCAAGAGCAAACACAACACCATCGCAAACCACACTAAACAGAACAATCGCCGGCGGCTGCTTACCAACCACAAATACTCAAAATCTATACAGAGGAACAATGATCTTCCAATGCAAACTCCCTTTCAATATACTTGGCACTTTGTCATCTGCAACAGCGCCCTATGACTAACCATCAACCTCTAATCAGATACAAAAAGCTCACTCCGTTTCACACTTCAGCAACTTCTACACACACACACACACACACACACACAGTTCCCCACCACCAGCAAACACAACAGTAACAAAACATATACACTCCAAAATGACCTGACAAGCACTAAACAACCGCCTCCTAAACCTGTCTTAAAAACCACCTCCCCAGACATACTCTCATATGAAACCACAATCCCCAGACATGTACGTTACACTTTTTCGTCTCCACTCTTGTCACCACCCATGCAACATTGCATGACTCATCATCACCATCATCATACAACAAGAGATGCAACGTCCATAATGAACAAAGCGAACACTAAATTGTCCTGCACTCACTTTGCACAGACATATACATACAGCTTCACTACACTCGATCTATAGTCTCGCCCATGTGGACGTGGCTGGCTTCCTGAAAGCTGCGAGGTAGCTTCTGGGAAGGGAAGGTAAAGGGCCAGGTGGATGCCTCTGGCATCTAAGAGGCCAGATGGAAGTCTCAGAGAGGAAGCCATGAGGAAACAAGATAAGAGACCAGTAATTAACCACATCAGCGGCTGAGGTTGTCCCCTTGTCCCTCATTAACATAAACAGATGAGTAAGATATGGACGGGCTAGGGCTGGTGTCTTCTCCTAGCACACGCAACTCTCACCTCAGATGAGAGTCTGCTCTCCCTCTCCCGTGCGCTGAGGCTCAGGGCACTGGAGCCAGCCCTTTGCCCTCAGCCCTGCCGGTCTGGCTAATTGATAAGGTTCACCTAGAGCCACTGGTGGTGGTGGTGGTGTCAGTGGAGTGAGTGGCAACGGGGGAGGTGCAGCAGGAGGGGTGGCAGGGGTTGAGAGAAAAGGGACGTGTAGGCAGGGGAGTGGGCAGTATAAGGGTTAGCACGGGAGTGGGTGGCAGGGAAGTGGGTGGCAGGAGGATATGTGGCAGGGGGTGGGCGGCTGGAGGGAAGTTTGGTGGCAGAAGAGTGGACGGCAGGGAAGGTGGGATGGGTTGCAATAGGGTGGGATGTAGTAGCTTGGGTGGCAGGGGAAGGGTGGCGAGGAGGGTGGGCGGCAGGAAGGGTGGCTGCCGCCGCCCACTGCTACTGCACCTTTGATCATGGACGGGGGCTGGGTGGCCCGGCCCGTGACCCACACCGCCTGGTCTCTCTTCCTTCAGAGGACAAATATTATAACAAGAAGAGACTTGATGACGTTGTTGAGACACGAGAGTTGATCAGTCCACTTAACAGGTCTACACATAACATCAGTACACAGAGGAGGATCCACGCTTCTATCAATCATGTACAGCAGACCAGTCAGTCTGATACCACAGGATGTTAATCTTTGTTTATGAAAGAGTGATAAGGAAACATCCTGGAACATCTGATTATAAAGAGCTGTTACATAAACGAAGGTCAGAATAGATTTAGTATATCAGATAAATGCACACAAGGTAGAGTCTCAGTTCACAGCATGTATGTCTGGGGTTCCTAATGCCATATACTAATGGTTCCTGATGTTTTAGATATACCCAGAATTCTAGTTTTTCACCGCCAGTTTCTCTATCGTAAAATATTTTCTTCCACTTGAATGTAATTACTGACCCAATTAATCCTGTAACTCCCTTGCCAAGACGGACCCAGTTCGTCCTCATGTACTATGGTTCGCACGTACATCTCAACCTTTACCGTCGTCAGCTGCCGTTGATCGCAATAGATTAAGTTCGGAGAAATTCATCATCTGATGTGGGATTTATAGTTGATCTTCTACCCGCAGTCTTCTTTCTTGATTCGTTAAGTTATTGATTAATTCGCCTGCCTATCTTTAGTTTCAGCATTGAGCTTATGCTCAACACGATAGCAAGGTAAGGCGGGCTCCTCTGAGGCGAAATGGTCCTTAACTGCTCTTTACTCTTTCCCTTCGTTGACGATGATACAGCCTCGTTGAAGGTAACTTCTTGCTCGCGGTGTTATCCTCTTCACTATGCTATACTTTCACTACACCCTCATCTCCACCATGCTGTACCTTCACTACATCCTCATCTCCACCATGCTGTACCTTCACTACACTCTCATCTCCACTATGCTGTACCTTCACTACACCCTCATCCCCACTGCAACCTTGACACAATTTGCTTTTGACTTCAACCCTCTGGACCAGGACAAAAACCACCTTCACTAAACCCTCACCATCCTGGACACACTTGACCTGAAACATACTGTTCAGGTCAAAGGCCACCATCACTACGCGCCTATCTTCACTACGCCCTCACGTATATTACACCCTCGACATAAGTGACCATTGACTTGAACCTTGTAGTTCAAGTAATGTTTCCAGCACCCTCATCTTCGGTACACCATTGTCTTTACTACACCCTTGTCTTCATTGCACCCTTGTTCTTATTACATAAGAGAGAAAACATGGGTACATGGGAAAGGTAAAGGAGAGGCGTACCCTCGTCTTCAAAGATCGTATCCTTGTGGTCAGGGGTCGTACCGTTGTGCTGTGAGGATAAAGTGAACAATGACCCTCGCATGGCCAAACTGGCTGTGTATATGATAATAAGTACACCCAGCTCAGGACGCCTTTACCATAACAAGTTTCAGTGAAGCAGACTGTTGGTAGAGGACGTGGGTGACGTCTGCCAGGCAGTTGAAATAACAGAGTTCAATGGATGGGATGTGACGAAGCGGCGCTTAAGGATCCGATACCAAGTCTAAACGATTCCTGGCGACAAAAACTGGACTGGACGATCTGAATGTTAAGGGTTCTACCCCCCTACTCCCTTACCCTGATGGCTCAGCCCTCTGGGAACACACACACACACACACACACACACACACACACACACACACACACACACACACACACACACACACACACTGGCAGTAAGGAGGTAAGTGTGGATGAACAAGAATACTAAAGAATCAGTGGAAAGCAAAGGTAACAAGCGGTGAAGAACAGACATAGGTTTATGTATCACCATTCCCTCCAACACCACCATCGCAACACTATTCCCTCCAACACCATCATTGCATCATTCCTCCCTCCATCACTACCATCCCCTCCATCCCTCTATCCTCCCTCCAAACTCACACTCTCACTATGGAGGCTACCTCCTGGTCCCCTCAACTTTCATACCCATGTCTTGAAGGTTCTCCCTCCCACTCCCCCTCCCCCCTCCCAACATAATCCCCCTCCCTGCGCGCCTCTACAAGAGCCATAATAACTCAAGGCGGACGCTACCGCACCCATCTAACACCACCAACAAACCTGTAAATTCATTATTCCTCTGTATGTATGTATGTGAATGTATGTGTGTGTGTGTATGTGTGTGTGTGTGTGTGTGTGTGTGTCGCATATTATTTTCCTCAGTTCCAACGGTATACATTCCTCGTGGAAGCTCCTCCCACGTGAGTGAGTCATCCTCTCGCCAGACGTCTCTGCTGTACACCTTCAAAGATTCTGATGACGGATAAAAAACTTTTTTCTTTCATTCAAGAATTGTTCACACGTTTATATCCATCCCAGAGTGGTATCTCCACAGTGGTATCTCCACAGTGGTATCTCCACAGTGGTATCTCAGAGTTCTCACTCGCCTACTACACTCTTCCTCCCTTCTGTCAACGTCTTCCTGTCATCAACAGATACCCAGACACGTATAAAAGAAACAAAAAAGTGAATGAAAGAGAAACGAGAAACAAAGATAAACAGATAGGAAAACGTTGAGACAAACAACAGACAGGCAAAACAGAAGAAAGTGAGTTTCATAATATGTAGATAGAAACGGACGGACAGAAAGGCTGGCAGACAGAAAAACAGACACACAGAAAGGCTGGCAGAAAAAACAGACAGAAAGACTGTCAAACAGACAGACAGACAGACAGGTTCGTGGATAGAAAGACACATACTAACATGAGCAGGGAGAGCATCACACACGATACATCAGTAGGAAAAAGTTGAACTTGTAAGGCTTCAGTTTGATGATGTGGTAAGTCAGAAGGTAAAAAGAGCAGAGATGAAACGTGACTCAAAGAGAAGATAAAATCGTAGAAATCAGACAGAACTCAACCAATTCTGTGATCACATAAACTGGAAAATGGAGATCAGTGGCCGGGAATCAGAATTCTGTGGTGGAGGGCCTCCGTGAAACTTACCAGGGAGTAGGAACCTAAAGTTCTAGGTAGAGAGGAAGGTTAAAAAAAAATGGTTCAGTTCAGAGAAGAATCTCGTAGATTTCTACGAGAAAGTGAACTCCGCTTTAGACAAAATAGACAGATGGGTGGATTGTCTTTATCTGGACTGCCAGAAAGCATTGGATACAGCCATATAAGAGGATAATAAAGAGGTTGGATCTTCAAGCAAGATTAAGAGAGACACCATTAAGGGAGACATCATTAAGGGAGAGACCATGTCGATAGATAGATCATTTTGCAAGGAAGGAACAAAGGACACGTGTCAGGATCCCGTCCAGTTCTATCAATATCTTCCTGGATGGGTAGGATTCCATCCTCGATATGTTTGCGGGTGATGACAATGTCATGAGTTACGTAAAGAGCCAGGAGGACTGCGCTAACCTACAAGGGGGCCTAAACAAGCTCCAAGGTTGATGTGATACGTGGTTGATAACGTTCATTCCAAGTCAGTGCCAGGTAGTGTGGTAGGGTCGCAGTGAAACATGGCCTCAGTGTAAATATCATGAAGCAGGAAATAAGATATAAAGATCAGAGAGAGAGAGAGAGAGAGAGAGAGAGAGAGAGAGAGAGAGAGAGAGAGAGAGAGAGAGAGAGAGAGAGAGAGAGAGAGAGAGAGAGAGAGAGCTGTAAGTCGACTTCATCCTTAACCTGTCATTTGTGTCTCACAAAAGGAGACAACCCGTTAGCAGGCAATTATTAGAATATCATCCAAGTATATGGAAAAGGAAATATTCAGCAAGCTGTTCACATCCTGCATTGGACCAAACCTTAGATATTCTTCTAAGGTCTGATCATCGCTCTTAAAGACGCAAAGAACTAGTAGAGGAGATCCAGAGGAGGGCAACAAAAAAAAAAAAAATTATGACAGCTAAGTGACAGGAATAAGTTAGAAGCCTTGAATACGCCCACCATGGAAGAGAGAAGAATAAAGAGCGACCTGATCACAACCTTTAAGTTTTTAATCATGTTTGATAATGTCAACACTGACCAGCCCTTCGCAAGATGCAAGGACAGAACAACTACAGTCCGTAACAAGAAGCTAAACATGAGAGGTGTTAGAGAAGATGTAAAGTGCTTCTCTTGTAGCACAGTGAGTGGCGGATGATTTGGAATAAAGTAAATGAAATTTTGGAAATGGACAGCTTACAGGATCATAAAAAGTGGTACGATAGTGGACGAATGTTCGAAAGATGGGCGCCCCATGAATGTGAAACTCCCTTTCTATACAATAATGGTATGTTATTACTGATAGACAGACTGATAGATAGATAAACAGACTGATAGATGCTCAAGAGATAAAGAGGGTGAAGAAAGATAGGAGGGCGGAATGAATGGAGGTCGCTTTAACATGGGTTCAGGTGGGTTTAGATGGGGTTAGGTCGGGTTTATGTGGCGTTTACTTTAGGTTTTAGTTGGGTTCACGTTGAGGGTTTTTGGGTTTCATACCTGGTTTAAGTGGGGTGGAAATGAGGTTCAGCGTGGGGTGGAGGTGAGGTTCAGCGTGGGTAGGAGGTGAGATTCAGCGTGGGGTGGAGGTGAGGTTCAGCGTGGGGTGGTGGTGCGGTTCAGCGTGGGGTGGAGGTGAGGTTGAGCGTCGGGTGGAGGTGAGGTTGAACGTGGGGTGGAGGTGAGGTTGAGCGTGGGGTGGAGGTGAGGTTCAGCGTGGGTAGGAGGTGAGGTTCAGCGTGGGGTGGAGGTGAGGTTTAGCGTGAGGTGGAGGTGAGTTTGAGCGTGGGGTGGAAATGAGGTTCAGCGTGGGGTGGAGGTGAGGTTCAGTGTGGGGTGGAGCGTGGGGTGGAGGTGAGGTTGAGCGTGGGGTGGAGGTGAGGTTGAGCGTGGGGTGGAGGTGAGGTTGAGCGTGGGGTGGAGGTGAGGTTGAGCGTGGGGTGGAGGTGAGGTTGAGCGTGGGGTGGAGGTGAGGTTGAGCGTGGGGTGGAGGTGAGGTTCAGTGTGGGGTGGAGGTGAGGTTGAGCGTGGGGTGGAGGTGAGGTTGAGCGTGGGGTGGAGGTGAGGTTGAGCGTGGGGTGGAGGTGAGGTTGAGCGTGGGGTGGAGGTGAGGTTGAGCGTGGGGTGGAGGTGAGGTTGAGCGTGGGGTGGAGGTGAGGTTGAGCGTGGGGTGGAGGTGAGGTTCAGTGTGGGGTGGAGCGTGGGGTGGAGGTGAGGTTGAGCGTGGGGTGGAGGTGAGAGAGCTTCCTCATGACTGATGCACTCTGCTGTCATGTCCAACTGGCCATACACCCCCGGGCAGGGGAGTCAGGTTCAACGACAGACGACCAGCAAGGCTGGTTCACCGAGGGATTAATGAGGGAACAGGTTCAACGAATGGATACCGAAAGATTTTGTTCAAAATCTTTACGACATGATCTTATGAACAGGAAGTTGGGTGGTTTGGTTCGATGAATAAATAAACGAGAAGTCAATTTCAACTTTAACGAGAGTTTGGCTCAGTGAGTGATCAACGGGACGTTTGATCTAACCAATGAACAAATGAGCAGTCTAGCTGAACATGCAATTCCCGAAATATCTATTTGATCGTGTGATCAACGAAATGTCTCTTCCAAAGAGCGATCAAACGAGATGTTTACCTCGACATCTTATCAACGAAAAGCCTGATTCAACGATTGATCAACAACAGGTTTTACTCAGCTAGTGATCAGAGGGGAAGCTTTACCCAACAGCTGATTAACGAGAGGTCTGGGTCATCAAACGACTATCATAAATTTCTGTTGAACGAGTATTTAATGAGAGGTGTCGCCCAGCCAGCGATCAGGATTTTGTAATGTTCACAATGTGTGTAGCCAACGTAAGGGTTGAGTTTAACGATCCTTTAATAACAAACCAGTCCTGATTGCTAGTCCACATATAATAACATCATTTAACTTCCATAGGAACCGCCCCTAATGACCTGTTCTCCTCTGATTGGCTTAGCGGGGCTAACGACCTCTAACTATTTAAAAAGAAAAGAAAGAATTGAACATATGAGTAAAGAGGACGACAGTACGACCCTTTAGCACGGCGGTACGACCCTTGAACACGGCGGCACGACCCTTGAGCACCGTCGTGCTCAAGGGTCGTGCCGTCGTGCGCACAGGGTTAAGAGTTTGGTGTAATCTTCAGTCCACCTCCAAGACTTCCCAATGATCGACTCACGAGACACTCGCTATTTGTAGGGGAGGGAGTTCAGACGTTTTGAGCAACGTCTTGGAGGCAGTGTGAAGAATCATGTTTACAGCCTCCTACAAACGGATATGATATAAAGGATTGGAGCGTCTGGGAAGAATCCGGAGTTTTGAATGCCTTGGAGGAGAGTTTGGAGACAACTAGGTATCCAGAGTTTTGTAGGCGCGTTTAGAGTGCGAGTAGGTATCTACTCTCTTCTAGCTACCTTTGGAGGCGTTAAATGTGTGGAGCCAACTACCCCTCGCCAGTTCATCTTCTGAAGGTCATAAAGACACAACAAATAACTGAGGTTATATCTGAGGTTATAGAGGAATCCAGAGAAGCTTTACACTCTGTAGAAATACTATAACTTGTGTTGTAGATCATGATTATAGGTCGAGGTCGTCATTGGACTACGATACTAACTACCCAAGGCCTCCCCTGCCTCCCTCCCCCGTGCATAAAGCGGTAGGCCTCTAGCTGGGCTATAATGCTGTTGCTACCCAGGTTGAACGATGAAAAATGGGACGTTTATATCTGACGATGGAAGGCGCCCTACACCGCAGGCCTACCATGGTCAACACGTTATTTTTTTTTCAGGAAAAAATGTGAAGGTGAAACTAGAATTGCTAGGGATTTCCTCCGTATGGCTACAATATATTTTCATTAATATATATTCAACACCTTTCATATATATATATATATATATATATATATATATATATATATATATATATATATATATATATATATATATATATATATAGCATTTGGTGAACGTCATCATACCAGAAAGAACAACAAGAACAACAACATTGGTCAGTTGGAGGCAGTGGAGGAGGGGGAAGTGTGTGTGGGGGGGGGGGGGAGACAGGTGGACATGTTGCTCTACACGTAAGTAATTTCCTACAGCACCCCCCCCCCCCCCACCCCCACACCCTACCCACACCCCCGTCCCAACCACCCTCCCTCCTCCCAACCTCCACCCCACCCCCCACCCCCCCTTCTCCTCCCCAGGTAGGGTTCATATTCCCTCCCTCCCTCCCTCCCTCATCCCGGTCCCTCACTTGGGGTGGCAGACGTGGCCAGTCTCAGGTGGTGGCAACAGGAGCTTTCCTCCCACTATAAGTGATCCATCTGGCCTGGTGTGTGTGTGTGTGTGTGTGTGTGTGTCTTCGTGCGCCACACAACCACTCCCTCCTCATCCTACGCACGTAGCCTCCCTCCCCCTCACCCCTGGTCAGGTGATCGTATGTGATACAAGCCTCGGTATCTATCACAAGTTACGCCACAGCATCAACACCAACACGGTACCACGGTGCTGGCCTCGCGCACCTTAACCCTTTGATCACGACGGTACCATCCTTGACCTCCTGACCTCTCCTCTTGTAGCTAGTAACACCAAGTAACACTCGAGTCAGTATGACGAGGGTGAAGGAGGCCACACTCGAGGAGAACTGTAGCCTCATAAGCCCTTCTATCTCTCTTGCCCTGGAGATGAAAATTCCTGGAGATTGTTATTCCATCTAGACTTTACGAGGAATAATGTATTCCATAAGATTTCTTTCCTTCCTTGTTGAGTTGGGCAACACTTGGGCAACACTCGAGCATCACAACCACTTGTCCCCTGCCTGGTCAGTGTTGTTGTCATGGGGACATCATCCGCTAGTGATGGGGTTGTGATCTCGTCACACCATCAGGAATTATATATACTACGATTCCCAGGAAGCTTATTACCATCAGGGAGAGTAGAGAACACCTTGCCCTTGGGTGAGGAAGGAAGGTCGTCACAACACAGCAGGAAGTCCTGCCTCAGACATACTGTGATAAGAATTATCACTCCTGACCTGATACAGCATTGCTCTCTCTCTCTCTCTCTCTCTCTCTCTCTCTCTCTCTCTCTCTCTCTCTCTCTCTCTCTCTCTCTCTCTCTCTCTCTCCTCGCTAGAACCCCTCACAGCTTTTCCATCAGCTATGATAGCTCTGTTATTCCACCACTCGTCACGATACACACACTTGGTGTTGAGCCCAAAACGACCATATTCATCATCTCTCCTCCCACTTACCCTACGCTATACTCTTGGATCCCTTCCTTCTTTCACGGAGATCTTTCCCCAGGAGCTGGCTGCGTTGGATGCCATGGCAACGAGCTACGCCAGACAGTACACAGCAAGCTACTGCGTCACATGGTTAATGTGGGTCGTTGTGGTATATCACATAATGCTCTCCAACAGCAAGGATTCGAACCAAGTACCATTTGTGAAGTAGCTGAGCACGAAGGTCGAATCCTTAAGGCTGTTGGCGGATATTTTGTGTTCTGTGAAAGTGTGCGTTCATTTACACTCCACACACACACACACACACACACACACACACACACACACACACACACACACATATCTTTATATCTACCTATGTACATAATATGGCCCTCTCCTGCCCTCACCTGGCCAGGTACAGATGCTGGCGCTGTCCTACACACACTTGGGATTTAATTACCGACGGAGCCACACCTGTTGTGAGCCACCACCAACTCATTTCTCAACATGCTGAGACGAAGAACGTAACGAGCCAACAGCTCATCCACATGAGACCTTAACTGTCATCTTCTAACACCAGATCATCCTTCATCTATCCATCTAAGCTTCATTTGGTTCAAGTTTTACCATAAAAACTAATATTTCAATAAATACGAACCTTGTGAGGCTAAGACCACTCCATTGCTTCGCTCTTCATTGTAAGTAATTAATCTTGGAAGTAAGAAGAAAAGTGAGCCTGATTATTGTCACTATCGTAGCTTAATGACTTATTCTTCCTCAGAAAAAGTAACAACGACATCTAAGCACAACAACAGCAGATACTGTATATGTTTTGTTGCTGTTATGATGACAAGTGTGTACGATAACGAGCGTACGATACTTTGGGCCCTTCAATAGGTTGATTTATGACATCGTGTGGAATAACGTCTAAGAATTTGACCATCATACCTTAAGTACGATAAGTAAACCACTAAACATGTTAGTTTTGCTTCGTCATACTTCAAGAAGCAGACGTATTCTCAGAGCATCATTAGTCAAGGCAAACTGGTCACTGGTCCTGAAGCTGCCAGAGTTAGCATACCTCGCTAGTGCAGTCATGGTCCTGAAACCGCTGCATTTAGCATACATTGGTAACGCCATCACAGATTCATTTTTCCCCTTAGCCCAAAATCTAAGTTTCGCTTTCATTTAAGACACGAATTCCGTTCATTCCGTTCATGTTTCGTTTAAACACTCGTTAATCTGCCGCTAGTAAGACAATGAATAAATGCTACGCTAATATGTTCCTGTGTTATGGACATGGAGGAAAGGTTTTGCATTTAGTTCATAACAGAAGAGAACGGATTATCAGTTTACAATTCTCGAGTCACTTGCAGCAGAGTGTGAAGTGTGTCGTGCTAACTTAAAGTGTTTGCTCAACATTTACTCACACTCTCTCACAGAGACGAGGGCTTCGTCTTATCAGCTGGAGGAGTTGATATGTTATCAGCTGTGGGAAACTCCCAGACTAACTCCCACGTACTCCAGCCACCAAGGATTGCGGTTGACTGGGTTTAGAGTGATCAAGAATGCGGATAGTTAACGTAATGGCGGGTAAGGAGGGCTAAGGTTAGCTGTGGTACGTTCAGCTGGCCTAGAGTGAGACAGCATGCTCATACTAGTGCTAGGATACGATAGGGTGTGTTTAACTAGAGCTAGGGTGTGGTAGGGTGCGGTCAACAGGCGCACGGAGCGATAAGGTGCACCGATAGCGTGCGGTTAACTAGGGCTAAGGTGACATTACAGCTACAGGGTGTGTTGTAAACTGTAGTCAGATCTTACAGCAGGACATTTCAGGCGAGGTTCAGAGGTATCAGCGAGTTTAGTGAGTCGTCAGCACCAACGACTTTTCAAACTACTGAACGACTCATTGCGGTAAACACGGCGATTACCGAGGTCAGTAATGCGATTAACAGGATTCATTGCGGTTACCAGGACCCAGTGCGGTTACCAGGACCCAGTGCGGTTACCAGGACCCAGTGCGGTTACCAGGACCCAGTGCGGTTACTAAGACTCAGTGCGGTTGCTAGGCCCCAGTGCGGTTACCAGGACCCAATGCGGTTACCAGGCCCCAGTGCGGTTACCAAGACCCACTGCGATAACTATGGCCCAGTGCGGTTACTTGAGCCCAGTGCGGTTACTAGGTCCCAGTGCGGTTACAAGGCGAAGGGTGAGATTGAATGCGGTCAAGAAGATACAAGATGAGAAATTACTATTAACGGGGTTCAAAGTAGGTTAGAAAACCGATTAAATGAGCTCAGTATAAGTTAACGAGGTTTGCATTGCTTTTTAAGTAACGCAGCATCAATAAACGGATCCAAAACGACGTTGATTATCGTTAATCATGATCTTGATCAACTAGTTTCGTTAAAAGGTCTCCTCGTTAACTAAGTCGGGGTGAAATTAAAAGCGTTTGGGGGTTTCCGTTTAACGAATACTAATGACAGTTAGCCACGAAGGTTACAGTACGTTGTGTGAAAACATCAAAAGATGACCGTTTGCCGCTTTGGCGAAGGTTGAGGCACTTTTAACAGATACAAAAGACCGTTGGCTGGTGTTTACGAAAGTTTAAGTACCGTTAACCGGATGTTGTAATAACGTTAACCGGCTGTAGCGTCCAGCACGTGCAGGATACACACCAGCAGTGATCCGGTCAGTTCTAGGGAAGCAACGCGACAAACATTTTTATGTAGTTTTCATCGTAAAGGAAACGGTGGCGTAATACTACGTAGTTGTCTCCCGTCCGGGTGATGGCCTGGTTTAGTGTGAGGCGGTCATGTTTTCCTACAGTGTTGAGATAATGTGTGAGCCCCAACGTAAGGAGGATGTTTACGTCAACACAACGGTTAAGATTCCCGCTCAACAGCCGGGCTCTGGACTCTGGGTAAACACCTTTTGAAAATCACTGACCGTTATGTATGAATGAGAATATTACTTAAATATCATACGTAAGTTAAGATAGGTAGGTTTTGTGTATATTTCACGTACCGAACGCTGGCTAATTAGTAAATCCATTCATAATATTATGGGAAAAAGAAGAGAAGTATCGGTGTGGAATTATGCCTAGTATCTTTTAGTTGTTCACCGTAATTTGTAAGTCCAATATGACATCTTGTAAGAGTATTTTATCTATATTTGCAAAAGAACAAATCCGTTAACTGTCCTTATCTTGTATACCTGAAAAGGTACCGTTTGTGAGGCAGATCAGCAGAAATGTGTTTGAATGTACATACTTTTCACTTTGGTTCCTTGTATTGAGATTACTTCTCTTAATTCCAACCTGTGCAACGTCTCAGAATGAGGATGAATTCGGCAGGGGAAAAAGGGAATTTCTCCTTATATCTCTAGCTAGATTTCACTTGTTTGACGCTAACACAGATTCCAGAACACTACAGTTTAGCCCTGCAACAACAAAAACATGTCAGGCACAGCCATATCCTGTACTCCATCATGGAAATCCCACATTATCAACGTCACAAAAATGTTTCCCGAAAGATGTGGATGTTGTTGCATACGTTGCTTTTCGAGAATGAGCGGTTATTCCACATGCACGGGGATACCACTCATCCCATATGTTGCACTGCTCACATGTCTTACATGAATCTTCTCCATTCTCTGACTCTCCCGTTACCGACTGTCCTCAACCATCCCTGTCCATCTGCTGTGTTGTTTTACTCTATCTGTTCTACGGGTAATAATTCGCTCACTTCTCTCATAAGATGTCGTCCCAGCCGCTAGCACCTGGATCTGCAGCACTCCACTGACCGCTGCTTCCCATAGTTTGTGTGTAGAGATGGGCCACACGGGTATTGACCATTATGTTACCTTCTTCGTTCCTCGAGATGTTGAAGAGTTCTCTTCCTTCTTACGTCTTTCCCTCTTCCATTAACCTTTCCACCTCTAAGAATCAGGTCAACAGGCACATGCAGGAACTAAGACTGATTTCTGTTACGACCTTTTTCATGCTTTTTCTTTCCCCTCTCATCTGAATTGACCATGACTGAGGCATATTTTTGTTCGTGTCCTCTCGACTACTATATATAAAAAAGCAAAATGCGTGCCTCCACCACTGTGGTAAAGGGGTGTGTGCTTACACCAATCACGCAAAGTGCAGAACATATCTGTAGGAATGTAGAATGTGAAATCGTTATGTCAGAGTTGTGAGCACTCCGTCCGTGGCTTTGAATTTAGTTGCAAGAGAGCGCTTGGCCTGGCGTGCTGTAGAGGGAAAGTAAACAGCCTTTAACAAAGTTGGAGTCGAGTGTGTGGATTGAATTACTGTAGAAACAACAGCCAAAACAGCGGAATGGTGCATGAACCCTAGCAGTGAGTGAATGACCTCAGAAACTATAGAAGAAAGTGCGTTGCTTTCACTAAGAGTTCGTGACTTCAGTATCTGTAGAAAAGATTGTGTGATTTCCATTGCTCTGGTGAGAAGTGTGTGTGTGTGAGTGTGTGTGTGTGTGTGTGTGTGTGTGTGTGTGTGTGTGTGTGTGTGTGTGTGTGTGTGTGTGTCTGTCTGTGTGTGTGTGTGTGTGTGTGTCTGTGTGTCTGTGTGTGTGTGTGTGTGTGTGTGTGTCTGTGTCTGTGTGTGTGTGTCTGTGTGTGTGTGTGTGCGTGTGTGTGTGTGTGTGTGTGTTTGTGCATGTGTGTGTCTGTGTGTGTGTGCGTGTGTGTGTGTGTGTGTGTGTGTATGTGTGTGTGTGTGTGTGTGTGTGTGTGTGTGTGTGTGTGTGTGTGTGTCTCACCGTCGTAGTGTGTAGTGCGTTGCTGACTGTATAGAGAGTGCGTGGCTTTCATAGATGTGGAGCTAGAGGGTGTGTTTCCTCGACCTCTCAGATACAGAGCACGTGACCTTAACACTGCAGCATTATGGTGGATGTGCATCAATTGCAGAGCAACGTGCGTGTTCTCGACCCCTCCCGCACGTGGCAGAGCGCGTGGGGTTATCGTCTGGCGAGGAGGGTGCCACACATTACGTATTGTGGCGCAGGAAAGTGCGTTATCCCAGTAACATTGACGAAGCTACGTCCTCCTGAACCGGAGACGACCATCGGTGACCCAGTAGAGTGCGTGGCAGTGACCCAGTAGAGTGCGTGGCAGTGACCCAGTAGAGTGGGTGGCAGACCCAATAGAGTGCGTGGCAATGACCCAATAGAGTGCGTGGCAATGACCCAATGGAGTGCGTGGCAATGACCCAGTAGAGTGCGTGGCAATGACCGAGTAGAGTGCGTGGCAACAAGAACGAAAAAAGTGCGTCGCTTGAACGGACGTGAGCCCGTGTGACGACACGGTGTTGTGGGTAAGGGGCAGCTCGCTCCCTGTCCTCTACCACCTGGGTTGTGGGGTAGACCACTGGTGGGTGGCCTGCGGGGTCGTCCTGGCCAGGGTGAGGAGGAGGGTGTCCGGCCACCAGGCACGAAGGGCAGGACGTGGAACTGAGGGGCTGTAGGGAGGCCGGGACCCTGGTGAATGTCAGGGATGGGCCAGTCTTCCCTGAGGGCGGCCCTGACTCACAGGGAACCTCAATTAGCCATAAAGGCAGTTCTAAACCCTAAGGCACCAAAGCCAGCTTTGAGGGTGACCCTGACTCCCAGGGCACCTTAACCAGCCCTGAGGGAGGCCCTGACTCCCAGGGCACCTTAACCAGCCCTGAGGGAGGCCCTGACTCCCAGGACAGGACAACTGGAGGGAGGGAAATATACGGGAGACAGTGTAGCCTCACCGCTCGTGCGGGGTTCAGGAGGTAACATGACAACAACGATGCATGGCGGGGGGGCTCTGGGAACCATGAGACAGACCCGCTCATCACCACAGTACCACTTAGCGTAAATAAGCAGCTGACAACCTCACATGACGTCATGGCATCCGGGAGGCCAGCTATGGCCGCCATTTTGTGGGGGGGGAGGGAAGGTGGGAGGTGGCGGTGGGGGTGTGTGGGGGGGTAGTGGGGGGGTAAACATAACTGAGGCACGTGTGGAAAACCAGCTTGTACCTGGCGAGGGACCACACCTGGCTAACCAGAGTCATGCTCGTCATGATATACCAGATGGTTGTTATCTCTCTCTCTCTCTCTCTCTCTCTCTCTCTCTCTCTCTCTCTCTCTCTCTCTCTCTCTCTCTTTGGCACCCAACCTCAAAAATCAGGATGTTGCCATTAAATCTCCTCTGTAAACCGGAAGGTCTTCCTGGTGTCCGGAGTGTGTGTGTGTGTATATATATATATATATATATATATATATATATATATATATATTTTTTTTTTTTTTTTTTTCATACTATTTGCCATCTCCCGCGTTAGCGAGGTAGCGTTAAGAACAGAGAACTGGGCCTTAGAGGGAATATCCTCACCTGACCCCCTTCTCTGTTCCTACTTTTGGAAAATTAAAAAAAAACAAGAAAGGGGAAGATTTCCAGCCACCCGCTCTCTCCCCTTTTAGTCGCCTTCTACGACACGCAGGGAATACGTGGGAAGTATTCTTTCTCCCCTATCCCCAGGGATAATATATATATATATATATATATATATATATATATATATATATATATATATATATATATATATATATATATATATATATATATATTCCTATGAGTCCACAAGGAAATGAAACACGATAAGTTCCCAAGTGCACTTTCGTGTAATAATCACATCAGCAGAGGAGACACAAGAAAGAAATATAAAAGTTGATATGCAACGAAGAGACGTTGTATATCAACTGACTGTTATATTTATATATATATATATATATATATATATATATATATATATATATATATATATATATATATATATATATACTTTTCCAAAAGAAGGAACAGAGAAGGGGGCCAAGTAAGGATTTTGCCACTGTGGCTCAGTTCTTTGTTCTTAACGCTACCTCGCTAACGCGGGAAATGTTAAATATGTATATAAAAAAAGATAGAAATGATACATATATACATATCAACACTTTCATCATACAATAGATTTTTCATCCTAAATCTCTCTTTTCATCATTTTTTTTTCGCTTAGTGCTATGAACGGGTTCCAACTTCCTCGTAAATAGCAGATAGAAAAAAAAAAAGACTTCCCGGGTGTTCTAGCCTAGCATGATCTTGCCTCGTACACATAGCTGAAGCTACAATCTCAGACGGGTATAATCAAAGCTCCAGCCCCGAGCTCTTTTAAATTATATAAACCTTTGATTGCCTGGAATCTAGACTAACTGGAAACTAGACTAGCAGCTGGGAGACCCTTCCAGCTTGTAAACTATGTTAGATGCTCTGTTAGGTGATTCTTTACACGTGGCTATGTTAGATGCTGAGGTAAGTTTGTCTATACGCATGGCTGTGGTAGATGCTCTATTAGGAGACTACGCAATGCTATGTTAGATGCTTTCATTGCTGACTCTCTATACACGGTTGCTAAGTGCTCTGTTAAGTGACTCTCTATACATGGCCTGAATCTGATTCCTAGGCTATAAGCTAGCCTTGATAAGAGTTTTGATAAAGCGAAGCTTGGTTTAAAGGTTATACATCATTGGCTATCTTAACCCAGAAGGTTATGCTTTGTTATAAACTACTTTGAGTCAGAAACAAAGCTACAAACCAGCAAACACCGACTGATCCTGTGTGATAATCTAGCTTAAGCAAGAATTTAGCTTGCCTTCTAAGCTGTTATAGTTCAACCTGTACACGATGTGACCTTTGCTACCATCAAACAAACTTCATACAGCTTGTTGACACCAGAGGCATCGACCTTTGTGTAAACCAGCTTCACCCAGAGTCGGGCTGAGGAGCCGGGGTTCCTCCTCGTTCCTCACGTCCGTAGCAACCTCGGTGAACTGCACGTGTGAGGAACAGCAAGTAGCACGGAGCAGAGGCATCTGGCTTGGTCTGGAGCGAGGCGGCTGCGTAGTACACTGTGTGCGTCGGCCGCTGGATCCGACATGGTTAAGACATGTAATATCATGATACGATCTACTGGTCTCTGGGGGAGAGAGAGGGAGACTGGTCTCTGGGGGAGAGAGGGGGAGACTGTTCTCTGGGGGAGAGAGGGGGAGATTGGTCTCTGGGGAGGGAGGGAGTGGCTAATCACAAGGCCTCACGTCACACTACAGTGTCAAAGTTTTCCGCCTTACTTACAACCCTTCACCTCGACACACTTATGACAGTGTTATGACTAAGACAACGGCATGACTGTGACAGTAGCATGACTGTGACAGTAGCATGACTGTGACAGTAGCATGACTGTGACAGTAGTATGACTGTGACAGACGCATGCCTGTGACAGTAGCATGACTGTGACAGTAGCATGACTGTGACAGTAGCATGACTGTGACAGACGCATGCCTGTGACAGTAACATGACTGTCACAACAGCATGACTGTCATAATAGCATGACTGTCACAGTAACATAACTATGAGAGTAGCATGACTATAATACTTGAGTGATCATGGATGAGGCTCACACATCCTCAACCTGTGAAGTACGTTGTTTATAACCAAACAAATACGTGCCACTTTCCTAGTGCTTTCGTTTGCCATTGCACCGTCGAGCCCGGCGTTGCTCCTCACTGTTGGATCCAGCATTGCTAAGCTTTATGGCCCTTGTGACCACAGAGGAGAGTCATTGACATTCCTGAACCAGGGCTCACGAGAGGCCCTTGCACCTGGTCGTCCTCCTCACTACACTCGTCGTGTTGCCTTGGTTGATAACATCGACGAGGGAGACTCAGCACTGGTTTACCCAGCTCTTTCCCAGTCATGAGAGGAGTCCCGGTTAAGTCCTTCCTTCACCCTCATAAACTCAGCTGAGGTGACCTCATTCAGTGAGGTATCAAATGAGCTTGAGAGTACATGGTAACGCAGACATAGCTTTCTCCACAACCAACTCGTCCTAACCAATACGAGGCGGCAAATCCACTTTCACTAGTCTCATTCCTCAAACCTCATACCACAGAGAGTGGTACCACCTCACACCACAGAGATTGGTACCACCTCACACCACAGAGATTGGTACCACCTCACACCATAGAGTGTGGTACCTCCTCACACCACAGTGGTACCAACTCAAACCACAGCAACCACAGATCAAGGTAAGCCTCTGCTGACAACAGACATGTCATTTGTTTTAAGACAGATAAGCATGTAACCAGTTCCTGTAAGAAAGATCCCTCGAAAGTTTCCTTTGATGATAGCATGAGCTTGACCCCCTCTATGATCACGCTATGAGCCGTCATAAGCTACACTGAAGAACTTGTGACTACCATGAAGCGCCATCAGCTCCGATGAAGTGCAAAGCGTACCATAAACCTCCATAATCCCCCATGAAGCACCTTGGAAATGTCCTAACTTCCCCTACATACCACCTCTGGCTACCATACATCACTGTGAGGAACCATAGGGTCGTCCTAACTCCACCTCACCCCTCCAACCCAGCACCGCATACCCCACCATGAATCACCATAACGTAGTGTGACTCCTCCCCACAATAGCTTCTCTCTTTCATCTTCGCGTGTGTCATTCTATGTGTGTGTGTGTGTGTGTGTGTGTGTTGGTACGACACTCTGCCGCCTTTTATAGTCTGCTGACGTCACGGGTTTCAGAAATACACTGCCAGCCGAGAGCCACACGACACTACTACATCTAGCTTAGCTACACCCGACTATACGTCGCACCAGCTCAAGCCATACCCTCCAGCTTTACGATAAGCAGGTTCTGTACTCCTACACTGATCCTGGGTGTACCTTCACACTGCCAGTTGATCTGACTTTACCACACGAAACTACAGTAAGTGCTGCGATATTATAACGTACTGCCCCACTACTCCACAAACACCACACTTCCCTACATCGTCACACTATACCATATTTCACTACACAACACCACACCATCATACAAAACCACAACACAACACCTCACCATCATACAACACCACACAATACACTCCACATGTAGGAACTTTCCGCCCTCACTGTATATTTTCCAGAGCGCTTGGAAAATTCTGCACAACACCCACGTCGGACACTGGTGACGCATCGTGTCGTGCTCTGCTGCCCCTCGTCTCTTGCTTCTTGTCGTCCTGTGTTCTGCTGCCAGTGTTCTGTTTGGTCCATCTGTGTCGTGCTAAGGTCTGCTGCCGCATCTCGGATGCGTACGTGGGGGTACTGCAGTGCTCGTTCTGTTAGCTTCAACCGCATGATATTGAGATATCCTGCCTTATGTTGTTGCTTTACTCTGTCACGCAATCTGTTGGCGCTGTCTGTTCACCCTTTTCTTTTTAGAATGAAGTTCTGTTGCCTCTGTTGTCTTCTTACGTGTTGCGTAGTCTGTTAGGCATGTTTTATCATTCTGTTTGTACTGTTTTGGGATTTCGTTGTCCCTCTCTAGGATGTCCTCAGATATGTTGCACCTGTTTGTTTGTTTTTATTGTTTATAGGACGGTGAGGCCTGCTGCCACCGTCTGTTAGTTAAGTATGTGTATCGTAAAGACTTAACTTGTCTGAAATCTCTGGCAGCCACTTAAAGTGACCCAAATGGTTTGCCACACAATGCGGTGTTGTTTGCCGCACAGTGTGAGTCTTTTTTATCCACAGTTTGAGTATCTGTTGGCCACACGATGGTAGTAGTTTTCCACACATCGTCTTTCTTCTACGCATACAGACGCCTTCGTGTTGAGCCCGGCCAAGCCCTACGTCTGGTACTTGCAACAGTACAACAACCCTTACATCGCTGCCCGGAGCTCTCATTCGAAAAGGCAAGTACATGAATTATGCAAAACATCTGTCTTGGTCCAGACTATTCGCGATGTTCTCCATTATTCATAATGATTGATCACTTTCGCTCAAACTTTCCGTACTCAGGAGAGGTAAACATGATGAGAAAAAGAGTTGACACAAGGTTTATTTGGGTTTGGTATGCTGGCTAGGGGCCATGATACGGGTCATCCTAGTGTAGCTAGACGATAAGCTTAACGTAGCGAGGTTGGCCGCGTAGATGGTAAGGCGGACGTGCGCAGTACTGGTACACCCACACCTACACCGCGCACCTCACATGCACCAGCCAGCCACCACCACTTTCATTCATAAACATGACTGCCCGGCCACTTTCTATCCACGTCACAATGTTTCCCCATAATATCGGCTTTCGGACGTAATTCCTTATCACCCACTCCCACATTAACTACGTAGCTGGGAGTGATATAGCCGAGAGAGGAGAGATAAGAAGGATATGTGAGGCGAAAAGAGAGCCAATGTATCGTACGCCAGGCACGGCGCATCGAGCCGTGGGCGGCAGCGTAGGTTACATTGGGCTACTTACCCGGGCCGGCGAGGAGCATCACGCTACAAAACCCTATTTTTATACGTCGACAGTCGTGTTGCTCCTGCAGGGAACCCAAATGTGGAGCATAGATGATGCCACTTGAGGCATAGCGGAGCCCTGGTCACGGCTCAGCTTGCAACTAGTGGCCAGGCAGGTAGGAACATAAAAGCACATTAACCCTAAGGACGAAGATGATGCAACAATTGCTATGCTTTGCAATAAACACTAAAAAGCTGTGTCATCATCCATACACGCACTGTCATCCACCACATAGGTAGTTATCCGTGCTCATCCACGCCCCGGACCAGCTGAGTGGCCATCCACATTCTTGCGTCTTTCAGGGCGAGTTGAGGGTGCTGTTGGTTACATGACTCTGCAGAGCGCCAGTGGCAGCCACTGCGCGTCGCTCTCCGACCCCAGCTCACGGCACGACAGCCGCCACGCGCTTGGTCTGGCACCCCTCCCGACCCTTGTAAAAACCCAGCTGGTTAGCTACTGTCGTCTACGGGAGGAAATCCGGCCCTATTTGACCTAGATGAAGGAGGCGAAGGACTTCATGCCCACTAGATAATGAGAGTATTACCACACGATCCTTCGGTCTAACTAGATATTTCCAAGAAGGAATAAAATGGACCTCAAGAACACTACTCTTGATTCGTTTCCGTTGAGTTCTTCACCACGACGAGCGCCTCTTATATAGGAATATCTTCTTCAGCGGTCATCTGTTAATCCTGACCTCTCTTAAACACACAGCTTCACTGTCTTGCCTCCTGATCCATTTTCTCTCATTATCCATAGCACTTCAGCATTTTTATCTTGCGCCCTTATCAAGAACAATCCCTACAATGTATAGCCCCTGATGTCGACACTATACCAGATGCCTTAAACAATTTCACATCGTATATAACCATCATCTGCCACTCTCCTGGTCATCCCGACCTATCCTGAGCCTCATCAAACGTAAGGTCACGTCATACGCCGGGTCATCACACCTGAGTTTTAACGTCCTCCTCAAGTTGTTCTTAAGGTCGAACTCAAGGGTTGTATCATCGTGCTCAAGGGTCGTACTGTGTGGCTAAGGGTAGTACCGTCGTGGTTAAGGGTTGTACCGTCATGATCAAGGGTCGCACCGTCGTGGCTAATGGTCGTAACTTCGTAGTCATGCGCCGTACCGTCGTGGTTAAGGGTCGTACCCTCGTGGTTAAGTGTCGTACCGTCGTGCTCAAAGGTCGTGCTGTCGTGCTCAAGGGTCGTACCGTCGTGCTCAAGGGTTCTACCGTCACCGTCAGGGGTCGTACCGTCGTAGTTTAGGGTCGTAGCGCCGTGGTCAAGGGTTGTACCGTCGTGGTCAAGGGTCGTTCCGTCATAGTCAAGGGTCGTACCGTCATGATCAAGGGTAGTACCGTCGTAGTTAAGGGTCAAACCTTCGCGTGCTCAGAGGGTTAGCGTACGATGGTGGTAAGTGCACTTGCCCCTCGCTCCACCAGAAGGGTTACATGTCTCTCCTCTTACTGGTCAAGAGCTCTGGCAGTCTGCCCGTCACCTGATAGTTTCTCGTACACAGTTCCCATTCCACCATCAGACGACATGTAACTTGTGTCGTGTACAACTTGACTTTATATATGGGCATATACTGGTCTTGTCCTGCACGCCCTGCCCCTTCAGTTAGTATAGGGCGATGTGTACATCAGGTGCTAATATCTTGGAGTAATGGTCCAACCAAACCTCGACTCTCACTGTCGAACATAACTATTCCCGCAAGTCAACCTTGTATGCAGTAAAATAACTGTGGTGGAAAAATGAAGGTTTCCTCGCCTTTCTCCAACTTGATTAACTTCAACATCGTTTCACGTCTCATTTTAACATGTGTGTTACAATTCTACAGAAGCTGTTCACGACACATTACAGCTTTCCTCTACAAATCCTCCACGATTACTGTCTCATAAACCTGTTATGGATCGTCTTTTCCAACATAAACACCCGTCCTCGTCGCCATGATTACCAGAACTAAGATTATCTTGATGATCTCATCATGAGACTCAGTTCTTTCAATAAATCAACTTTGTTTGTACCTCATTTCACCTCTTGTTCTTCTTCATGATTGTCTTCATGACTGACCTCACGTATATCTCACCTCCTCCCTGTAACCATGCAAGAAGCTTGATAACTACTTCATCTTTCCACAAGTCTTGTCACACTAAGTATCCGGACCCTCTGCCACCTTCACCTCTTCCCATATTTGTACATGGCTTACCTACGAACACGTCCTCGTCCAGGAGCCCAGATTTGACTTCATCTACTTCAGACGACTCCACCTGCGTCACTCTCCTCACTACCTGCGTAATCATTATCTTGCTTCACTTCCTCACATCGTCGTCTGGCCTCAGAAGAGGTAGGGCTAACCATCTGGCCCTATAGTTATGTACAGCCTTCAATGGATCATGAATATTTCATCACTCACTTATTTCTTAGTTTAAAAACATTTGCTTATGCAGACGTTCTATATTCCCTCTGGATACCTGGTTTCTCTTTTTTATACTTTTACTTTCACTTGAGATAACAAGTCATACTACAATCCGTGCTCGTCTTCTTTCTCATTGCTCGTCCGTGTACTCGTAACTGCTGTTTCTCACGAGTCTTCTGTCGTTTTTCATCCTCCGACATCCATTACACATCTTCTTTCCATATCCTTTATATCCCAGCGTTAATGGCTGGACTTTCTTCTCCAGGATTGCACTTTGCAAAGTCTCGTTCCATCACGCTGTCCCTTTTTGCTTCTTGTCTTCCTCAACCCACACACACACACACACACACACACATGGCCAGCTTCCTCGACACTTCATCACTCAAAAAGTTATCCGGTATCGTACCCGCTGTATCCAAATACTTCCCCGCCCACTGACACATGTCTTAACTTTACTCTCTCTCTCTCTCTCTCTCTCTCTCTCTCTCTCTCTCTCTCTCTCTCTCTCTCTCTCTCTCTCTCTCTCTCTCTCTCTCTCTCTCTCTCTTGCCTCTCACACTATTGATCCCCGACACTCGACGTAGAAGTGTGAGTTAGGATGAGTCAGTAGTGTGTGTCCTGGGTGACGTAATGCCTGGAGAAGGTTGTTGTGTATGTCTCCTTTGGCTCTCATTCCAGACGTTCGGGATGCGGTCGCAGGACCTGAGGATGTCCTCATTTCACAGCAGTGGCTCCCCGAGGGCTCTTCTGAGCATACAGACTACTGCTCGTGTTGTCAGCGTTGCAGGTACAGTTAACAAACACCTCTCGACGTCATTTCCTCGTAGCTCAAGCTTTCTTTAATCGGTTCCTCTCCACATTTCATGGCCAGGGTATCATGCACGCAGCATAGATATCGAATCAATTTCTCTTTATTACCTTGATACTTGGTGACCTTTCGTCCATCCGACTCAGCTCAAACCAGAGTCAACCAGATCTGATATTTCAGTGATCAATATTGCTTTCACAACGGTATCCATAACCACAGTGGCCTGTGTTTCTTCCTTAGTTGTGGGTGTTGGTCGTGTCTTGTGGGTGTTGGTCGTGTCTTATGGGTGTTGGTCGTGTCTTGTGGGTCTTGGCGGTGTCTTATATCACCAAATTTGGGAGAGGATTAGCCTTATCTTACTCCAGTGCTGTTCAAGGTTCAAATTTTCCATAACTATTTGGGCTTCTCATTATTCTTGTCGTGCAAACATGTCTCATTGTGTTCCACATCTCTCACAACTGATGCACATGATTCTATCTTGCTGCCTGACACCCACAGCAGCCATGGCTTCACACTCCTGCTCTCTTCTTGAATACACGATTACGTCTAAATCTTTTCAAGGCGAGAATCATCCTTTTTAAGTGAAGATCATCCTCCTTAAGGCGAGAATCATGCCCTTTCCATCCTATTTTGCCCTTTTCTCAGTCCTTCTCTGTGACTGCCAGGCTGTCTGTAACTACCCGCTTTCCTTGATCATCTATGTCTCTCTTTTGTGTGGTTACCTCATCCACGGATGCACAGCTCTGCTTCTCACGCTTTTCTTTCCTATCTTTTCAAATATTCTGATCAGAGTCGTATGTGTTTTGCTGTGACAAACATATCTGGTGATGTTGAGGGTCGTCAACCTGTTTCCCCGTTTCACAGTCTTTTATTCCATGTTATGTGTTTCATATCTTAGTGTCTTATGGGTTTCACAATGTTAGTGTCATGTTGGCCCCGTGTTCACTTGGTTGTCATCTCGCAGGTTTGGTAACTACTACCGGATCATTCCATGAACGGTGGATTTGTAAATCCCTTTCTCCACTCACGTCATGTCGTATCTCATCCTGGGAAACAACTCGACTGACTGATGATGGTCTTCAAAATGATCACCCGAACCTCTGATGCCTTTCCTGTGTTGTTAGGAAAATACGCAAAAGTAGACTTGCAAATCTTGTAAGGAAAAGAAATTGTTGTTTGAGATTACACCTCCGGACACTTCAGGAGGTGGGGGCCCTATGCTCTAGGTCGTGGTGGGGGTGTAAACCGGTTGGGGTAACATGCCCGACCCTTACCTGGACTTGTTACCCCATCCGGCCACTAAGGGAGCCAGACTCCCTCTGAGGGAAAAGAAAATGTATCATCTTGATCACGAATTACTGGTTCAATGTTTGTTTTACTGATGACGTGGCTGTACTCACGCCACACAACACCGCTGGAATTCCTCATTGATTAACAGTATGTATATTGACGGCTTTCTCGAGGACCTTATCAAAGACAGGAAAGTTATGGGCCTCATTAACTTCTTTTCTAAACAGTCGCTGTAGTATATGAACGACTCCTCATCAGTCATCCCAGCAGCTGTGAGCTGCCTCAGTCAGGTAATACAACTCTTATGAAGAAATGTCTCCCAGTGACTGAGTCAACCCCCTCCCCTCTCCTTCCCTTCTCCCAGTAATTGAGTCAACCCCCATAACTTCCGTCAGCCCCCCCTCCCCTCCCCTCCCCTCCCCTCCCCTCCCCTCCCCTCCCCTCACCTACCCAAAAAAATGGCCTCGGAACGTCATTCTTCTTGAAGAACTATTTCCTTCTTCGGAAATACTTGTCCTTCGGGTCACGACGCATCTGTGTCTCCCTCTGTTTCTGATGACTCCTGATTTGCTCGCGCATGACACTATACTTGGACCAAACCTGTCTGTTCCTTTCCTTCTGAGACAAAGAAATCTTTTCCTTTTAGCTCGCATTTACTTTCAGCCGCACCCGACATTAACCTGGTCTGAGCTTTCTCATGTTAATCATATCCAAACATTCACCTTTATCTAAATATGTTCACAACCCGTTATCTGGGGTCAGAGATCAGACATACGCTCCTGTAGTCTTTCTACTGTATTCTGTCTTCCAAAGTTTGTTACAGTGTGGGAAGAACTGCAAATTCATATAGATTACAGGAACCACCAGGTTTGAACTGGTAACTGCTAGATTTATGAATGTATTTTTCATTCTAAAAGTTGGACAGCAAATCTAATGTTACGTAAAAAGTGTAGGTGACAAGTTGCCTCCCTCAGGGACCCCTTATCTTCGGCCTTTATTTCGAGAGTATTGATGACTTGCCAGTCATGGTACGGAGACACATCATGACCGGTACACTATGGCTTGCTCTGTAGTGGGTGTGTAGCAGTATGTGGTGGGCTATGTAGGATGTGGTGGGTTATGTTGGCTGTGGTGGGTTATGTAGGATGTGGTGGATTATGTAGGATGCGGGGGTTTATGTAGTATGTGGTGGGTTATGTAGGATGTGGTGGGTTATGTTGGATGTGGTGGGTTATGTAGGATGTGGTGGTTTATGTAGTATGTGGTGGGTTATGTAGGATGCTGTGGTTTATGTAGTATGTAGTGGGTTATGTAGGATGTGGTGGGCTATGTTGGCTGTGGTGGTTTATGTAGGATGCAATGGTTTATGTAGTAAGTAGTGGGTTATGTAGGATGCTGTGGTTTATGCAGTATGTGGTGGGTTATGTGGGATGCGATGGTTTATGTAGTATGTGGTGGGTTATGTTGGGTGTAGTGGGTTGTGTTGGATGTGGTGGGATATGTAGTATGTGCTGGATTAAGTAGTATGTGATGGATTATGTTGGATGTAGTGGGACGTTGATATTAGGCGATGGCAATATTTGATGACCGCTGAAGTTCGTAGCGGTGGTAATATTTGGCGACCGCTAAAGTGTGTAGCGGTGGTAATATTTGGCGACCGCTGAAGTGCGTAGCGGTGGTAATATCTGACGACCGCTAAAGTGTGTAGCGGTGGTAATATTTGGCGACCGCTAAAGTATGTAGCGGTGGTAATATCTGATGACCGCTGAAGTGCGTAGCGGTGGTAATATTCGGCGACCGCTAAAGTGTGTAGCGGTGGTAATATTTGGTGACCGCTAAAGTATGTAGCGGTGGTAATATCTGATGACCGCTGAAGTGCGTAGCGGTGGTAATATTCGGCGACCGCTAAAGTGTGTAGCAGTGGTAATATTTGGTGACCGCTAAAGTATGTAGCGGTGGTAATATTTGTGGTAGATGATGGAGGACGTGGTGGCTGATGTGATGCTTGGGTGTGGATGTATTGTGGTAAATGATGCATTGAGGTGGATTATCAAATGTATGGTGGTGGTGGTGGTGGTGGTGGTGTGTGTGTGTGTGTGGTGTCAAATGTGATGAATCGCTGCTTCCCAAGAATACTTGAGTGAGCGATCAATTCGACCTGGAGCGAGGCGATGTATTGTGTGGTGACTGGTGTATTGTGTGGTGACTGGTGTATTGTGTGGTAACTGATGTATTGTGTGGTGACTGATGTATTGTGTGGTGACTGGTGTATTGTGTGGTGACTGATGTATTGTGTGGTGACTGATGTATTGTGTGGTGACTGGTGTATTGTGTGGTGACTGATGTATTGTGTGGTGACTGATGTATTGTGTGGTGACTGATGTATTGTGTGGTGACTGGTGTATTGTGTGGTGACTGATGTATTGTGTGGTGACTGATGTATTGTGTGGTGACTGGTGTATTGTGTGGGGACTGATGTATTGTGTGGTGACTGGTGTATTGTGTGGTGACTGGTGTATTGTGTGGTGACTGGTGTATTGTGTGGTAACTGATGTATTGTGTGGTGACTGATGTATTGTGTGGTGACTGGTGTATTGTGTGGGGACTGATGTATTGTGTGGTGACTGGTGTATTGTGTGGTGACTGGTGTATTGTGTGGTGACTGGTGTATTGTGTGGTGACTGGTGTATTGTGTGGTAACTGATGTATTGTGTGGTGACTGATGTATTGTGTGGTGACTGGTGTATTGTGTGGTGACTGATGTATTGTGTGGTGACTGATGTATTGTGTGGTGACTGGTGTATTGTGTGGGGACTGATGTATTGTGTGGTGACTGGTGTATTGTGTGGTGACTGATGTATTGTGTGGTGACTGGTGTATTGTGTGGTGACTGATGCATTGTGTGGTGACTGATGTATTGTGTGGGGACTGATGTATTGTGTGGTGACTGATGTATTGTGTGGTGACTGGTGTATTGTGTGGGGACTGATGTATTGTGTGGTGACTGATGTATTGTGTGGTGACTAGTGTATTGTGTGGTGACTGATGTATTGTGTGGTGACTGATGCATTGTGTGGTGACTGGTGTATTGTGTGGTGACTGGTGTATTGTGTGGTGACTGATGTATTGTGTGGTGAAATGTATTGTGTGGTGACTGATGTATTGTGTGGTGACTGATGTATTGTGTGGTGACTGATGTATTGTGTGGTGACATGTATTGTGTGGTGACTGATGTATTGTGTGGTGACTGATGTATTGTGTGGTGGATCATATTTCTTACCTCTGGCGTCGTAGCGATCGATGTATATCAAATGATATTGCGTTATTGCACATGTACGATGATGTACTAATAGTGGTGGGGTGGGAGGGGGAGTGTATTGTTTTACCCCTCCTCCTCCTCCTCCAAGGAATCAGCAACACTACCTCACAACACACGTGAGGCAGTGTTTCGTCATGTCAAGTTGTAAGGTCGACTACAACTTAGTGTGGCGTGGACTTCGGCGTGACGCAACGCAGTGCAACAACTGCGTAGGATCTGAGGCGACGCCGCGTTGAACCAGGCAGTGGGTCAGGCCAGGGCCGCAGTCTGCCACAGTTGAGGTCACGTCGGCTGCTCCACAAGGTCAGGTCACACCTGCCGTTGCAAGCGGTCAGGTCACACGTGTACTTCAGGTCCGGTCAAGGACGCTGTGGCACTGGTGAGGTCATACCAGCTCTTGCACAAGGTCAGGTGAGGAGTCGCTCTGTTGCAGCCGCTGGTAGCCAGTACTGGGTCAGGCCAGGGCCGTCGTTGCATTAGTCAGGTCACGCCTGCTGTTCCACTGGGTCAGGCCAGTAGGTGCCAGTGTTGCACTAGATGTGGTGAGGTGGCCTTACATCAGCAAGAACCCCTTGCTCCTCTCCCACTTTGGGAAAGTAATGTATTCACTGAATAGTTGGAGGCAAGGCGGGGAAACCCAGCTACCGATGACGCGTGGCCACCTGCGTGAGAAATCTGCCGTTCCTCATCCTGGGAATTGAGAACTACGAGTGACTCATTCAGTCAAGTGACTGCTGCTGCTGCTGCTGCTGCTGCTGCTGTCGAGGTCATGATGGGCGGAGCCTGACTGGTCACCGCCCCATGACATCACACCGAAAGCGCCGGCACGAGAATGGTCTGGAATTTCCACAGTTACTCAATGTGTCGCCATCTCCCGCCTTGCCTGCTGCCACGGGCAACGCAGATTAAAAGAGAGCCGGTCGGAGCGGAGTGATGGCAATAGGCAAGAGAGAGAGAGAGAGAGAGAGAGAGAGAGAGGTGTTTGTGTGTGTGTGGCCACAACCTCCCTTCACAGTTCGTGTGTGTGTGTGCGTGCGTGCGTGCTGGGGCAGGCAGCGTAGGCGCCAGGATTCATACGTCTGGCACGCGGGCCACAAGCGCCGCCCACATACTCTGCTCACATGTGCTGTGCGTCATACTGCCAGACTCAGCAGTAAACAACTGGCCGTGCTACACTACGTAACCCGGAGAGCCACGGACGGCACCTCAGCTCTCCCCACAGTGCAGTGACTGGACCTTTCCTGGCCCTCACACTCCCGTGCACAGTGACGCATAAAGGATTCCCTCTACATTTTACATCATTTATCTAGAGCGAGGTGGACAACTACGTAGTAGCCTAAGACAGGGCATTGGTAGCCTAGCGATGGTGCCAGTCAATGAATGTTGCTTAGTGACACACTGGCGCTGCGCGTAAACACCAGCGGATTCAGTTCAACTCGTGCCGTGGCAGCGTGAGGACGTGTGCTCCACCGCCCTCCCACCACACCACACTCGTTCAGAAATTCCCAATACCTGAACCTGAAGCACGTGGAACATACTGAGGATACAAATGTTGAAGTGCCAAGGATACCCATTATAGTGCAGGTGCGTTCTAGCGGTGGCGTCTGAAAATAGCCTAAATGGTGTCGCGAGCGAAGGGTTCAGCGGGGACGATGGCGCTCCACTGTTCACAGGCAAAACTTTGGGTGAAGACCCACTACGAACGTCACGAGGACGGCGTGGTAGCCAAGTCGGTCATGTACAAGCACTATGAGGACTACTGCCGCGAGCAGGGCCGCAACATCATGGAAACAAGCATTTTCGGCCGCGTGGTCAAGTCCGTCTTCCCAGACGTAACAATCCGTCGGCTGGGCGGCCGAGACAACCTGAAGTACTACTACTGCGGCATCCAGGCGAAGGAAACCTCTCCCTACGCCATCGACAACGCCACCACCACCAGACCTAAGCGTCGCCTGCGTAAGCGAGAACTTCTTACGGACAAGGCTGACGTACACCGCTGTCTCCTCTGGTTACACAAGAATTACTGCGTCGCTCCAGACTCCTCCGTTAGCAAGTCGGAAGTTCATGACCGGTACGTTTTGGACTGCATAGCAGGTGCGACGGAGCCGTTATCCATGCAGTACTTCGGCATGGTGGTGAGCCACGCCTTCCCACACATCAGTAAGAGGAAGCTGGGGCCCAGAGCCAACCAGCAGAAGTTCTATTTTGGCATCCAGGAGCGTGCAGCGCCCCTGCCCCTCGACACTGTCCCGCCGGAGCTAATGCGTGCGGTGGACCTCATGTTTAATAACGGCAGGTTATGTTACCGGGAGGAACTGGACGCCGACGATGATGACGAGGACGAGGAAGACTGTAGCTGTCGCAGCCCGGTGTCTGACACGTCAGAGGGGTCGCTGCGTGACACCCACACGCCGCTCTCAGGCGAGCCCCTCGGCGCCCACGCCCACCACTATTTCCACACCTGCATTAAGGACGAACCCGTCGACTACAGCCTCCAACACCTCAAACTCAAAGACGAGCCGTTGGACGACAGTTGCTCGGTGAAAGAAGAACCTTTAGACTTACATATCCCTCGCGACATGCATGACATGGACACCTCTTACATAGCCAGTCCCGAGCGATCCCCCTCGGTGGCTACTTCCATAAGTGGTTCTCCTAGTCCCTCTGTGAGAGACCAAAAAACTAGAAAAATCTATAAACCTCGTTTTCACATTATATCCGACTATAATGACGACGGTAGTTGGAATAGTGACCCCGAAAAAAAGATGGAAAAATCAGGAGTACAGTACTGTAATAATTCGATGCAGTCTCAGTGGGAGACGTTCCTCAGGGACTGGCTGTCACGAGCATTTGAGGAATGCGAGAGAATGTGTGTAAATAGGGATCAAGTGTACGCTTACTACGAGAAGTACTGCGAGATGGAGGGCATCATCGCCCTGCCTCTCACATACTTCGACGAGACAGTGCTCAAGGTGTTTCGTGGCGTCGGTACCATGATTCACCCTTCAGAAAAGACATTCTACGAAGGAATTCGTGTCCATATACATTCCGATTTATATAGTCGTATTGAGGAATTAATAGATGGCGAGCCGGTCATCTATCAGTTGATAGACGACGAGTCCAGCATTCAGCAACATTCCATGGAACTGTCGCCTCCGCCAGGCGCTGCCCCCCGGATCTCCCCGTTGACGCTCGACGACGACGATGGGGCCGAGGAGCGCTACGCCGACAACTACCGCGACGCCCCTGACGAGGAACTACATTCCACCCCGGAGGTGCTACGGGATGGCAAGTACTACCTTAGGATGTGGCTCACTGACAACTTCGAGTCCGTACCAGACTCCTGCGTGCTCAAAGCCGACGCGTACCGCCACTACGAAATCTACGCCAAGACCATCAAGCAGACGCCCTTTGAAATGAACGTCTTCGGTAAGATCGTGCGTCAGGTGTTCCCAAAGGTGACCATCAGGCGTCTGGGTGGGCGCGTTAAGCCCCAGTATCACTACTGTGGCATCGCCGTTAAAGCATCAAGCCCTCTTTTCAAGTTCATGAGCGGTAAGGACCCCGCCCAAAGATCCAGGAAGAAGGAGATAGCTATGGATAACAAGAGCGCCGAGATTGTCATCGACTGGCTTCGTAGCAACTACGAACCTGGTACGGAGAGGATCATCATGAAGGGCGTCGTCTTCAGTAACTACTGCAGTTACTGTAAGTCCATTAACGAGAACCCGGTTACTCTGAACTACTTCGGCAAATTAGTGAAGCATTGTTTCCCCAACGTGGAGGTGCGGAAATGTGGAGGCCGTAGTGAACCCACTTGGTATTACTTTGGTCTCGTACCTCGCGGGGAAGTCGGGGCGTCGTACCTAAGTCCGCAACACCACCACGACCCTCACGACGATCTCCAAGTACCCCAAAGTACCTTAGCTGAGTCCAGACAACTGAGTCCCATGGGCCATGACTTGGCTCATCAGCACAGTATACCAACTCACAGTACTAGTCCCATTCCAATCTGCCTGAGTAAAGGTGAAGCGGGGATGCATACGACCGCACCTCCCAATGGTTCCTACAGCTCGACCTCCATGATGCTCCAGTCAGTACTGCTCAACCAGCGCGTTAATCTTGCTCAATCTCCGCTCCTGAGTCGCCGCTCGCCCTTCCCCGGCTCCCCCGGCGAGGGGATGTTGGAAGCGTCGTACCAGCGGCCGCCTCGCGACCTCTGCGGCGCATCGCCCACTCGCACCTACCCGGACACCCTCACCTCGCACTCGCCGGCGGCCGAGGGCAGTAGCCTGCAGGAGTTGCGGCGTCAGCTGCTGGCTCGCTCGCCTTACGAGCCAGGAGACGTGCCCTCAGACAATATGTTCTCACACTCCCCTGGGGACACGTCGGCCCAGTACTGCAGGTCACCTCGAGAGCTGCTGGACAGCGAGGGGGCCATGGCAGCACACTCGCCTGCTGACACGTCCCTCATATTCTCCCACTCGCCGCTAGAGGCCAACTACCCCGGGGCTGTGAGGCCGCGGTCGTCCCTGGCGGCGGGGGGCGGGGGCGGACAGGTGGTGCCGCGTCTGCCACTTCAGCAACAGCAACAGCAGCAGCAGCAGCACCCAGGTGCTCCTCAGGCACACAAGCGACTCAAAGGTCATCTCCAGCTCGGCCTCGACAGTTACGACGTGATGAGTGACATACAACTCGAGTGAAACTCCACGTCTTGTTCTGGTGAGTAGAGGGGTCTATGGTGTTGAGTAGTGGGGTCTATGGTGGTGAATGGTAGGGTCTATAGTGGTGAGCTATGTGGTTTATAGCAGTGTTGCATGAGGATGGTCCTGCAGAGTTGTGTGGTTTATGGTAGTGTTGCATGAGGATGGTCCTGCAGAGTTGTGGTTATGGTAGTGTTGCATGAGGATGGTCCTGGTGAGTTATGTGGTTTATGGTAGTGTTGCATGAGGATGGTCCTGGTGAGTTCATCGGGCTTATGGTGGCGTGCGGTGACGTATGACAGGTGGTCACGGTGAACTGTTGAACTCTTGACACAGTGTGGTGACGTGTTCCTGGTGAACTGTGGTAGTTATGGTGCTGTATGGTGACGTGATTTGATGTGACTTTTTTGTTGTATGGTGAATGATTATTAGAAGAGGTCAGAACCATAGAGCAGTATGGTGAGTGGAGGACCATGTCGGGTCTCACACCCATGGTGGAGTATGAGGACTGGCAGAGTCTCGGTCGTGCTCAAGTGACAAGCCCTGATCACAGCGGTGTGGTGGTCGTGGTGTAGGGCTGGGATGGTGCCGTGTGGCAGTTCGATGATGAGGTGACAGGTTGTTTGTCGATATTGTGAGGAATAATGTTGAGATTCTTAGACGATTTGTTGCACAGGGTGTGGTGAGTGGTAGTACATGGTGTGGTGAGTGGTAGTACTTGGTGTGATGAGTGGTAGTACATGGTGTGGTGAGTGGTAGTACATGGTGTGATGAGTGGTAGTACATGGTGTGGTGAATGGTGGTAGTCCTGCTGGTTTGGGAAAGTGGTGATAAAGTGGAGGAAGTGTGGTTAAGATGGGCTGTGGTAGTATTGGTGTAGTTTTAAAATGAGATGAGCGAATGATAGGTGATATTTACCTTTATATCTGAAATGAGGAAGTTTGCTGGTCTGAACAATCTGGTAGATTGAGGTAGAGTGAATGCTGGAGAAACTGGTAGTTGGAGTGAGTCTGTAGCCAAAGGTAAGTGGGAGGGAGATATTGTGAATATGGTGAAATGTCTTCAATTATGAAGAGTGAATTGATGTTTCTTGTGGTAAGGGGCGAGTGATTTATATATGGCGAGCCTTTTGGTAGTGTTGAGAAGGGGTTAATAGGAGGTAGTGGCAAACATAGAGCTAGTACTTGTTGTTATGTTGAAGTGAGATGGTTGGTTCCAGTGGTGCTTAGTGGCTTTGATGATATGGGCGATAGATACAATGTATTGTGGTCGTTACGGTTTAGTGAATGTATGACGTGTAATGAGTGGCTGTGCTTATGGTGTATGTAAGGGGATGATGATGACCCATTATGGTTAAGGGTCCTGTTTGGTGACAAGTGTACAGTGGCATGTTGTTTGTATCCATAAAGTATTGTAACAGTAATGGTGATTCTTGGTAGTCATGGTGAATGATATCTGGTTAGTAATTACAGTGATACGTATAGTGAAGTGTTGATAGTATTAGGTAATTATGGTGACTAGTTGTGGTGGTTAGGTTTGGTTACTGTGTGTTGTTTGTGGCAGTGATGTTTAAGATCGTTTTGCTGAGTGATTGTTGTAGAGATGAGTACATTGAGATATTAGTGACTGTAATGATAATGATGAGTCATAACTAGTGGTTGTGGCAGTTGTTGTTGTGGGAGAGGTGGCAGTAATGGGAATATTAGTGAATTATGAGTAGTTATGGTAGTGAAGGTTATGGTCGATGTTGTACTGTTAGTTATAGCGAATTATGATTGGATGGTGTTGTGAGTTGTGGTTATGCAGAGTAGCTGTATAGCAAGTGATGTGTACGGTGAATATCATCAGGACTAGTGGGAGGAGAGAGTATGATGACGAGTTAAAACGAGTGTAGCAGCTGTGAGTGAGGGGGAAGGCCAGAGTTATTTCTGTAGTGAATAGTTTATGTCTATCTAAATATTAGGATAACCACGTGATGAATGGGATTGATGAATGGTTGTATGATGACCGAGAGATATGGTCATGGCCGAGTGTTAAGTTTAATGTATGTTGTCCACCGAGGTTGCCAACGGTGATTACCCACCTCGCCAACCAATCATATGTGGTTATGACAAACTGTCACACTGCTACTTGGGAACAGTGGTTGTGAATGGCTACGGTTGTTAGCGTTTGTTAGTGGTTCTTTTATGGTGAAAATATGGGCAAGATGCTGATGATGAACGTGTTTTGATCTGTAGGAATTGTGGTAATGTTAGCATGGCTTCACCTTGTAGGTCGGGAGGTAACCATCATTCGATATTGTACTGTATAACAGTTAAATATGATATTCATGATTATTGCTATGATTTATACTTACTCTTCAAAATAATCTTGATATCTTGTGTAATCGTTTTGATTAATTTGACAGCATTAATCCTTTGTGATAAGATTTAGTTCTACGTAGGAACAAGAGAAAACGGAGGAGTAAGTGAATGGATAACTATACTATATGCCCATCTTCGTCGGGTTTTTATAAAAGTTCTTTTAATCTATTAACATACGTGTAATGCTTTTAAAGTACCAAACATAATCGTTTTCGAAGAAAATAACCAGTATCTCTCTTAAAGGCTGAATCTCAAATAGTGAATTTATAGTAATTTGTAATTTTAGGAATATACTGAAGAATTTAATGTTCACCTTGGCATGATTTCGCACACGTTTAACACATCGCAGGTGATGGTTAGCATGATCCGGAAGTGTCCTGGGGAGTCAAATGAAATGCAAATTAGCAGCACAACACATTTATCTAGATATTTTGTTATTAGTTATCACTGGACGTTCTCTGATCACCGTTGTTGTTGCTGCTTGAATGGTTCCCAAGTCAGTCTTGAACACAAGTTGCTCAAGCATTGTAAGTGATGCATAATGATGACATCCCAGCCAGCCACTGTTCGATGCTGACGTCATGTTGGTAACATGTTCGTGTGGTTTTGTTGCCATCATGTTGGCAACAGATGTTCATGTGGTCCTATGTTGCCATCATGTTGGTAACACATGTTCATGTGATCCTATGTTGTTATCATGTTGGCAACAGATGTTCATGTGGTCCTATGTTGTTATCATGTTGGCAACAGATGTTCATATAATTCGTCACTGATGTGAACGAATACTTTCCTAATTTCAGTGTATTGCCCACTGAGGAAGGACCCCTGGACTTCTATGTTGATATAGCCTTTTTTATAATCTTACCAAAGTTAGGTTCGTAAATTCGTGTTATATCATTTTCATTTAAGGTTCCCTGAACATATATATATATATATATATATATATATATATATATATATATATATATATATATATATATATATATATATGATGCTATGGTGCCTTTCTTCGTCAATTCCTGGCGCTACCTCGATAACACGAGAAACGTCGATCAAGTGTGTGTGTGTGTGTGTGTGTGTGTGTGTGTTCTAATTAGCAGCAACCATATTGACGTTAATTAATACTGATTTCTCTGGACTTTACAGATACGACTGTGATACCTTGACGTACACATAGTCTCATCTCCCACTCACTTGTGCCTCCCTCGCCCGGTCAACATGGGGGGCTGCCCCACCGTCAGAGTGGTGCCCCACCTTCAGGAGAGATGCCCCTTGTCGGAGTGGTTCCCTCAAGCAGGAGTATCTTCGTCACCAGCAGGAATGGTGCCCCCCCACAATAGGAATGGTGCCCCCCAGCAGGAATGGTGCCTCCCCCACAGTAGGAATGGTGCCCCCCCCAGCAGGAATGGTGCCCCCCCACAGTAGGAATGGTGCCCCTAACAGGAGTGTCGCCCCTCAAGCAGGTTGGGGGCCTCTCCTACAAGCAAGAGAGGGCCCACTCCACCCATCTCCACCACCGCCTACCACCCTCCTCCTCCCCAAGTTCACCTGAACCCAGAAAATGCTTGGCCACTTGTTATGTTCTTTTCAACACACACATGGACCATCTCAAGTGTGCTCCCCTGTGCCTAAGAAATGCTCCCTGTGCCACAAAAGGAAAATATATGCTCCCTGTGCCTCAGAAATGCACCCTGTGTCACAGATATGCTCTCTGTGCCACAGCAATGCTCCCTGCGTCTCAGAAATATTTCCTGTGATATAGAAATGCACTTCTGTGGTATAGCAGTTCTCTGTGTTACATAAATTCTCTGTCTCAGAATCTTTTCCCTGTGATATTAAAATGCTCCTTATGTGACAGAGAAGCCGACTATGCCACAGAACTGCTGCCCAGCCTCAGTACCTGCTATTGACAACACAACTTCGTATGGCCCACAATCATGTATCATTCCAGTACGGGAATACTTGTTTACCTTTCATCAGGTACTTAGTACGACCAGGTGCCTCGTTCGACCAGATGCCCGGTGCTTCCATATGCTTGGGAACACCAGGTACCTGGTGCATCCAGATGCTTAAGAAGACCAGGTGCCTAGGACGACTAGATGCCTGGTACGACCAGGTGCCTGGTAAGATCAGGTGTTCCTGGTGAGACCAGGTGCCTTTGACGACTGGATGCCTGAGACGACCAGACGCTTGGGTCAGTTAGGTGCCTGGTACGACAGGTATCTGGGACGACCAGATAACAAGGACGACTAGGTGCCAGATGCCAAGGACAACCAGGTGTCAGGGACGACCAGGTACAAGGAACAACTAGGTGCCAGGAACGACCAGGTGCCAGGGACGACAGGTGCCAGGGACTATCAAATGCCAGGGGCGACCAGGTCTCAGGAACGACCAGGTCTCAGGAACGACCAGGTGCCAGGAACGACCAGGTGCTAGGAACAACCAAGTGCCAGGGATGACCAGGTGCCAAGTTCGACCATCCCCAAAAGTTCCTCAGTGTCTTCCCCTAAAGGTCTTGCCCTTCGTCGCTCGTCCTGCCCCTCTTGCTCTCCAGTCTTTCCCCCTACCATCTCATCCTGCCCACCACCACCTACCCCTTGCCCCCTACCATCTCATCCTGCCCACCACCACCTACCCCTTGCCCCCTACCATCTCATCCTGCCCACCACCACCTACCCCTTGCCCCTCCCATCTCATCCTGCCCACCACCACCTACCCCTTGCCCCTACCATCTCATCCCGACCCAGCAGTCCCAGGGCCCTGGTCCAGCATTGCACCCTCGTCAACCAACAGTACCACAACCCTCACACGTCAGACAGAAAGTTTAGTTCAGCTATTAAATGTATCATTAAGATGTTGCGCTGTTGTCTATTTATTTTATTTATTGATATTACACTAATTGTAGTTTTATACAAAGCCAGATTTCTGTAATACAGGAAGAAGGTTTGGTTTTACTTGTTTCACTCAACCTTTAATCTGTATGTATGCTTGTAAGATGGTATGTATCTTGGTATGTATGCTTGTATGTATGTTGGTATGTATGCTTGTATGTATGTTGGTATGTATGATGGTATGTATGGATGTATGATGGCATGTATGGATGTATGAAGGTATGTATGGATGTATGATGGAATGTATGGATGTATGATGGTATGTATGGATGTATAATGGTATGTATGGATGTATGAGGGTATGTACGGATGTATGATGGTATGTATGGATGTATGTTAGTATGTATGACTGTATGTTGATATGTATGACTGTATGTTGGTATGTATGAATATATGTTGGAATGTATGATTGCATGTTAGTATGTAAGGATGTATGATGATATGTATGTTGTTATGTATGGATGTATGATGGTATGTATGGATGTATGTTGGTATGCATGACTGTATGTTGGTATGTATGGATGTATGATGGTATGTATAGGTGGATGATTTTATGTATGGATGTATTTTGGTATGTATGCTAGATGTTGTTATGTATGGACGTAGGTATGTATGAATGTATGTTGGTATATATGGATGTATAATGGCTATATGTTGTGTACGTGGCTGTATGTGTATTCGTACGTGGAAACAAGTGAGTATGTACGACAGAGACAAGGACAGGAAGATGTCAAGGTACAAAGATGCAAGATACCAATCAGAGTCGACCAGGCTTGGCTATCACCTGGCAAGGTAAACAACGCTATCCCAGACTGCCATCACACACACTCCTGCCCAAGATGACGAAGAGGAAATTTACAGTAAACATTTGAAAAGAAATCTAGATAATTATAAAATAAAACCTTATAAAGGCAGCAATTATGAATATTTACATGTGTATATATGTATATGTCTGTGTATGTATATATATGCATACGTTGAAATGTATAGTTATGTATATGTGCATGTGTGGACGTTTATTTATGTACATGTGCATTTGGGTGGGCGAGACAATTCTTCGTCTGTTTCCTTGTGTTACCTCGCTAACGCGAGAGACAGCGACTAAGTATAATAAATAAATATATATATATATATATATATATATATATATATATATATATATATATATATATATATATGTATATATATATATATATATATATATATATATATATATATGTATATATATATATATATATATATATATGAGAGCTAGAGAATGGTTGTTGTTACATGCTTTCTTCATCTGTTCCTGGCATTACCTCGCTAACACGGTAGACGAGGACCAAATATGAAGAAAAAAAATCACATTGTTAGAGATGGTAAATGTTCAGTCCAGTGAAGGAGACTAGGTGATTCAGAGACGACCACGTTTCACTAAGGTCTTGTGGTCCGGTAACCATACAGGGCGCAGGTTCTGCCTTAATGACCATTCAGAAGCCATTAGCCATTTACTCCAAACAGCCAGTTGAGGAACTAGTGGTTAAGTGTGTCCCATTTGAACATGAAAAATAGTTGGGTACTGCACTCGTATATCCAACACATGGGTCACACACGATGACTGCCCAAATATAGAGTTGGTCTCGTGTCAGTAGGGAACCACAGTGATCTTTCCTATGTCATGTATACAGACTGGTTGGATCAACCCCCCCCCCCCCCCCCACTTGTGACCTCCCCGCCCACCTCTCAACCAACCAGCAGGTACACCAATATGTTCCGTGAGGTAAACATTATGGAGACAGGCTCACGTATTTCTTAGAATGCAGGATCTGATTCCATCTAAGACGGTTGATATAGGACCTGATCCCTTCCATCTCAAGAGAAGTAGGATCTGATCCCTTACGTGACAACAAATACAGGATCTGATCCCAGCATGACAGCGAATAAAGCATCTGGGCTCCCTATGCAAACAATGAAGTCAGGTTCCGACCCCCTGGCAGACCAGGAAAATGTGAGGTTTGGAGACGTTGTTGCTCACCGAGGTTGTTGCATCCTGCTGGACCAGCGGGGTGGGGTGAGGGGGAGTGGCTACAGGGGAGAGTGATGAACGCTGTGCATACCTGGGTGGGCAGGCAGGAGGGAGCCGCGCCGGGCCTGACCTGGCTCAGTCCTGGACCAGGCAGCCCCGAACTGGCTCTGCCAGGGACCAGGCAGCCCCGAACTGGCTCTGCCAGGGACCAGGCAGCCCCGAACTGGCTCAGCCCGGGACTAGGCAGCCCCGAACTGGCTCTGCCAGGGACCAGGCAGCCCCGAACTGGCTCAGCCCGGGACTAGGCAGCCCCGAACTGGCTCTGCCAGGGACCAGGCAGCCCCGAACTGGCTCTGCCCGGGACTAGGCAGCCCCGAACTGTCTCAGCCCAGGACTAGGCAGCCCCGAACTGGCTTTTAAGTTATTCACTCACAGCAGTGACGTAGATTCTCAGTGTCTTACGTCATCTCAGAACAATTACTTACATTTATCTAATGTTCTCAGCGGACGGCAGGTAGTCGATAGGCTGGACCCTCAGCCCGTTATCTGAGACTGTTGATAATGAAAACGAATGACGACATAGATAAATGTTAATGAAAATGATGAGAGAAGAGAAAAAAAAGGTAAGTCTTCAGAACCGGATCTTGCAACACTGGGGCAGTAACTGTTGCCACCTCTTGTGATCACCATGATGGTTGGTTAACAGATAAGAAAATAAAGATTCCATGGTTACAACTGTTATCATACTATAGTTACAACTGTTATCATACCATAGTTACAACTGCTATCATACTATAGTTACAACTGTTATCATACCATAGTTACAACTGCTATCATACTATAGTTACAACTGTTATCATACCATAGTTACAACTGCTATCATACTATAGTTACAACCGCTATCATACTATAGTTACAACTGCTATCATACTATAGTTACAACTGCTATCATACTATAGTTACAACTGTTATCATACCATAGTTACAGCTGTTATCATACTATAGTTACAACTGTTATCATGCTATAGTTACAACTGTTACCATACTATAGTCACAACTGTTATTATACTATAGTTATAACTCTTATCATACTATAGTTACAACTGTTACCATACTATAGTTACAACTGCTATCATGCTATAGTTACAACTGTTATGATACTATAGTTACAACTGTTATAATACTATAGTTACAACTGTTATCATACTATAGTTACAACTGTTACCATACCATAGTCACAACAGTTATCGTACCATTGTTACAACTGTTATCGTGCAAGATAACCGTAAACATAATCATTTCTTAACTTACACTTTCCCTCTTCCTACCTTATTCGTCCAATTGTCGTACTTTAATCTTGTTTGACTTTTCATGTAGATATTATCTTACTTTCATGGAAAATAACAACTGTACTGCAGTGGCAGTTATCGTACATCATATCACTCTGCACATAAACAGCAAATAATAAATATGATTCGTGCAAAGACAACGGAATGTGTTGTTAAGGTTCTCACAAATCAGTGCAACATTATGATAGGAGCTATCGTGCAGAGCAACATGGTTATAGGACCTAACGTATGCGCAACATAGTAAAAGGAGATATCGTACAGTGCAACATGGTAATAGGAGCTATCATAAGTGCAACATAGCAACAGGAGCTACCGCACAGTATGACATGATAATAGGAACTGTCGCACTGTGTAATATGGTAATAACAAGTATCGTACTGAGGAGTATAATAATAGGAATTATCGTACAGTGCAACATATTTATAGGAAGTATCTTACAGTGTAATACAGTGATAGGACTTATCATACGATGCAACATGGTATTATAAACAATCGCGCGGTGCAATATAGCAATAGGACCTACCGTAATACACAGCATAGTTATATAAATTATAACACAGTGCAACAAAACAATAAAAACTATCGTACAGTGGAACAAAGTTATAGCAACTATCGTACATTGCAGCAATGAAAAAGCGTACCGGTAACCCCTTTAAGAATCATCGTACACCGGCACACGAGTGAACGTACTACAGCGTTGACTATCGTGCTCTGCACCGTGAAAGAACGTACTACGGACCTACCTATCCCGGAAACTCCAGTCGGAGAGAAGGAATCACACGCCAGCCCTAACAGTGCACCCCAGGAGCAGGGGAGAGGTTAGTGAGGGTGGGTGAGGTGGGTGTTATCTCTGGCGTGGGTTACCGGCCCACCTGGTGCAAGGATAGGGGGGGGGGCGGGGGGCGGGGGCGGTGTGCAGTAAACAGACACGCCAGCAACAACACTTGGGTGAGCGCCAGCACCGCTAACACCACTTCCTCCCCCCAGGTACTCCCCAGTCTCTCTGTTCCTCCCCAGGTACTCCCCAGTCTCTCTGTTCCTCCCCAGGTACTCCCCAGTCTCTCCATTCCTCCCCAGGTACTCTCCAGTCTCTCCGTCCCTCCCCAGGTACTCTCCAGTCTCTCCGTCCCTCCCCAGGTACTCTCCAGTCCCTGCCTCGCTTCCTGTAACTGAAGACCCAGTGCACAACATCACCTACAGATAATAACATTATCATTTATTAATAATAACAATAAGGAACCTACCTTGCTGGACCGTACTGTGGTAAAAGCAAGCATGAAGGCACTTTGCTTTCACCTGCAGATGTGGCGTCCAGTGAGATGACCCCGGCCAGGTGACCTAACTGGCCATGTGGCCCGCCCGGGGACCGAGCTGCTGGGGTCAGGCTCCCACCCGCGCGGTACATGACTCAGCAACTTTAGTCTTAACGTGGCGAGCGGATCGATCACAACCGGATGACGTGGGTGTAGGGAGGGTTGTTGTGGGTGGTTGTAGGGCGCGGGTGGTTGTGTATGGTTAGGGTGTGGTGAGGCATGGCAGTGATGGTTGTTACTGATCTCCCATGTCAACAGCAGCCGGGGGTGGAGAGCAACACACTCGACCACACTCTCCCCCGAGTTCCTCAGTTCAACGCACCTTATCCTGGGTACAGGCAGGAGGAGAACGCACCTCACCAGGGTCATCGCCCACACACCCCCCCACACACACACACACGCACCCCACACACATTCTGTCATCAAAAATGCCAGTGCACTACAACGCACCTTTATCAAAGACACACAGTAACGCACCTTCCTCAAGCTCACACGGCAACAGACCTGTTTTCCTCACCCCACCCCAATTAACGCACCCTCTCAAGCCCCTCCGGCCACCGTACATCTCCCGGACCTCACACGAACCACCTGTTCAACATCCTCTCCCCGTCAACATCCTCTCCCCGTCAACATCCTCTCCCCGTCAACATCCTCTCCCCGTCAACATCCTCTCCCCGTCAACATCTTTTCCCCGTCAACATCTCCCCGTCAACGGAACATTTGTATGACTCCTGTCTTTAAATCCTTTTTGTGTTGAAACTTCCACACACCTCTCCCAGGTCAACGCACCCTTCCCAAGCTCACCACAGCAACGTACCGTTTTGGGGGAAGTTTGACCCCCCTCCCCTCCTAGCAAGCCTCCGTCAACGTACCCTCCACGTCAACACATATCAACGGTCTCCCGCCTTCAGCGCCCCACACCAACTTACCTCTGAAAGCCTCTACATCAACCCACTTGCAGTGATCCCGTAGTCAACACACATGACCAGTTTGCCACATCAGATCACTGGAATGTGGCTTAAGGAACATAACTGGACGATCTCCCACGTCAACCTATCTGGTCGCTTGATCACTATCTCTTGAAGCCCACGGCAAGATGACAGTAGTCCACCTCAGATGGAACACAAGTCAAGATGACTACGTTAGACCCTGCGTCGTGTGGCCCAGTGCCAGGCTGTGGCCCAGTACCGGATGTGGCCCACCTCCATATATGGCCCAGTGCTAAATGGAGCCCAGTGCCATATGTGGCCCAATACCTCATGTGGCCCAATGCCAATTATGGTACCGTGCCAGGCTATGGCTCAGTGCCAGATGTGGTCCAGTGACAGATGTGGCCTAATGCCAGATGTGGCCCAGTGCTGTGCTATGGATCAGTGCCACATGTGGCCCAGTGCCAGGCTATGGACTAGTGCCAGATGTGGCCTAGTGCTAAGCCATGGCTCAATGCCAAATGTGGCCCTGTGCCAGGCCATGGCGTAGTGGCAGATGTGGCCCAGTGCCCGATGTGGCCAGGTGCCAGGCCATGGCTCATTGCCAGATGTGGCCCAGTGCCCAATGTGGCCTAGTGCCAGGCCATGGCTCATTGCCAGATGTGGCCTAGTGCCCGATGTGGCTCAGTGCCAGGCCATGGCTCAGTGCTAGATGTGGCCTAGTGCCAGATGTGGCCCAGTGTCCGATGTGGCCTAGTGCCAGGCCATGGCTCAATGCCAGATGTGGCCTAGTGCCCGATGTGGCCTAGCGCCAGGCCATGGCTTAGTGCCAGATGTGGCCTAGTGCCAGATGTGGCCTAGTGCCAGGCCATGGCTTAGTGCCAGATGTGGCCTAGTGCCAGATGTGGCCTAGTGCCAGGCCATGGCTTAGTGCCAGATGTGGCCTAGTGCCAGATGTGGGCTGTAGACAAGTGCCAGGCTGTGAGGCGTGTGACCCACTGCCAAACTGTGGTCAAGTGACCCAGTGCCAGATTAGCCGCCACGCTACCTGACACACCGAGGTGCGTGACCCACTGCCGGGGTGGGTGCGTGACCCACTGCCGCGGTGGGTGCGTGACTCACTGCCGGGGTGAGTGCGTAGCCCAGTGCCGGGGTGGGTGCGTGGCTCCATGCCGGGGTGGGTGAATTTTCCAGTGCCGGAGTGAGTGCGTAGCCCAGTGCCGAGGTGGGTGCGTGGCCCATTGCCGGGGTGGGTGCGTGGTCCAGTGCCGGGGTTGGTGCGTGGCCCATTGCCGGGGTGGGTGCGTGGTCCAGTGCCGGGGTTGGTGCGTGGCCCATTGCCGGGGTGGGTGCGTGGCCCAGCGCCGGGGTGAGTGCGTGACCCAGTGCCGGAGTGAGTGCGTGGCCCATTGCCGGGGTGAGTGCGTGGCCCAGTGCCGGGGTGGGTGCGTGGCCCAGTGCCGAGGTGGGTGCGTGGCCTAGTGTCGGGGTGAGTGCGTGGCCCAGTGCCAGGGTGAGTGCGTGGCCCAGTGCCGGGGTGAGTGCGTGGCCCAGTGCCGGGGTGAGTGCGTGGTAGGCCAGGCGGTGAATGGGCGGTGGGTGCCAGATGCACGCACCCCCCCCCCCCCCGCACCCTTATTGATCCACGCACGCGGGCTCCTCCCCGCCACGTACCTCCTCTCAACTCCTGGCGGAGTTGGGAGGAGGTACGTCTGGTCCCGGGCTCGAACCCCGCTCCCGGAGCTGGCCACACCTGTCCACGGTTCGCCCCGGGGCCCAACTGGCCACTCCTGCTTCAGCTGGAGCGAGCTGGCCAGAGCTAAATGGGGCCAACTCCCTGGCCAAGTTTGCCACCCTAGACTTGTACAGGTCTGGACCGGTCTGACCCTGGGTCAAAGTGGCCATCCCTGGGAATGGAGAGGTCACAAGTGACCCTCAAGGTTCAGGTCAAAGGCATGTCTCCATAGCCAAAGGCCGCACCGTCGTGGTCAAGGGTCGTACCGTCGTGGTCAAGGGTCGCACCGTCGTGGTCAAGGGTCGTACCGTCGTGGTCAAGGGTCGTACCGTCGTGGTCAAGGGTCGTACCGTCGTGGTCAAGGGCCGTACCGTCGTGGTCCACATCTGAGGCACCAGGTCAGCAGGAAAACATCTTGGCAACATGTAGTCATGTTGAGTGGGAACCTGGCAGAAAAAAGTCATGTGTTTCTCGTTATTGGATTAAGATTTGTTTAGAAAGAGAGAGAGAGAGAGAGAGAGAGAGAGAGAGAGAGAGAGAGAGAGAGAGAGAGAGAGAGAGAGAGAGAGAGAGAGAGTTGGAACACATGCCCCGGATGCCTTCGCGAGGTCTACATTTATTTACCATTTACAAGTGAGAGTCAGACGGGCCAGACAGCTCCACACGTGACCATGAGGAAGTGCATCTCTGCAGGAGGTGTCGCTCAGGGATGGACCCACAACGTTGCTCCTCACAATCACACGTGTTATATTATTGTGGCCGAAATGTATACAACGTCACCGACCCAGGTCAACAGTAAGGGTACAACTGTATCATCATCTCCCACAGCCTCCCCTGCACGACCCCCCCAACCCCCCCACCTCCTCCCCTCCGCCCAAGTTTTCATCAGTGTAGAAACATCTGGATGAGGGAAGACCATCACGCCACATTTACTGGAGTTACACGCAAGTTCATAACTCATAATGTTTACCCGTCACCCCGTCCGTCACCCATCACCATTATGGTGTGTGTGACGTATCCACCCTCTGAGACGTGACGCAACTTCTAATTCCCACTTACATACCTCCACAGTCGTAGCCAATAGGAACCCCGCGTTCCAGTGACGTCGGCTAAATCACGACGTAGAAAACGGGACGTGGGAGCCCCACTGGAAGAGTAAAAGGGGTGGCAGGGTAGGTGGGGGGGAGGGGGATTCTTATTTGCAAGGAGCATCGAACCCTCGTTTGCCACTTGAAGTATACACACACTTGCCAGTGGACAGATACACGACGGGGGAGTCAACTCAGCTGCATCTTACCACCAGCTTCGCTGAGGAAGACGAGGAATGGCGGGCACCACGACGGTACGACCCTCGACCACGACGGTACGATCCTCGACCACGACGGTACGACCCTCGACCACGACGGTACGATCCTCGACCATGACGGTACGACCCTCGACCACGACGGTACGATCCTCGACCACGACGGTACGACCCTCGACCACGACGGTACGACCCTTGACCACGACGGTACGACCCTCGACCACGACAGTACGACCCTCGACCACGACGGTACGACCCTTGACCACGACGGTACGACCCTTAAGCATGATGGTATACCCTGACCTCTGACCTAAGCATCAGGTTTTGTACTTTTACTAAGCAACGTCATGTTGTAAACATGTATCGGCTGTCCACTGAAGACATGGTCACCTCTCACACACACACACCCAACCTGGCGGTAACCTGTCTTATCGTCGCTCCCACGTCCCGTTTTCTACGTAGTGATTTAGTTGACGTCACTGGAACGCGAGCCTCCCTATTGCCTACGACTGAGGAGGTACGTAAGGGGAAAGTAAAAGTTGCGTCGCGTCTCAGACGGTTCAATACGTCACATTGACCATAATAGCGCGTGGTGACTGGTAAAGATTAAGAGAATCAGTTACGAACTTGCGTGTAACTCCAGTAAATGTGGCGTGATGGTCTTCCCTCATCCAGATGTTTCGACGCGGGTGAAAACTTGGGAGGAGAAGGAAGGGGGGAGGGGGGGAGGGGGGAGGGAGGGAGGGAGGGGTACTTGGAAAGGTCATCCCGGGAGGCCCTCGGAGATGCACTTATGCCCTTTCTGAAGACCGGACAGACGGCCTCACGTCTGCCTTAATGATAAGGAAGCCAAGTGGATGTATGAGCCATACTTACTACTAGGCAGTAAGTGTCACGGTAACACTCTGGCCCTGGTAACTGAAGAGTCGTACTCCCTCCTGCTCAAGGGTCCCTCTCAAGGGTCGTACCGTCCCTCTCAAGGGTCGTGCCGTCCCTCTCAAGGGTCGTACCGTCCCTCTTAAGGGTCGTATCTTTGGTCACACTCAAGTAGTTAGAATAATCTGACCCACTGGGGGTGCTCGCTCGACCTCCCCACACAAACACACACACACACACACACACACACACACACACACACACACCTTCCGTTACCCCAAGTTATCGTAGCGTGACTCTCGTCTGAACAACTTTGAAAAAAGAATTATTGAGATAAGTTACAACTACTGTGGTGAGGAGGGTGGTCCAGTGTTGTGATGGGCCTACGGGTTGTTGTTGTTGTTGTTGTTGTGTGTGTGTGTGTGTGTGTGTGTGTGTGTGTGTGTGTGTGTAAGGGGAGGGGGGTGACCACGTCAGGTGTTGAGCCGATGGTGGATGATTTCTCGATGGTGGACACGTTGGGTTGGTCTACTGGAATGCTGTACATTTCCTCTGGGAAAAGAATATATTTGAAGTTCATTATTATCGTTTATCAACAATTATTTTGTTTTTAATTTTATTAGATTATTCATCCAGACGAATCATCATAAATCGCTTATAAAATGTACTTATAATTAATCTGTAAATGAGACTTTATATAAACTTACCTCTGGGTAACACTTGCCCCCTGGCATATTTTTCCTCCTTGTACTCTTAGATGAAACAGACTTACGTGACGCGCAGCACACACGCGCGTGCACGGCTGTGTGCACACCCCACCCCCCTCAACAGACCTGCACCTCCCGAGCTGTTGCAAGTTGTGCAACAGCCTCCATGTGCACCATCTTCAGCCCCAGCCAGCCACACTGAGGATGGTCAGCCACAGCCACTGCAGGATGTACTCTTCCACGACGCCATTACAAAACATAAAGTGTAATGAAGTCTAGAAATGTTACATGGTTAAGGTATATATACACACATCATAAATGTTACATGAATAAGGTATATATACACACATCATAAATGTTACATGAATAAGGTATATATACACACTTCATAAATGTTACATGAATAAGGTATATATATACACATCATAAATGCTCAACGCGAAATAAACGGCAAAGAACAAAGAAAGTTAAGGGAAATTATTCTTCTCTGCCATTCTTATCTTACCTACAATACATTAAGATGTGACTTACATAAGAAAATATAAACCAATCTTTCCAAGTAAATATCCAAACCATACAATTCATAGTTGAATACACAGTGTAACGAAACATACAGAAACAACTGGATGATTCTTCTCTGTATCTAATTGAATCTATCTACAAGCATAATAACTCTGTTGATAACTCATTGTCAGCTACAGTAGCGGGTTAATGCCTACGGGGTGGTGGGGGGGGGACACTCCAGTAACAACATATTGGTGTTGAATGAGCTAGTTTAGCAGTTTGTTGGGTTCTACAGCCATCGATCTATGAGGAAGGTCATGAGGCCTGCAACCCTATTTGATAAATGAACTCATCATGATAAAAAAGTATAAATCTGATACTATGATAACAAAAGTAAATAATGGAAGGAAAAGATGTGGGTATTGAGCCAACATGGCGCCAAATACCGCCCAGTCGGTACAGCAGACACGGTTGCAATGGAGTGCGAGAAGGTAGGACAGACAGGAGATGGTCCTGCACCATGTCGTACACACATAGATGATAGGAACTTATTCTGCTGACCAGGACAGGAGAGGACGCTGACCAGCACACTGGGTAGTCACTGACAAAACCGTTATTCTGTACTGCTTGGGAAGGTGGTTTGGTAATTAGGCGGTTCGTTCTTACTGTCTGCCCAAGGTATTCGTGGTGAGGTGTTGGCTTCGACTTAATAATACACCAAACGTTACCAGCTGTTACACCTACAGTGGTAGACCATGACTATCGTAACGCCGCAGGAGTAACAACATCTCTGGTCTTAGAAAATGATCGGGTTGTTGTTGTTGTTGTTGTTTTCAAGATAAATGTTAACCGGTGGAAAAATCTCACGGATTCCAGTGGTTGGTTGCATGGCGGGCGGAGTGAATAACCTGCCCTCCCAGTGAACAGGACTGGAACATACATCACATACCCAGGTGCAGTTGATGGTCTTACTGCAGGATATAACAGTTTGTTCAGTGTTCTATCAACATACACGTTAATGATATTGTGAGGGAAACAATTCAAGTGTAAAATTTTCCTCAGTGAATTTATGTCATCGTGGAATTGTAAATAATGAGAACATAAATGAAACGATTGTGTGAAGTTGTCACGCTTACTAACCTTGATATGATAATACGAGTTCAAGAATATTTGAATCCAAAACTCATAAATCCAACAAAGTATAAATTCAGAAACAAAATCCAGCAACGACTGAGTACAAATATATAGAAATCAAGGTATACACACATCCAAAAAAACAGACATAAACATTTGAGCCAAACAAGGGAAGGGGAACGTGGAACATTGGAACGTCTGGGAGAAGCAGATAGAGAGGAATACGGCAAGAGATGAGAAGAGGAGCACAGCTGGACCGTGGACAACATGCAGGAGAGGGAGGGACGTGGCTTGCAGAGGCATTGGACAAGACGATAGGAATATGGACCAACGTGCAGCGTGAATGTAAGTCTATATATTGAGTACACGGGGTCCTCAGCCCACCTCTGTAGCTTGTTGAGCACACGGGGTCCTCAGCTCACCTCTGTAGCTTATTGAGTACACGGGGTCCTAAGCTCACCTCTGTAGGTTATTGAGTGCACGGGATCCTCAGCTCACCTCTGTAGGTTAATGAGTGCACGGGGTCCTCACTCTACCTCTGTAACTCGCTTCATGTTCACTCTACTCACTCAAGTTAGTCAAGAGCCTCTCACGTCTTGCCAGTGCTGCAAAATGTGGTGTTGTAACTCAAGCGACGAGATCATATGATTGCATGGAGGACGATCAAAATGAAATAGATGAACTTATACGTAGACTTCATAGAAGGGAAAATAATGTGTGGGTTTATAAGTAGAAAAATGAGGCGTTTACGGATCTGAGATGAGAAAGCAGGTAGGAATGTGAGAGGAAAGTAAAGAAGACAAGTTGTGTGGAGTGAAAACATCACAGGAAGTGTTCATATCTTCACCACTCAATATCAGCAACTTTTTTTTTACGTAATCAAGATAGATAATGAAAAATGAGTGTAGTGATATATCTATTGAATCTGTATAGATAAACTAAGTAATGTTTATAGTTTTTAAGAAGATAGTGAAAGTTTCCATGTACCATCAAGTGAGTTTTATACAGTCAGTGTAACAGAACCTTCATGTTTTAGTATCATTAATGATTCCATGTTTCTTGTGGCCCCGTACCAAAGTCATCAGTGGTCTCATGGTTCATACAGGTGCGCGTTGTAGACCCTCTCCACCAACTTGTCAAACTTTGCTAACGTGAAAACTATCATTAGCTTAACTTAGGACCACTTCAGAAATTACTTGATTCACAATGCACTAACGATAGGTCATTACAAATAGGTAATTATACATTATTATCACGATCATTACAGCTGAGGCTAATTATAATACTTTATATTTTCTTAGAACACACATTCCATTTTCTCAAAAAGCCTTTTTTTTGGCGAATCAGATTTATATGACCTTCAGAGATCAATATGATAAAGTTAGAGAAGACATTAACAACCACATAGATCTCGACCATACAAACGCATGATGGACAGGTATCTCCTCCAGTCACTCATTCATGCTGGGTATGTTTACAATTGTTGATTCACACAGGCTGGGGATGAAGACTCGTTCATACAAACTGGAATTATGTATGTTTCTTAACCAAATCAACAAAGACATAAAAAGTAAGACACCTTGTGAAAAATCTCTACGTACTTGACACTCACTCTTTCAGTCGTTATCTATGTCTGCTTGAGCCGTTTCTTGTCAGACATGGTCCCAGACATGCCTCCGCCGATACAGACTCATACAGGCACACACACACACACACACACACACACACACACACACACACACACCACCGTAACCTGAGTAGACTTATCCTCACTACACCTTCACGCTCACTTGGCCCTCCTCTTCACTACCCTCTTATCTTTACGACACCCTTAATTTCATTGCATCCTATCTTCACAATGTCTTTATCTTCAGTAAACTAGGTTCGTTCACTATACATTTCTTCACTATACCCTCACTTTCACAATATCCTTATCTTACCTAAGGTAGGTGCAAGGCAACCCGTGATATTTCTTTACAAAGAGACGAACACACTGTTATCATTATCATTCATTATCATTATCATTATCATTATTATTATCATTATTATTATTATTAGTAGTAGTAGCATCCTTATCCAATAACTAACATCCGTTTAAAGGCCCTCAGTAATTGGCCTCAGCTTAAGTAACTAAAATACCACATATTTTCATAAAACTTCTCAAAAGATCCCCTAATTCAAAAACTTCCTTTCCTCATGAACTGTACTGGATCCATCGATTCTGAGGAAAGAGAACCTTCACACTTGACCAGAAGACATTGTCTTTTGTATAATTTCCTGACATCACACACCAGACTTAGTAAAGCCTTGACCTACCTTTCACGATGAAGGATGAACAACTCCACTGACCCACCGACACTCACTGAATACATGAATCTGTTTCTAAGAGTCAATGACGGACCCAAGTCGGGAATAAATATGACTAGGATATTTACGTGTGTACACCAAACCTGACTTTCCTGCGTTCGTCAAGGGGTTTACCTGCATCCATTCACAGATGAATGAAAAAAGAGTTTAAGCCAGAGAAGCCAGTTCTACGCTACATTCCCCGGGATAAGCCTCCATCCCTGGATTTGAGTGTTACTGCCAACACGATCAACTGTACCACATACATCTGCTCCTCCTACACTTATGTTTACATCATATGTGTAGTAAGTTGTGTTGGTCGGCTGAAGCCTTGACCTTCTCATCTTGGTAAGAACTCTTGTAAATGATCATATGAGAGAGAGAGAGAGAGAGAGAGAGAGAGAGAGAGAGAGAGAGAGAGAGAGAGAGAGAGAGAGAGGCTGTTTACAGTGATATGATCAGCTGGGTTTAAAGCCAGTTTATACAGTTAATGATATACCTGGACGTGTCATGGATTAGGTCAGTGTGTGAAGCGACACCTTGCTGGGTGACGTCAGCCTAGCTACTAGGCCACCGTGCCGCGGGTCGCCCGCTGACACCGTCGTCAGCAGCTGACGGCTTTCTACTGAGACAAAATATGTTTATTATTATTGTATATATTTCCTTTATTATCATCTTGAGATTTTACATTTGTAACTAGACTTCCAGACACTGTGACCTGAACTCTTGGCACTGTGACCTTAGATAGTGACACTGCAACACAGGAACGAGCGTTTGACCTCAGGATCTGGCACTGTAACCCCTGACCCTGGCATTGTAACCCCTGACCCTGGCATTGTAACCCCTGACCCTGGCACTGTAACTGCAAAGCCTAGCACTGTGACCCTAAAGCCTGGCATTGTGACCTCAAAGCCTATGACAATGACCCCAGAACCTGACACTGTGACCCCAGAGCTTGGCACTATGACCCTGAGCCTGGCGCTTTAAACCCACAGCCTGGTACTGTGACCTCAGAAGCCGGCACTGTACCTCCTGACCCTGACACTGTGACCTTAACATATGACCCTCTGACCCAGGAGCAGACTTTATGACCCAGTGCCTGGTACTACGGAGAGATGTATAGTGGCAGCCGCGGCAGATGTGTTCTCAACGCCTGGCACTCTGATGTGATCTGTGACGTATCGGTTTGACCATGAGAGAAATATGGCATTAGCAGAGACATAACACAAGCATATGTCTGCCATCACTGCCTTTCACTGTCTCGACCAACTCAACGTTGTAATTTACTTTTACTCAATGACCCTCGCTTTTTTTTTCCCCAGGGTGGTCACCACCTGATCTTGACCAGCTGCTTGGCACTAGAGGGTTGGCATTTCCTTCACCATCAACTGAATGGCATTAAATGGTTTCTATCACCATCCGACACTACATTTTGGTCTTATTGTAAGTAATGATGAAGAATTACCTCAGTCGAGGTGGTTGTGACTGTGAGTAACGAATCCGAAATACCCATCCTGCGAGAGAGAGAGAGAGAGAGAGAGAGAGAGAGAGAGAGAGAGAGAGAGAGAGAGAGAGAGAGAGAGAGGGGGGTTAACCACAGACAACACGACGTAGTGTTATAAGAGTAAACTTCAGAGCCATGATCAGTGAGTGAGAGGTGTATGCTTCCCTCTCCACATTGCACCCGCTACATATGTGAGACTTAGTGACGAGTGTTTGATTCAATTTCCATCATCATTGTTGGATGTAGAATGTATTAGCGGGAAAAAGTTTTTTTTTTTTTTTGGCAAAATTCGACCTCGTCAAGGGTATGATGTGAAGCAAGTGATGATACGTCTTGGTTGAAGGGTGACAAAGTTTCTCAGTGAAGTACGACCTTAACAGAACAATGTATATGACAAATCATGAATTCTTCCTGTGTATTGTATGGGGCTTGTGGGGAGGTGGCCGTATGCACTGCTTCATCTCGGTGACTGCGAGACACAGCAACCCTAAATACACCGGTTGACATTTAACCTCATAAAGTACTATATTTAGATGACCCAAACAAAGAAACACTGGAAAAGGTCCCAACGGGCAAGTGCAACAGAGGACATGACTATCCAGCTACGATTCAGTCGACCCCAGAATGGAAGCAAGGGCGCTACACCTCCGCTGTTGGCATGGGAAGGAAAAGGGATAAACAAAGAGAAGAAGAAAACGAGGAAGAAGATACTTGGCAACAAGATTATGTTTGTCTTCACGAGACGTAATCACATGACGTCAGGGAAATGATCACTTAAAATTATAAAGGATAATACCTCCAACTTTGGCCTAAGTTCTCCAGAATCCGGCAATAGGCCAGCTTTATTTCAGAAAACATACGCACATCAGACTTCAGAAAGTGACATGCATTTCAAAATCCTCAGAAGATACTAAGCTGACAAGTCTACAACACAACTGACTCTCTATGTAAAGCTTCAAACTGATGTGATGATAACATAACGACAGATGACAACTCAAAGTGTCACATAGAATTAGTTGAAAAGACAAGCTACAGTACGACTTCCTTTGAGCAACATATGGTAAATACGACAGAAGATTGAAGCATGATAATCTAGGGTGATCGACAGCTTAGTCAGCAGTTCTCAGAAGCAAGAAAACATATCAACTTCAAATTCTCAGATTCATAGTTACGGTTTTTGAATCCAAGTCTAGGGAAACTATCCTCACTCCTTACACTTCTTGGTTAACATATAGTGATTCACCAACCAGAGTGGTCGACAGCAGCAGCACCCACCATAGGTACGGTAAAGAGTTGACTCGTTACATTCTTCACTGCAAGTCCAGACTGACACGAGTTACGTCTCCTTTTGACGTGAAAAATCTACAGGTATTTCTCCTCGGATCACCTGCGTCCCTCCCTACTGTTACCAAACTTATCTACGAGTTTCTGGTCTCATCCACAATCACAAACAACCTCGAAAGGTCCCAGTGATCCGTTTCTGCTTGAATTAATTTTTTAACTAAAATGAAACTAACAGGAAGGCCTGTGTATAGCACAGACGCTTTGAAATGTAAAGGATTTCTCATTTAGGCTATTGGCCAAGTTCGTCAAGCCAGATAATTTAACGAAGCAAAATAGTATAACAGTCTGCTCTAATATGCCCTGTTAGCACACAAAAACAACAAAATCATAAATTAGTCTCCTGTCTTCACCAGGAGGGAAAAAGAACTAACTTTTGATTTGATTTTTACTCACAAAGAAAAAGTTTAGACTAATCTGTCACCATCACCAAGAAAATAGCCCGAAAACTAAGCAAGTCCCTTGTGTTCATCATCCATACACAGCCATACAGACGATGATCAGTGTGAGAGCAAGTGTGACTTGGGCTAAGCATAAATAGTTTGTGTGTTCCACGAGATGGCTAAAAATAGCAAGTGTATATGCTGTCTGAATGACCTAAAATCGTTTACTTTATTGATACACAGAAGCAGGAAATGATCCAAAAAATTCAGAGGTGTATCTTTTTCGTAAAATACACAGGTTTAATTCTAAGTTATGTAGCCTTTAAAGTCATCTCGTAGCTAGTGCACGCCCTTGTTGTGACGTAAGCAAGTGACATCACAGCAAAGAGCCAATCAGGGACCGAAAATACCGGTCTGTGGTTTTGTTTTTTGAGATCTGGTGTGTAGCGAGCATGGCAGCTGTATGTGTGTGTGTGCGTGTGTGCTGGCGGAGGGGGTAACGCCTTTGACGTACGCATAAAGGGGGTATTATTTTCAACAATTCTATATACAAGGGGGTATCATTTTCGATTGTTATAAATAAGAGGCACCTTAATCTCAGTGCTACAATACTCTGGGGTCTATTATTACAGTATGGGGTATAGATTATGACTCGGTAATATATAGATAGGGGGTATAATTTCGGTGCATCCAAGAACAGACGCTGTACTAGGCTCAGACAACGTTGCCTCCACAACCCAATCTTATTTTTGATGTAGCACCAACCTTGGGCAGTTGGTTACACCAGAGTATTCCCTCCTGACGTACTTGTCTGTTGCTGATGATACTAAGCTGTTCCGCTAACTGCATTTAATTGCAGTGGAGGCCTTAGGAGCTGGCCTTTACATGCACGTTCCTTGATGTCTTGATTTTTAAATGAAGGTTCCACTATGACGTATCTTTTTCTCTTGTTTCCAGGGCGAGGTCGCTGGAAGCCCCAGTGTTTTGCTTTTGTGCTGTTTTTGGAATTCTTCGCGATTTTCATCGTCTTGGTCTATCTCCCCACCCCATGATCCTCTGGTTCCAAGATATGAACGTTGCACACTGACGTTAGATGGGCATTACAGGAGCTGACCCGCGTGGCATCAACACTGCTGATGACACAGGAGTAGTACGTATGTACCACCGTGAGACCTGCCCTCAACACGTGCATATTACTCGCGTTCGCATACAAACTCACTTGGCACCAGTAAGGTAAACAGCCTCGGAGCATGGCTGGTTCGAACCCTTACCTCCTGAGTACGATGGTAGTGGAGCCGTTCAGCACGACAGAACGACCCTTTAGTGGAACGACGTAATGACATAGACGATGCCACACTACCTCAGAAACAGGTTAGAAAACAACATGAATTTGTTTTGTTTATATATTGAGTCTCAGTGGGATGGATAAGCAATCCCATGGGATAGATAAACATCCCATGCGATAGATAACCAACTGCTTAGGTGATATTCTGAGCAATGAAATCATCCATTACTTCTGCTTCCAGTTCCTGCAATATTTTTCAAGACTTTTGGAAACGTTCGTTGGAGAGCTGTTGCATTAGGCCGTACCGTCGTGCTCATGGGTCGTACCGTCGTGCTCATGGGTCGTACCATCGTGCTCAAGGGTCGTACCATCGTGTTCATGGATCGTACCATCGTGCTCAAGGGTCGTTGAACTTAAATCGACTAAGGTCCACTAAGAAGCGATGTAATTAAATTACACATCTCTAATGTAATATCATTTCTCATATAATTATGTAATTCAGTGGGAGATCGTCTTGTGGGTTGTCACCGTCTACTATGTGTGAGGGTGTAAACTTTTCGTAATCATTCGTTGTGTTACGAGGAGAGAGTTTTGCATTTGTGTTACCTTGTCTCTTAACCTTGCATATATATGTATCATGTCTTCACACACAAACCTAAGCCAGGAACCCATTCATCGACCAGCCACAAGGGGAAAATGAACACCTGGGTTGGGTGTGAGCCGACTGCCACGCCCAGGACACGAGCGCATATGTGTGCGTGTGTGTGTGCGTGTGTGTGTGTGTGTGTGTGTGTGTGTGTGTGTGTGTATCATTCATTGAATTAAGAGTATGATAAGTAAAGATAGTGAACAACAGGAACCTTATATATAAAGGAAGTTAACAACCTGGATCTTAGTTATCAGACCTGCTAGGCTGCAGCGGCCACTTGGGCGGCACGTCAGCACTAAATAAAGGAACTTGATAAAGGGTCGGTCATCAACCAGTCATCAATCATGTCTATAAAGTTTTGTTCAGTCTCCTCCTCACTGCTCACCGACGAGACATATAATATGTTCTTTTTTTCTTCAGATTTCATCGAGTCAGATGTAATGATGATGCCTTATGGCGCCCGAGACTGTTGGCTCGTCATGAAATCATGCGTCTTGGCAGACGACCATCGATAGAATATTTCTGCAGAGTTTTACTCGAAGTGAAGCGGTACTTGTGAGAAGATCAGATGGTGGAAGGTTGACTGACAGACGACAGACGATGTTGACGGGTACACAGTGGTGACAGGTGTTCCTCAGGTGAGCTGAGAAAGCGATAGTGTAGGAGCGGTGTGCACGAGTCCGGCTGGGATGCATACGGTTGTGACGCCGAACTGCCACTCGGGGGCGAGGGATCTCTGGTGACGGGAGATGAAGGTAGCGAGGACGGGGGAAGTACCTTCTTTTTAAACTGTCGAATGAGGTTCAGGTGATGCCTTAGAGAAGGTCGGAAGGGACAGTGCGGTTAGCGCCACTTGAGCGGTTATGTAAGAGGGAGCGAGGATGATCTTGCATGTCCTTTTTTTGCACTTCTTCCAGATGGCCTTGTTGTGTGGTGGCCGGGGAGGAACACGAGCCAGGTGAACGTAGGAGCCAGCCCACCTACGTATAGTCCCAGGTCGAAGGCGTCCTTGATGATCACCCGACGAGCGGCCTGGTTAACACCTTGGATGAAACGAGACGAGTCACAGATGCCTTCCCTTACGTTGTTGTTGTAACAACCTCTGAGAAGCTGACGAAGCACTGGGTTGTAGAGGCGGGACTTCATATGTATAAATTCCTGACGGTCAGCGGAACTGGCAGTGTGTGCGTGTGTGTGTGTGTGTGTGTGTGTGTGTGTGTGTGTGTGTGTATGTGTGTGTGTGTGTGTGTGTGTGTGTGTGTGAACATAAGTATGTTAAGGAAGGAATCACTAACATGAACCTAACGTATCAAGAATGTATTCATGAGTATCCTGAGTCCAAGAGTCATTAACAGCTTCAGGTATCTCACATTATCTCTCACGAAATCAGTGTACGTCATTTCCATAAACATTTCGCAGAGTTGCTGCATTTCCTGATCTTTGACCTCCAGAACTGGGATGAGACCGTCCACGAGAATGTTAGGATTCTATCCCACTGTGGAATGTATGCCTCAAGTTCTAGTTCGATTATCATCCAGTTTATGGTCGTAGAAAGAAAGAAAGAAAAATGAATACCCCTCCGCCCTCCCTCCCCACACTTTACGGGAATGCACACATCCTCTCCACAAATCGTCTCTGTAAGACGATATTACAACATTTTTTTTTTGTTAGTGGTCGAGGAGCTTAACCCCTGGACCACGAGGGTCACGACCCTTAAGCATGACTGTACGACCCGTGAGTACGACCCGATGACAAACATGGTACGACCCTGCGATGACATGATGCCCCGTAGTACCGTCGTGCTGTACCGTCGTACGTCATGCTCAAGGGCTGTACCGTCGAGGTCAAAGGGTTCAGAAGGCTTAGAGGAGCAGCAATGTGACCAAGAGGCAAACATGCCGACTCAAGGACGAACTCGTTGCTCCCATGTGTGTCCAACCCTCGGTCAAGATGGTCTCCTGAAGGGGAAGCAGGTGAGCGTTATGAGAGGTATTGATGTGTCTCCCTGACGTGTGCACGAGCAGGAACCATCATCCCTGTGACTCACGAAGGTAAATCCCAGTTTTGCTCTTGGCTGAGGCGCTCGTCACCATGTTTACCCTCCAGCGCCCTCTATCACCCCAACAGGAAATACCGTACGTGCACCAGAACAGACAGGCGTCTGACGTCACCAATGTTTTTTTCCATCGGCACCACAAAGCCATGTGATACACTTCCTTCACTTCTTTCGTCTTCCTTTATTTTGGGATTTGGTTGGAGACGATGTTTCGTCAGCGTCACCAGGCCATCCCACACGCCCGGGAGAAGCTCTAGATGGGGAGGTTGACACAGAGAATTCTCCCGTGGGAGAAAAGTTTGGCTCACGTACAAGAGCCGCCATGTGTGTTTCATACAGACAAACGTCATCAGTGAAACGTTTCGCTTCCAAACGTTTTGTTGTTGATTGTTGTAGAGATGAGTCACGTGCCTCGGGCGATTCTGTACTGGACCATGAGGGTCGTGCAGTGCTACAAATGTCCAGTCTCTCGAGAACGGCAGTACGACCCTTAAGCACGACGGTACGACCCTTGAACAAGGGCTGGTATTAAACCTGACCCTTGCATGTTTTCTCAAAGGTCAGACGAACATTACCATTAGTGGTACCGTCATGTTCAGGGGTCGTACCGTCGTGCTCAGGGATTGTACCGTCATGTTCAGGGGTTGTACCGTCGTACTCAGGGGTTGTACCGTCGTGCTCAGGGGTTGTACCGTCGTGCTCAGTGCATTAAGGCCAGACATGTACCGGCGGTGCTCAGGTCTGTTGTGAAGCTGTCAACAGAAGCTGTTTGCTCTGATGTGCGTGATCACTGGATCTGTTTCCTGTACAACAGCCAGATAGTATGATCATCAATCCCTCTTTGTTTCGTCTGTTCCAGCCAACGTATTCTGTCTCTCAAGAAAGATGGAAACGGAATTTTGACGTCATTTTCCCACGAGAAAAATCATTATATATAAAACGTTAGAGTGAGAGATGAAGAACGAACAACAACACTTCCCTCTGATCAGCTTTCTATAGTTGGCGACGAGGAAGCCATGACAACATTGGAGCACCACAACCAACATCACCATCACCATCACCACCACCATCACCATCACAACCTTCATCGCCACCATTACTATCATCATCATCATCACCACCATCATCACCATCATCACCACCATCACCATCATCACCACCATCACCACCATCATCACCATCATCACCACCATCACCATCATCACCACCATCACCACCATCATCACCATCATCACCACCATCACCATCATCATCACCATCATCACCATCATCACCATCATCACCATCATCACCACCATCACCATCATCACCATCATCACCACCATCATCACCATCATCACCACCATCACCATCATCACCACCATCATCACCATCATCACCACCATCACCATCATCACCACCATCACCACCATCATCACCATCATCACCACCATCATCACCATCATCACCACCATCACCATCATCACCATCATCACCACCATCATCACCATCATCACCACCATCACCATCATCATCACCATCACCACCATCATCACCATCATCACCACCATCACCATCATCACCACCATCATCACCATCATCACCACCATCACCATCATCACCACCATCACCATCATCACCACCATCACCACCATCATCACCATCATCACCACCATCACCATCATCACCACCATCACCACCATCATCACCATCATCACCACCATCACCATCATCACCACCATCACCATCATCACCACCATCACCACCATCATCACCATCATCACCACCATCACCATCATCACCACCATCACCACCATCATCACCATCATCACCACCATCACCATCATCATCACCATCACCACAAGCTGTGAGAACCCGCTGACCCTAGCTGTCTCCCTCCCTCTCACCCTCCCTTCCGGGCATGACGTCAGCGTCTGGGACCTATACATAACACTAGTGGTGGGGGGTTGTGGAGGAGGGGGCTCTTGCAACGTCATTCCTCCCACGTGACTGACCCGCATCTCCAACACCATTACCCACACCTGTGTATGGATCTCCACCTCTCCAACAACACTACGTTACATGTGCAGGTTTACGTAACCTCAGAGGCAGGAAACCTAGTTTACCTTCTGTAACCTATAGTCTACACGGATTATAGAGAGCTACAGATATGTATTGTATAATGGCCTCTTGTACTGTTTGCCTGGGAAGGTATGGTGTCTCCCGCGTGACTATAGCTATAGGTGTGTGTGTGTGTGTGTGTGTGTGTGTGTGTAATTATGATTATCTTTACAGTTCGAGGAGGGATTTCTATACTCGTGGGGCCCCATCTCTTGAACATTCTCTGTCATTATATAGTTTTATTAAAACTATTTATGTTGTTCACATTTATGATTTCCTAATTCAGTTTATTCCATTCGTCTATCATTCTTACACAGTAAAAGTACTTCTTTATATTCTTTCTGACAAGTTTCCTGCTTGATATCATGTTATGTTCTATGGTTGTTCTATCCCTACATCTAACGAAGAACTGTTCACTCTCTGGATCGTCGAACTGGCTTAAATGCTTCAAGTGTGTGGTCAGGTCATGCTGTGTTCGTCTCTCCGCCGTGTTTGAAAAGCTGAAATGATCTAACCCTTCCTTCCCAGTGACTCCTCTGGACCTTATCTAGCAGTTCACTGCGCTTCTATAAGTGTGACAGTCAAGTCTGAGATCCTACTCTGGTTTTGGCCGTAATGTAGGACGAAAACGGCTTGTTGGATAATTTCTCATTCATATTTTGGAAGACTGTTCTATTACTTGGCAGATGACAGTTTGTCTCGATGTGGGACTCTGGATGAAGGTTAGGGTAGATGTCACAGAGTAGAAGCGTTAGAAAAGTAGATATATGATTGTGCGAAAAAGTTATCGCAAAACAAAAACAGACGGAGACTAATAAGGGAAGAGATGGTCGCCAGTGTTGTCATATCTATGTAACCTGTATAGTATTCTTGACTCATTGTGTTATTTGTTATGTTGGGAATATAATATCTTGCAATTAAGAACCACTGTATGGAGGAGGGAGATCATATGTTGGCAACCCCACGGTGTTGATCGGTGACCAGGGTCACAACGAGGGGCCGACAGCTGGTGTGGAGCAAAGTATCATATAGTAAGAATAATGTAAGGAATTAGCACGTAAAAATAACCCGTGGCATTTATCATGAGTACAGCTGTAGGTTGATTATAGAGACTTAATTGGACGTGACATAGCCCTCAACAGCAGTTTCCATGTAGGATTACGTCAACTGCAAAGGTTTATTATCTACAGTGCTCAAACAAGAACTTACAGTGATCCATTTTCAAATAACGACACCATGAAAATGTATCGAGTGTGAAAAAGTGACAAAGTGACATAGTAAAGTAATTAACCAGGGAAACTGAAATGATCGCCTTGGCAACTCATCGTGATCCGGGTCACGCAGTAAACAGACGAGACTCAGTGTCACTCACTTAAGTACCCTACCTCCTTGGAGACAGTTACCCAGCCCGGGGGCCATAGCATTCATCATCCACTAAGAAAACCCGGTAAGCTAGCACCTCTATTTGTTGCAGATGTCTTTATACAGTGTGTATGGTTCGCTCACGGTGAGGGTAATGAGCCAATAATGTGTCTGCAAGAGACACTGATAACTACGATTCCAACAGGGCAGCTTGGTTGAGTCGAGCCTGTGTGGGTCGAGCACCTGTTTGGGTCGAGCATCTGTAGGGCACCAGTCAGGGTACCAGCTGGGAAGAGTATTAAGGACGTGCTTCTGGCGTGCTTGACCCAGCGCCGTTGTATGAAGTGCGAGCACGAAACCGACCCGACGTGGAGGACGAGGGTCCATTGCTTGGCCACAGACAGACCCACGCCCAGAGACCCGGCTGCAGTCCAGCTACTAAGAATCCAGCTAAGAACATGTGTTACACACTCAAGTGAACTTTTAGCACCAGAGAACAAGAAGTCCCTTGCGATTGTGAGTTAGGATGTTTAGTTACTATTAGCATTTGTGTTAGTATGCATAACACATTATTTCTGATACTGTGAGTAGCCTTAGATATTCAGTGTAACAATGTCTGCAGACCCATGCATTATGTTAGTACTGTTACAACCGGTTAGATATTAAGACTTCAGTCTACGTGATTATGCACATTTCTCATGTTGTGTGGACACATTTCATCTAGGTATTTATTGTAATGAAGTCATTGGCATTACCTTAGCCTACAAGGAAAGTGAGTAATCAAAGTATACTTGGAAATCCATTGGTCTAGTAGGGTCATTAATGTCTTAATCAAGGGGTTTCACCTAAACCTTGGCTATGGGCCCCCATGATAATCTCATCTGAACATCAGTTATCAGATGATAATTTCTATTTAGCATTACTGGCAATAATAACGTAACAGCAACAGTATTTTCTCGCCTCTCTTTTTTTTTTCGAACCGCTATATATATATATATATATATATATATATATATATATATATATATATATATATATATATTAGTCCATGGGGAAATGAAATGCGATAACATTCCAAGTGCACTTTCGTGTAATCACATCATCAGGGGAGATACAAAAAAGAAATAGAACAGTTGATATACAACAAAGATACCAGCTAGGACGCCAATTGGTAAACAAGTGACTACCCGAATGTAGGTCGGGTACGTTCGAGTCTGGCAACAAGCGTATCAAAGACTTGTGTGGACAAGAAAGAACTGTTTACGAATTTTATCAACAATAAAGCTATCCAATTTGTATAGACCTTCGCTATTATTGTTACAGCTCTATATTGTGATACATTATTCGAAATTATTACTCGTGGTACACGGTTAATAATGAGATGGCATTACCCCAGTTAGTACAATAATCATGATTCTAAACATGATTAAACGAGGCATTTGATTCTTGTCCTGTTCTTGCTGGAAAATTTGCTTCTTACATGCATGGACTTATCAAAACACAAACCAAATTTTCCAGCAAGACCTATAGTGAGTTCAGTGAGCTCCATTACATATAAATTGTCGAAGTGATTAGTTTCTGAATTAAGCCCATTAATGGATATCAAATTCTAATATCATGAACAATGCAGATTTAGTTAACAAGCTTACTGATATCAATGTTAATCGATTTCAAACTGGTTATCTTTGATGTTTCATCTGTTCACAAAAGTTCCAGTTGATGACATCGAATATTTATTTGATGTATTGGATGACATTTATTTACATGTTTCAAAGTCTGCTTTTATCCAATTGATAAAATTGTTTAAAAGATTGTGTATTTCAATTCAATGGAGAATATCGTGCTCTAAAATTTGGTTTGGCAATGGGTAAGCCTCTTTCGCCTGTCTTAAGTAATCGTAATATGGAAATCTTTGAAACAAAGTCACTAAAGATACCTTACCTTCTAATGCAATTTGGTTTAGGTATGTAGATGGTGTTCTTTGTGTCTAGCCAACAAATGAAAATTTACAAACATTTCTCCCCTTACTTAATAATTTAATACCTTCCATCAAATTTACTGTAGAAATGAAAATATTGGTATGTTACCATCTTTAGATTGCATGATCCATAGGGATGGAAACAAGTTAAGTTTGGCATATACAAAAAACTTGTGTATGCTCATATATCCGTTATTACTCAGCTCAACATGATAGGTAAATTATCAACATTCCAGTGTGTCTTCCTTGGGGCATTACGAATTTGCAGTCCAGAGTTTATTGATAATGAGTTTGGGGAGATGGATTCTATTGGATCCAAGTTAAAGTACCCCAGATCTTTCATTGAAAATCCCTTGAGTTGGCAAAGAAATAATTCTATAATAGAGTTGAACCTAAAACTCACCCTGACACCAAGAACCTTTTAGTTCTCCCTTTTGATAATAATTTTAGTTTACTTTCCGTGTTGCTTAAATCCTTTAATGTAAATGTTACTTTCAGCAACAACAATACTATAAAGAATATCTTAATCAGGAACTCGCTAGAAAGTTCTGCAGGATGCATCTATAGAGTGCCATGTAGAAATTGATAAGTTTTATGTTGGACAGACTGGCAAGGATCTTTGTTAGACAGAAGCAACATAAATATAGTATAAGAGCAGGACAAGAATCAACTGCCTTGTTTAACCATGTTAAGAATTGTGATCATTGTATTGACAGGAGTCATGCCATCTCAAGTTATTAACTCTATATCACGAGAAATATCAATGAATCATCTATCATTAGATACACAAAGAATTGTAACATTATTATTAGTGAAGGTCTATACAAATTGGATAACTTTATTGTTGATAATATTTGTAAATAGTTCCCCTAACTGTCCACATAAGTTTGATACTCTCGTTGCCAGACTCGAACGCAACGACCTACATTCGGGTAGTCACTTTTTTAGCAAATGGCGTCCTAACTACGTCTCATTAAGTTGTATATCAACTGACTGTTGTATTTCTTGTATCTTCCTTGATGTGATATCACACGAAAGTGCAATTAGAAACTTGTTTCATTTCATATATATATATATATATATATATATATATATATATATATATATATATATATATATATATATATATATATATATAAGAGAAAGCTGTGTGAGGTCAAGAGGAAGGTGCAGGGCTTGAAAAAGAGGGCAAATGAGAGTTGGGGTGAGCAAGTATCAGCAAATCGGTGAAGGGTGCAAAAGGGGAAGTTATAACAAGTAATGAAGTGAAGAGATGGAGTGAGTATTTTGAAAGATGCTGAATGCGTTTGATGATAGAGTGGCAGATTTAGGGTGTTTTGGTCGGGGTGCCATGCGAAGTAAGAGAGTCATAGAGAGTGGTTTGGTGAAGAGAAGAGGTGGTGAAAGCCTTGTGTAAGATGAAATGTGGCAAGGCGGCTGGAGTGGATGGTATTGCAGTTGAATGTTGAGGGAGCTGAAGAGGGTACGCTGAAATGGCTTGAACATAAGGAGAGAATGAGTGAGGAAAGGTTAAAAAAAAAGGATATGTCAGAAGTGGAGGAAACAAGAAGCGGGAAACCAAACTGAAGGCGGAAGGATGGAGTGACAAAGATTTTTAGCGATCAGGGCTTGAACATGCAGGAGGATGAAAGGCGTGCAATGGATAGAGTAAATTGGAACTAGGGTCGACGTGCTGTCAGTGGACCTAAGCAGAGTATGTGAGACGTCTGGGATAAACCGTGGAAAGGTCTGTAGGACTTGGTTGTGGATAAGAAGCTGTGGTTTCGGTGAATTGCACATGACAGCTAGATACTTAGTATGAGCTAGTACTGCATTTATTTACAATTACTCGGGTTTAATTTCACCAACCATATATCGGATCATCTTTAGAATTTGCCTGAGTCCCCTTGTATGACGATGCGATCCTTCTCACTTTGTGATAACCATTTTTGTGTTACGGGGAGAGAGTTTTACACTTGTCCCATCGCAATGTGATTACCTATTCGTAATTACCAACTTGTGATAAAAGGGGAGCGATCTTTCCACTCATTGGGGTCCATGATTTGGACATATTATATCATATAACCTTTGAAATTTCTGTACGTTGGTTGCTTTGACCGTGTTCTCTTTTAGTTTATTCCATTTTCCCTCCATTTCTGTACTAAAGAAATTCTTTTGTGTTTCATAAGTTTCTTGCTTAATTTCGTGTGTGTGTGTGTGTGTGTGTGTGTGTGTGTGTGTGTATGTATTATGGTGATCCAAACCACAACATCATTACGTCGGAAAATTCAGGAGTGTGTGGGTCTCGTGACCTTGAAGATTGTGACCTGGTCGGTGGGATCACCAGCACGTTATCACTAAGGCAAGTTCCGGGAATGTCTGGGTGTGGTGATAGTGAGTGCGGCGACCGTGGCTACACCATCATTGTTCATGATGCACAGTGAGGGAGGAGACCACCAGCACACTGTTACGTACTCCTCACTTGTTTTGTCCTGGTGAGTGAGTGATTTTAGTGATTGTGAAGATAGTGTTGGCCCAACTGCACCATGACACTATCAACAATAAGCAAGGTTCCGGGAGCATGAGTGGGCGTGGTGATAGTGAGGATAGTGACCCGTTGCCCTCGTCATTATCCCTCACCATAATTGGTCCGGCGCGCCCAAACCAGCTCAAGTTGTTTTCCTTGTGACGTCACATGTCATCGACTCCGGATCTCTCTTAGTGGCAAACTGCTGATGTCACTGCCCATATAGAGTAGCCAGCGTTATATTGACTTCAGCGCCATCTTCCCGTCAAGGTCATGGGCACAGGAATGTGGGTTGAAGATCATGTTGTGGTCTCGTAGCTGTAGATGGAAGGACGAGAGGATGTTATGTCTGGGAGACTGGAATCGACCCCGAGTTGATGTTCTGCTTATCTAATCATAGATGGCGTTAATACTGTGCTGTGTTTATAGAGCTGGAAGTGAACCGTGATTAATGTTCTGTTTATCTAATCATAGATGGTGTTGATTTTGTGTTATGTTTATACACATGGAAGTGAGGCTAAGTTGACGTTCTAGTTACGAAACTATGGAAGGCCCTGATGTAGTGTTATGTTAGGGAGGCTGTCAGGAACTACTATTCTAATGTTATGGCAACTCAATCGCAGAGGGCGTTGTGGTTGTGTGAAGTTTCTATAGGTGGAGGTGAGCCTTGGTTGATGTTCTGGTTACGAAACGATGGCAGACGCTGAGCTAATGTCATGTTTGTTATGGTAGACCTCTGTTTAATACTTTGGTTATTACATCACGGATGACTCTTGAGTTTGCGTTATGTTAATAAAGGTAGAAGTGAGGCTTGGTTGATGTTAGGAAGATGCAGATATTGCCCACCCTGAGTAGGCTGTAGATGGGAGTGAAGAGACACTGGCTTATGTAAGCACCAGCGAGCCTGGGGCAATGCTTGGAGTTTCCAGAGGTGTAACAAGGCAACTTGTCACAAGTATGACTGCCAGCCAGGCATCTCCCCCACGTGTTACACATGACAGTAACTTCACAAAAGTTCAGTACACAAAGTAGAAAATAAAACTTGTGTTTTTCCTGACCCGTAAAACTTATTACGAGTACGTCCGTCAGTTGTGCGTGTGTGTCCTCCGGTGGGCGACGCAATATGTCATCATCGTCTCACCAGATTTCCGTCACGTGTGACGGCTTGCGTCACTACCACCGGAAGGTGACCACACACGGAAGTCATTTAGGCATTTAGCACATGATGATGACGTCAAACGATGGAAATCTATTCGGCTACCAAGGTCTGGAGGGAGCTGGATGCTCGCGTTCTCGTGCTTGTGTAAGGCAGGCAGGCAAGCAAGCAAGCAAGAAGCGGGTGGGAGCGAGGACTGGGCAGGCAGGTGTGGGGGCCTGAACCTGCTCTGCCCGGGGCCTTAACCTTGCCATGATGGGTCATGAACTATGCCACCTGGACCCCTCACTTCCCTGCCAGATCCAGCTACTTCTACTGGGGACCACCTCCCTCCACCCCCCACCCGCTCACCCACCCTACAGCTGGACCAATCACCGCGGGGGACTGTGGGTCATCACCCACAGCATGGGCCACCTGCCCCCACCATCCCCACACATAGCAGGGCCATCTGCTCTCACCAGCCCAACACACCCACAACAGGAGACACCTGCCCCACCACCAGCCTGGCTTCTGCACAGCCAGCGCCACACCAGACCATGAGCGCCTCTGGCTCGCCTACTGACTTGTTTTCCTTCAGCGAGGCTCTGGCTCAGGTGGTCCACTCACTCCCACGTTGACAGTGACCTGGCTTTGTGTGGTGGAGGAGGGCAGCTGTTCTTGTAGTGGGAGGGGTTGACCTTTCCTGTGATGTGGGGGGGTAAGGGAACAGCCGGTCGTGTTTTGTAAGGGGGGGACAACAGTTCGTGAGGTGGGGGGAGGACGACTGTTCGTGTTGAGGGAGACGACCCCTTCTTGTGGTGTGAGAGGATGACCTTTCGTGTGGTTTGAGGTGACGGCCGTTCGTGCGGTGATCGTTCGTGTGGTGTGCAGGGTCCACGTATAACTGGTGATATCATTGACTGTTGTGTTGAGGAGGCCGAGTATAGGCATGGAGTTACGAGGACGACTGTTAGCGTTGGGTGGATAGGATCGACTGACGGTTTGATGTGATCTCGACAATTGTGGTGTCAACTATCGATGTGTTGTCATCTATTGAATCTGTGTCAGATTGTCGGCTGTTGTTGTGAAGAAGATAAGATTCCGTCGCGTTTCATTCGATTTAATTGATAAACTCTGCAGGTCATTAAACACTGATGGGTCATCATCAGAATTACACTTAAAAGTTTTAAGCATCCAGCATTTGTGATTATAACTAAGTCACGTTTGGACCGATCTTGTTCATATTTCACCTACGTCCTTCTAGACATGCAACGTAAGCGGGCATGCCGCAAGGTAATTCCTTGGTCCTACAAAGTTCCTTTACACAGAATTGAATATTTCCGCCAGTTGGAGGTGTCACACCTTGACTACTCGAGACATTTCATATAAAGGTCATATTCCTGACTTCGAGTCTTTGCGAAACTTGGAGACCAAACCTAAAACTGCTAACGGCCAGACCTTAACCTACTAAGGGCCAGACTTTAAATTGCAAAAGACCAGACCTTAAACTGCTAAAAACCAGACCTTAAACTGCTAAAAGTCAGCCCTTAAACTGCTCCCACTGCGTTCAATTAAGAACTTTTAATGAGTAATGAGTATAAAACATATCACGTGAAGCTCTTTACCTTCCTCGGTCGTCAGAACTTAAACAAAGATAAGGGTATCAGACCAGCACCAAATTGTTTACTTCCAGGCCCCATATTGACCTTAGATCTTCTTGACTTCTTCCAAGGACGAGCAAGGACGCCTCAGCCGTGGTGAAGGCAGTATGTGCATATTGCCAAGCGTTCTGCCCAGAGAACTGTTGTTACCTTAAGTGGCGGGAACTGCGCTGCTGTGGCGGGGTTCCGGTAACTCTGGCAAGGTTGTGTGGCGTAACACACTCTCTCTCTCTCTCTCTCTCTCTCTCTCTCTCTCTCTCTCTCTCTCTCTCTCTCTCTCTCTCTCTCTCCAAGTCTTTCCTTATCATGAACAACATCTATCCATAAATGTGTGTGTGTGTGTGTGTGTGTGTGTGTGTGTGTGTGTGCGGACCAGCTGTGGGGAATGTGAATTTTCGAGAAGACCGGATGTGACGTCAGCGCCTTCGGTCTAAACTCTGCGTCGTGTCGTATTTCGTTGTAGTTTTCATGAGTTGGTCTTGTGCAACGTGGTCGCACTGACCACCTACAGGCGACGTGGTCCTACCATCACCACACAAGACCTTCCAGTCATATGTTTACTTTCCAAAATATTGATCATTTGAGACACTTCTTGAAGGATATATCTATCACGTATGGTTCCTTCTCATGTGGTCTTCGTCTCCTCGTACTTCACCGTTTGCGGGATATTAGAAAGTTTCTTTTTCTAACATTTTCTGGTTTGACCACCATCATCTATATATAGTTGTACCTCCTGACTCGGTCATCTCCTCCTGACTTGTATGATTGGCTAATCATTCGTCACGAGAATGATTGTTTTTCGAATGATGAGTGGCTGATTATTTTCTCTTAAGAAGAGGAGGAGGAGAATTGTTTCAGTGTTGAGTGTGGCTTAGTGAAACGGAAGATTGTTCCTGTCATTGTTATATATATTTGTTTTTGTTCTTTGTCCTTGTTCTATATAATTGTTTTTGGTCTTTCTCCTTGTTCTATATCATTGATTTTTTGGTCGTTGTCCTTGTTCTGTATCATTGTTTGTGGTCTTTGTCCTTGTTATATTTAATTGCTTTTGATTTTTGTTCTTGTTGTATTATCACTGATTTTGGTCTTTGTCCTTGTTTCTGTATCATTGTTTGAGGTCTTCGTCTTTGTTCTGTGACCTTGTTTTGCGATGTGTCCTTGTTCTACATTTTTTTCTTGCTCTGCAGTTTCATGTCCTCTACGTTGAGTCTTTGTCCTTGTTTTGTGGTCTCTGTCCTTGCTCTGTGGTCTCTGTCCTCCCGTGCCCATGATTCGAGCCCGAGCGGGCCCGTGCATGGTGCGGTAAGCGACGCTAACTACTACTACAACTATACGCTCGTTGTCTGTCTTGGACAATCACATGTATATCGTATACCAAATGGCGTCCTAGCTACGTCTCTTCGTGGTATTTCAAGTGACTTATATTCATCTCTTGTGTCTCCCTGATGATGTGATTATTACGCAAAAGCGCACTTGGGAACTTATCGTGTTTCATTTTCCCCGTGGATTCATATGAATATATATATATATATATATATATATATATATATATATATATATATATATATATATATATATATATGGGGATGAGAGAGCTTGGGAAGTGAGTCAGTTGTTGTTCGCTGATGATACAGCACTGGTGGCTGATTCATGTGAGAAACTGCAGAAGCTGGTGACTGAGTTTGGTAAAGTGTGTGAAAGAAGAAAGTTAAGAGTGTGAATAAGAGCAAGGTTATTAGGTACAGTAGGGTTGAGGGTCAAGTCAATTGGGAGGTAAGTTTGAATGGAGAAAAACTGGAGGAAGTAAAGTGTTTTAGATATCTGGGAGTGGATCTGGCAGCGGATGGAACCATGGAAGCGGAAGTGGATCATAGGGTGGGGGAGGGGGCGAAAATCCTGGGAGCCTTGAAGAATGTGTGGAAGTCGAGAACATTATCTCGGAAAGCAAAAATGGGTATGTTTGAAGGAATAGTGGTTCCAACAATGTTGTATGGTTTCGAGGCGTGGGCTATGGATAGAGTGGTGCGCAGGAGGATGGATGTGCTGGAAATGAGATGTTTGAGGACAATGTGTGGTGTGAGGTGGTTTGATCGAGTAAGTAACATAAGGGTAAGAGAGATGTGTGGAAATAAGAAGAGCGTGGTTGAGAGAGCAGAAGAGGGTGTTTTGAAATGGTTTGGGCACATGGAGAGAATGAGTGAGGAAAGATTGACCAAGAGGATATATGTGTCAGAGGTGGAGGGAACGAGGAGAAGTGGGAGACCAAATTGGAGGTGGAAAGATGGAGTGAAAAAGATTTTGTGTGATCGGGGCCTGAACATGCAGGAGGGTGAAAGGCGGGCAAGGAATAGAGTGCATTGGATCGACGTGGTATACCGGGGTTGACGTGCTGTCAGTGGATTGAATCAGGGCATGTGAAGCGACTGGGGTAAACCATGGAAAGCTGTGTAGGTATGTATATTTGCGTGTGTGGACGTATGTATATACATGTGTATGGGGGTGGGTTGGGCCATTTCTTTCGTATGTTTCCTTGCGCTACCTCGCAAACGAGGGAAACAGCGACAAAGCAAAAAAAAAAAATATATATATATATATATATATATATATATATATATATATATATATATATATATATATATATATATATATACCGTCTGACCGTATATTAGAACAATCTTGTTTAGCAATATCTTATTTTGTGAATTTCTTTGAATTATAATTAGTTTTGACAATAAGCACGTATGATACAAACAGGAAGACATATCATAATTTATAACTGCCTTAATTTTTGTGTAATGGTCTCATAGTGTGGCACCGTCCACGAAAGGTACCGATAAGAGACTGAAAGTGAATTTCAGAGACCTTTTGGGAAAAGGGAACGTCACACACAAACCAAGACAGGAATTTCTGATGACTTGGGTAATCGGTGGTCAATCAAGGATATTTTGTGGTCACGAGGGGAATCAGGAGTAAAATTTGGCAGTACTTTTTGGCGTGTATGTGGATGACATGGGAGACGTGGTCTGCCATAAAGACTTTTAGGGAACTTTGGCAGTCAAGTTGGCCACCATCTCGGAAATAATCGATTAATCTTTAAGATAATCTAGAAATAATTGATCAATCTTTAAGGTAATCTAGAAATAACTGATTAATCTTTAAGGTAATCTAGAAATAATTGATTACTCTTTAAGGTAATCTAGAAATCCTGCCAACAACCTCGCTGGAGTTGTACCATAGAGGAGCAGGTCGTAGGACCGAGTTGGATGGTCGGCAGAAGCCTGGGGTCATCTGTGTTGATGAGGAGGAATGCAACCCACACATGGCACAGCCTAGTGCATTATGGTGGGTCAGGAAATATTAGTTCTCGTGAGGTCTCAGCAGTTCAAAGACCAACTTGGCGTCTGTTATGGTAAGAAAAAAAGAAATCTAGAACTAACTAGAGGATTTCTTAGACGAAAATCAGGTCTTACGCGAAATTATGATGGATTTTTTGTGTACGAACATGGGAGAATTGAAGTAATAACTCTAAAGACTTAAAGATATTACAGAAGTTATAGCTTGAAGAAATATGATCTGAAGGGGAATTTACGTCCTTTGGTTGGTTAAATATCAGTTAATGTGTGAAGGGAATTTGGTTTATCTTGACACGAAAATTTCCCCTGAATTTCTTGGCTGACGAGTCTATGTAAGAGTGGGACAGACCCAGCGTGGCGCCGCCCCGGCTTTTCTGTTGCGCCATCAAAAGATACGGCAGAGCTGGCGGACCCCAGGCCAACCCACAACGCCGCTGGCTCGAAAATGGACGACGGTTAGACCACCGAACGTAAAAGAAATTTTTCCGGAGTGGACACACGACCAAGCCAAGAGCAAGACTGACTGTGGAACTGGTGAGAATATAGAAGTGAGGACTGGCTCGTGTCAGGACCCACTGGAATGACCTGGTCAGAATCATGAGCATCAGGCGTGTGTGGTGTGAGGCGCGGGGTAAACCCACCTCTGATAAGATGAAACATAGCCAAGCAAGTGCTATTTATCCCTTACCTTCCACTCAACTCTTCCACCACCCCAGATACTGAGCCCAGGTGGTGGACTGAATACACCCTTGAGCACGACGGTGCGACCCTTGAGCACGACGGTGCGACCCTTGGGTACAATAGAGTGACGTTTGATTTGACCTTTAGGGGTCAGTGAAAGGTCACCTTATAACACTCGAAAATTGTACCGTCGTGCTCAAGGGTCGTTCAGTCGTGCTCAAGGATCGTACCGTCGTGCTCAAGGATCGTACCGTCGTGCTCAAGGATCGTACCGTCGTGCTCAAGGGTCGTACGGTCATACGGCCAGTATAGGACATACGGCCATGTAACAACTACGGACAACTCATTACAGGCAGTTCGCCACGGCCCTACATTGATCTGTATGAACAACAGTACAAGACACGTACCGGTCGGGTCATACATACACACACAACAGCTCTCTAGACCTGATCATAACACGTCCAGATCTCATCTCGAGGATATAATCGTCAGTGAAAAAACAATTATTTGAATTATGTATAGTAACGTCTGTAGGGACGCAGGAGAGTAGCAAGGAAGGGGGGAAAAAATAATCCACTCCCGCATGATTTGATATATTTGTGTGAAGCGGAAGCAACACAGAACCAGACGCTTTCCCTTTACTTGCAGTCACGGTATAGAAACAGTCGGTAGGAACAAGATGCGTGCTGATTCCAAGTGCTTCCTTATACTATCACCTCAGAACTAACGTTCACTGAGCTGACACAATCATCTACGGTGGTCACGAATTGACTAGTGTGTGTTGCTCAACGTGCCAGGGTCTGCTGCGGGCTAGAGTGTGTTGCTTAACGTGCCAGGGTCTGTTGCTGACCAGTGTGTGTTGCTTAACGTGCCAGGGTCTGCTGCTGGCTAGAGTGTGTGGCTTAACGTGCCAGGGTCTGCTGCGGGCTAGAGTGTGTTGCTTAACGTGCCAGGGTCTGTTGCTGACTAGTGTGTGTTGCTTAACGTGCCAGGGTCTGCTGCTGGCTAGAGTGTGTGGCTTAACGTGCCAGGGTCTGCTGCTGGCTAGAGTGTGTTGCTTAACGTGCCAGGGTCTGCTGCTGGCTAGAGTGTGTGGCTTAACGTGCCAGGGTCTGCTGCTGGCTAGAGTGTGTTGCTTAACGTGCCAGGGTCTGCTGCTGGCTAGAGTGTGTGGCTTAACGTGCCAGGGTCTGCTGCTGGCTAGAGTGTGTGGCTTAACGTGCCAGGGTCTGCTGCTGGCTAGAGTGTGTGGCTTAACGTGCCAGGGTCTGCTGCTGGCTAGAGTGTGTGGCTTAACGTGCCAGGGTCTGCTGCTGGCTAGAGTGTGTGGCTTAACGTGCCAGGGTCTGCTGCTGGCTAGAGTGTGTGGCTTAACGTGCCAGGGTCTGCTGCTGGCAGGATGACGAACCTGCCAGATATTTAGAAGACTGTGAAGGATAGGTCGATCCCAGGATATGCTAGCCAGGGTGTGTGTGTTGCATCAGAAGGTCACATACAATATGTGAAAGGGATTATACATATTTCTTTTTACAAAATCATATTTCATTCCTTTATTTCTCTCTTATATCTACTTATCTCTTTTCTTTCTAAGAATTTCAAAGCGATTTATGAATAGGGATATATGTATTCGCTTGGTAATTTGCTCCATTCACAACCCAACATTTTATTCACGGTTAAGAGTTATTCATTGTCACCTTGTAATATATAATGTTACAGTATAGTATTTTAAGGTGTATAATATCATACAGCTGTATACATTTATAGACATAATCATACATGTATACCACTTGAGTACCTCCTACATCTATAAGTAGGTACCTATATATGCATACCACATGTATACATATACAATTACCAACACATATTAACTACATGCATACACAGACTAGTACCAACACATATATACCACATGTCCCACACATATACAGAGACCTCCACATACAGACACAAGAACCTACACTTGTATTCATACACAAATACCCACACGTTTATACTGCATGTATACATGTATAAGGACCTCTACACTATACATACACAAGAACCTCCAGCTGTATTCATAAAGAAGCACCTAAATATGTAAACTTCATGTATGCACACAAAAGGACCTACTCATTTATAGCACATGTATACATATACAAGGACCTCCACATACATATATACACAAGAACCTACACAGAAGCCATACACCTGCAGGTGTAGGAAGAGCCATACACCTGCAGGTGTAGGAAGGCCCATTCATCTACATCTGTATATGAGTCCCACTCGTAGAGGTGTAGTAGCTGCAGGAAGACTGAGTCAATCCCTGAAGTGAGAAGGGGAAGACTCGAGAAACATGTATAGACAACAGTTTTCTCAATCAGATTTAAAGTCAGACACGTCCATTTTCAGCACTTGTGACACAAGGAAGACCAAGCTTGTGGCAGGTGAGAGTGGTGTGAACTCCGAGTCGAGAGCAAGTTATCAAATACACTGTTGAGTATTGATCACACAACAGTTCTGATAATACTTTGTGATGCCGGGGGGGAGGAAGCCAAGTAGGTAGGGAGGTGTAAGTTTACACATGGCAGGAAAAGATTCGATGGAAAGATAACCTCCTTGTCTCGTGTTCTCTTAGATCCATCGAAAATTGGAATCGCTAGAGTCATAAGAGGAATTTCTGTAGAATCTTTTTAAGAGAACGTGAGCCAACTGTTAACTGTGTCTTGAGAAACAGAAGGAAATCACTGTGGCTGTAGGAACAAATAGGATGATTATAAAGTTGGAAGAGCGAGGAGGGTCTTAAGGATGCCATCAAGGAGAGGAGGAGGAGGATGCTGTGAAAAACCTGGGTACATCCGCTGGCCAGAAAACTCCCTCACAAGGAGACAGATTCGCCCAGACTGAGACGAAGATGAATTCTGAAGATGTCGGAGGAATGAGCAACACAACGGAGGATCATTTTACAAGAGGAATGATAAGTGATAAATGTTAGTTACTTTGAAAAAAAAATTTATTAGAAGGAGGGAAGATTACGACGACCTCTCGAAGCTTACAGAGAAGGTAGTTAACAACCTACCTCCAGGGAATGGCATGATAGGCCAGCCTGAACTGGCAGGGTATAAGGCTCAAGTAACGTGTTTACAGAGGTCGTCTTGCCCAACAAGTTGCCTGGAACAGACGGGGCGGTACTGGAGCAGAGACAAGAAGGGGTGCGGGGGGCGTGATGGGAACAAGCAGTGACACCGAGAAGATCTAGAGTGCGGCAGCAAGTCGCCGGGGACTGGCGCCGCGCCTTGGGTCCGGCAGGAACGGAGGAACACTGGGCATGGAAGGCAAGGGCCGTAGAAATAGACCCTATCATCTCGTCCGAGGACAAGATCATCATATGAACGTCATGAAGTCGACGAAGACCAGACCTGTGGGTAACACATGATGACTGCATGATTGTGACAAGATAAGAAGCTACACAATATATTGTACACGTCCGTCCTCAAGTGACTGAAAGGAAGCTCCAGAAGATGACCGGTTGGTGAGGAGTGTCCCCAGACCCACCGAGCTGAAGCATCTGGCTGCGTTGACGAAGATCAGACAGCGGATGGCCATGGGGCAAACTCGGAGATTCATGGGAATAATCATCAGGTAATTTGACGATAAGTTGGTCGACTTGCCTACCTGCACCACATGTTCTTTCTGTCCAACTATCTATATCTATCTATATATTCATACTATTTTTTGTTTATCATACTTTGTCGCTGTCTCCCGCGTCAGCGAGGTAGCGCAAGGAAACAGACGAAAGAATGGCCCAACCCACCCACATACACATGTGTATACATACACGTCCAAACATGCACATATACGTACCTATACATCTCAACGTATACATGTACATACTCAGACATATACATATATACACATGTACATAATTCGTACTGTCTGCCCTTATTCATTCCCGTCGCCACCCCGCCACACATGAAATGAAAACCCCCCCTCCCCCGCATGAGCGCGACGTAGCGCTAGGAAAAGACAACAAAGGCCACATTCGCTCACACTCAGTCTCTAGCTGTCATGTATAATGCACCGAAACCACACTTCACATGCCCTGGTTCAATCCATTGACAGCACGTCGACCCCGGTATACCACATCGTTCCATTTCACTCTATTCCTTGCACGCCTTTCACCCTCCTGCATGTTCAGGCCCCGATCACTCAAAATCTTTTTCACTCCATATTTTCACCTCCAATTTGGTCTCCCACTTCTCCTCATTCCCTCCACCTCTGACACATATATCCTCTTTGTCAATCTTTCCTCACTCATTCTCTCCATGTGACCAAATCATTTCAAAACACCCGCTTCTGCTCTCTCAACCACACTCTTTTTATTACCACACATCTCTCTTACCCTTTCATTACTTACTCGATCAAACCACCTCACACCACATATTGTCCTCAATCATCTCATTTCCAGCACATCCGCCCTCCTCCGCACAACTCTATCTATAGCCCACGCCTCGCAACCATATAAATTGTTGGAACCACAATTCCTTCAAACATACCCATTTTTGCTTTCCAAGATAACGTTCACGACTTCCACACGTTTTTCAAAGCTCCCAGAACTTTCGCCCCTTCCCCCACCCTATGGTTCACTTCCGTTTCCATGGTTCCATCCGTTGACAGATCCACTTCGATATCTAAAACATTTCACTTCCTCCAGTTTCTCTCCATTCAAACTTACCTCTCAATTGACTTGTCCCTCAACCCTACTGTACCTAATAACCTTGCTCTTATTCACATTTACTCTCAGCTTTCTTCTTTCACACACTTTACCAGACTCGGTCACCAGCTTCTGCAGTTTCTCACCCGAATCAGCAACAAGCGCTGTATCATCAGCGAACAACAATTGACACTTCCCAAGCTCTTTCATCCACAACAGACTGCATACTTGCCCCTCTTTCCAAAACTCTTTGCATTTACCTCCCTAACAACCCCATCCATAAACAAATTAAACAACCATGGAGACATCACGCACTCCTGCCGCAAACCAACATTCACTGAGAACCAATCACTATACATATAGTGATATATATATATATATATATATATATATATATATATATATATATATATATATATATATATATATATATATACATAATTTATTTATATTTATTATACTTAGTCGCTGTCTCCCGCGTTAGCGAGGTAGCACAAGGAAACAGACGAAAGAATGGCCCAACCCACCCACATACTCATGTATACACATACACGTCCACACACGCACATATACATACCTATACATTTCAACATATATATATATATATATATATATATATATATATATATATATATATATATATATATATATCTTTTCTTTTCTTTCGTACTATTCGCCATTTCCCGCATTAGCGAGGTAGCGTTATCAACAGAGGACTTGGCCTTAGAGGGAATATCCTCACCTGGCCCCCTTCTCTGTTCCTTCTTTTGGAAAATTAAAAAAAAAAAAAAAAACGAGAGGGGAGGATTTCCAGCCCCCCGCTCCCATATATATATATATATATATATATATATATATATATATATATATATATATATATATATATGTACATAATTCATACTTGCTGCCTTTATTCATTCCGTCGCCACACCGCCACACATGAAATGACAACCCCATCCCCCCGCATGCGCGCGAGGTACCGCTAGGAAAAGACAACAAAGGCCGCATTCGTTCACACTCAGTTTCTAGCTGTCATGTATAATGCACCGAAACCACAGCTCCCTTTCCACATCCAGGTCCCACAAAACTTTCCATGGTTTACCCCAGACGCTTCACATGCCCTGGTTCAATCCATTGTCAGCACGTCGACCCCGGTATACCCTGTCATTCCAATTCACTCTATTCCTTGCACGCCTTTCACCCTCCTGCATGTTCAGGCCCCGATCGCTCAAAATCCCTAGAGTAATTACTGAGAGGCGATGTTGGCACAAGGGTCTGCGTGACCCAACCTCGACCTGACATCTCCCGGATGACCTTATTCGGGTTATTTGCTCCGGTTTATTGTCAAAACCTTAAAGTTTTCCCGGAGGATACACACATCTGCAGCTAAGTTACTCCAAACCAAGGAACAGTAGTCTACCCTCCACCCATCCTCTCCTGGGTGTGATCTGTTGTCTACCCTCTACCCATCCTCTCCTGGGTGTGTTCTGAGCTAATCAGTTCAGGACGACGACTGGTTTTGCGACATGTTTTTGTTCTTGTTTGTTATATTTCTTAATTTAGGTCACAAGCCCAGTGTAGTCCAATCTGTGTATGTGTGTGTGTAAATTTTCTTTCCTTAACAATGCCTTTACTACTGTGATCGTCTACTTGGCCACCTGAGTTGATGTGGGAGGAAGACAGCAAGTTCTTCCCAACTCCCACAGCAAGCCACGTCACGGGCCATGTCACGGGCCACGTCACGGGCCACGTCAACGGGCCACCTCAGCCTCAGTCAGTACCTACCCGCAGGTCATGATCCAGACTACGAGAAGAAAAACATATCCCACATTCTCTGATCCCATCCTCAATCTGGGCCAGGCTGGGTTCAGGTAGCACTGGGTCATACCGCCTCAGTCCTGACTCTATTCAGCGTCATGCACGCGTTTGTGCGGCCATGCACGGCGGATATACAACGTTACAGCCAGAGCTCCGCATCCTGTGTGGCTAATCTGATGGCAGAGTGAGGCTCGCGTGGCAGTTGACATCTCGTCTGATCCGGTTCTTGGTCTCTGATGTTCGCCTCTCTATAGTGCTTTAGAACGACCAGTCACAGCTGACCCGACCATCAGGTAGCGCCTCTCTCACTCTGTAGTGTCCTGAAGATATACCAGCTCCACAGTAGTGCCATGCCAGTAACTCCTTTCGACTCTGAAGATCTCAAGGGCTATATCAGGTCCTCGCAGGTAACGCTATAGACCTGAGGGTTGTTTCAGGTCCTCGCAGGTGACACTATAGACCTGAGGGCTGTATCAGGTCCTCGCAGGTGACACTATAGACCTGAGGGTTGTATCAGGTCTTCGCAGGCACCACATTAATCCTCTTTATATCCATTTCTTCTGAATCAGAGGTCGGACACAGGTCGCCTCTCTGGTCTCCCTCCAGACCATATCAGGGCAGGGGGGAGGGACCAGCGTTGGCCCCTGTGTGTTGACCTGACCTTCTGAAGGTGCCAACGTGACCCTCTTGTGGTGCTAACCTCAACTGGTCCCCGTGTTCTGCCCTGGGCACAGTCCGAGTGCATTCTTGACCTATCAGTAGTAGTGACACCTCGCCACGCATCTAGTCATCTTGACCTCGTTCACCCCAGGTTCTGACCCCATACTGAAGGCCAAAGTTGGCCCCAGATGACCTCGATGCCACAAACATTCTACACAGACAGGAGAGACTGTTCGGCTGATCAGTAGACGTCTGCAGCTTTAACATTTAAAGTGATGATAGTAACAGCAACAGGGAGGGAGCGGTCCAGCAGGGGAGGAGACGGTCCAGCAGGGAAGGAGACGGTCCAGCATGGGAGGAAGCGGTCCAGAAGGGGAGGAAGCGGTCCAGCAGAAAGGGAATGATCCACCAAGGGAACAGGCGGTCCAGCAAGAAGGGAACCTATCCGTTAGGGAAGGTCCGATGGGAGAGGTTGGGCCAGACGGGCCACAAGATAGGCCCATTGGGGACAGTTTGGGACAGACGGGCAAGCAGGACCGGCCCTGGGGACCGTGGGCGGGACGGAACAGTTCGTTGCGTCATGGAGTCTATTTTTATCGTGTGACCCTCACATGGCTGTGAGCCTGGCTGCCACTCCTATATTATCCTCTCCTGTGTTAAACAAGCTCCCCTTGACGCGCTCTGTTATCCTCGCTTCTGTTGCTTAATATTTTGATGCTTTTGTCCCGTTTGGCAATAACCATTCACCTATGTTAAGCTCTTTCATACATCACTTTGTGATGCTATGTTGTAATATGTATGTTATAGCTGTGTTTATACTACTTTGTTAAACATACCACAGATATACAGTTATCATGCATATGCTTTCCTTTGTCACATACTGCTCTGTTAAGTACTGTGGTGTCACACGTTCCTCTGTTATACTCTGTTCCGTCAGACACATCGCTCTGTTTGTTCTATTTAATTTGCTCTGTTTTACTACGCTCTGATCTGCTTTACAACTGCTTTATCTATTGAATTTTAGTTTGTTGTGATATGACTGACCCAGTAAACATTACGTTGCTTAAATGATACTCCTCTGTTACACAGGACTTTGTTCATATTTCCATTCTGATTTGTCACACATTGGGCCAATGTTACCTACATTACTCGAGTGTACATTCATTTGTTATGCACAAGTGTTCTACACTTTCAACAATGAATCTCCCGCGTTCCCCGCTAATTTAAAACCTCTGATACACACTTCCTGTTGTATTCACTGCTCATTCATACGTTTTTTGTGACACTGCGTCTTTACCCTTTTACACTTGCTGGATATCATAATTTTACATTTTCTATATATAATACTATTAAACTAGCGAGATATATGTAGATAACCACCAGTCTCCGTTTTCTTTATTGAGGCAATTCATTAGACGTATACTTTCTTGTTTGTGCCTGTTGTACACCTCTGCTCCCAGGATGAAAGTAACAGTATAGGAGAAGCAGGTACAATACAGGTATTGTAAGTGTCGTCGTTTTAATGTCAAACATAACAGCAATAGAAGCTGTCGCCGTAGTAGTAGTAGTAGTCACAGCAGCAGTGGTGACTAAACCACCAGTAGTCACAGGAACAATATATGCAGCTCAGCAGCACTGGCCCAGGTACCACAAATCTCAGCAATAACAGCAACATAACCACACAGCAGGGCTTATGGTCACTTTCGCAAAGATAAGTACAATCGATAATATAGTTGACACATGAGTGACTAATGAAATCTTAAACTATATCAGTTGATATTTTCTTGATCTGTTTTATATAGAAGCGGTTACCTTCTCCAGCTGCAGGAGGAACAACAGAGAGGACCAACTTTGGTCATGTCCTCGTGCGGCTGGCAGCGGGGAAGGACACTCTGGCTGATCATCGTATGTCTGGCAGCGGAAACATGTAACGTATCCCTTGGTCCTCACGTAACATTGTGTCTAACAATCTATAACTACGTAGTTTCAGTATGTGTCCTTTTTTTCCTAATTACTTTATTTTCCTTATTCTTTTTATTTTTGTGAGGAATCCGATCCAGACAGATGACTGGTCTATACACTCAATTATACTCGACTATCTTGTGTTAATTGGCTGGTTCTGCCCATATTTTCCGAATACCATTGTAAAATGTTTTCTCATTTTGTCCATTATAATATCACTTGTAATAGCATGTCCTTAAGGGATGTCTAAAATCCCTATTGTTATTGTTTAATGTCAAAGCGCTATCGCATTTTATCAATTCGCTTAAGAATAGAAAATATCACTTTATTATTATAATTTCATGATGCGCTTATTGCGATGATGACTTAATCCATACTTGAGAAGGATTTTCTCTATAACAGTACCTCCAGGAAACACTCAACAAAGGACCGCAAGACAGCTGGAGTTTGGCCAACAAGGTCATTACCCTCTGTCAGCTTGCGCCTCGACCAGCTGTCCCGCGGTCAAGGTCCGTGCTGACTGAACTCTTGGCCGCCGCCATGTTGGGGTTGTCTGTGTTGACGCCTGGGTACCAGCAGACGTAAGTGGCTTTGTTTTAACATAGGTTTGTGGTGCAAGGACGTTTGTATGGTAACCGTAAAGCTGACGTGGGCGCAGTAGCTACATCATAGCTTGGTAACAGTCTGTAATTGTCCTGTGTTGCTGCTGAATCATGCCTTGCACGAAGACGTGGTCATGACGCGCCATATGCTAGGTTATAATGTTACGCCATGACCCACTGGCTAGTTTATGTGTTTAGCCCAGGAGCTATGAGCGGCCGGGGTAACCTTACCAATTAACTTAAAAGTGCCCTGCCAGCTGGGAGGCGGTGCACCTCTAATGTGCATTAAATATGGCTTCGTAAATCATAAAAACCTAGCGATGGTAGGCTTAGATTGCTATGTTGTAGCCTGCATGGTACTCTGTGAAAAGCTCGTACTGTTATCATTTTAGTTACCAGCGTAACGTTACGCTCGAGTGATAGCATCCAACTGATTAATTTTCATATCTGATAAAAGGTAAAAACGTAAGAGTAACTTACATCGTTATTTTGGGCTAGAATTTGGCATATTGGATTATCTTTGGAGGGTACACTATCAGATTCAAGTGATCCAATTTCATCAACTATGAATGTTTTAAGGCCAAACTAGTTCAACATGGCTAAGCAAATATGAGTTTAGTTATGTTTGGTCTATTCGTTTTATCTGAAATTGGTTAGTTATACCTGAAAAAATTTCAGTGAAAGGTTGTAGGATAAAAATTCGTAAAATCACCGAATTGATCTAAACAAAACGTGTGTATAAAATGCCAGGAACTCTTATATTCATGCCATTTATCTAGCGAGTCCAATGCTTTAATGATCCAACTGGGGAACAATATATTCAGTTAGTGATGGAATCCTGTACTGATAGTTGATAGTTCCTTATACTCGTGCATCTATATTTCTTACCTGAACTGTTATTTCCTGTATGTGGCCTGTTTGTAACGTAGTTTTCTATTATTTCCTCTCCAAAATTTGTTTCGGACAGTGAGGGAAGTAGATAGAAAAGTGGTGACACGAAAGAGAGGTGAGAGATGGAATGGGTAATGTGGAGGACTGTTGAATGTATTGCATGATAATGTTTAGATGTGGGTGGTTGGAATGACAGACCATTTTTCCTTACAGATGCATGACTCGCACTCTATAATATACAGTTCACACTTTACTACATTTTTATACATACTGAAACTCGTATGTTGTGCAAGTGGTATGTGTAGCGAGCGAGTCCTGATGAATGGTTCGGTGAAACGATAGGAAGTAGTGATAGACTAGCTTAAGAAGTATGGCAAAGCGGCAGGAGTGGATAAGATTGCAGTTTTATGTCTCAAGAGAGGGCAAGAGAGTGTTGTTGACTGGTCAGTGATGCTGTTTAACGTTTGTATAGCCCAATGTCATAGCCGAGCTTTTCTCTGTCTGTCATAACCCTTAATACAACGAAGAGTAAAAGTAAACTGTAAGGGAGGGTTACAGGTGACAGAGGATAGGCCTAGTGCGTATGATGGTATGAGGTGCGTATGGTGGTATGAGGTGGGTGTGATGGTATGAGGTGCGTATGATGGTATGAGGTGGGTGTGATGGTATGAGGTGCGTATGATGGTATGAGGTGCCTGGGCCTCATGACAAGAGACTGGAAAACGAATTTGAATAGTCTAATATAAAGTTTGAAAACTACAAGTCATAGTCAATTTTAATGAATACATAGAAGTGTGTGTTATCTATTATCGATTTACGTTTACATATATAAAGTTTGTATGTAGAAATCTATTCAAAAGTAGAACGTGTTTATCTGGTTATCTGGCAAGCTGATAAGACGTTGCTTGTGTACTGGACATATCAAGATTGCTCTTTGTCACTACGGATATAGGGGTCAGCAAAAGTTTTAACATCTCGATTTGCCTAACTTGTCTAACTTAGCCAACTTGGTCAGCTAAAGTAACGTAATTCAACCATATTTTGCCCAACTTATACAAAAATATGATGAGATTAGACAGCACACAGTTCTAGTACGATGATCATAGTCGGTCTGAAAGTTTTGCATAAAAGAATAAATGTCTTTCATCATAGTCTACCAGCACTATGGGATGTGTCTTACCAGCCAACCACAGTATGTATCATACCAACCACAGTATGTATCATAACTACATCATGTATTATACCAACTACGGTGTGTATGATACTGGCTACAGCATGTATCATAGCAACTAGAGTCTGTATCATACCAACTCCATTCTTACAATATTCACAGAACATGTGTCACAGAACATGTGTCACAGACACAGAGGAAACAGGGGAGGCGAGAGTGTGACGGATGTGGTTATCATAAGAAGCATTCAGATGGTCTGGTGACCTGCTCGTAGTGTGCAGAGAGGGGGTCATGCAGACGTGGGGCTATACATCTCTTCAATCGTCTGTCATCCAGCAGCCATTTAAACCTTGGTAAAGTGGTTGTGGTCTTCACGGTTTCCTGGTTTAGTTTATTCCAACGTGGCGACCACCAGCCTTACGCTGAAACATTACCTTTTAACATCACTGTATTGACATGCTTCTAGATATAGCTTCTACTTACACTGACATTACATTTCAAAGATAACTGTTCGCTGCCGACGTCATATAACATAATTAGACTGTGTAAGGCTATGATCAGGTTAGCCCTGTCTTTCCTCCTCCCATGGTGGACATACTTGTATTCCTCTGCCACTAATTGTAACTTAGCTCTTTTGATGAGTTCCAGGAACCATTTTGGTTACAGTTCTCGAGACCCGCTCAGTTACACCTTGGTGTTTCTTTGTACAGGATTCAATTATTTAGGTCCAAATATGTATGTTGTAAATATCTTGCAGAGTATTTCCTCATCCATATGCTTCAGTGTGGTTCTGATATTTACCAGCGGAAAGTTTGTCTCTCTCACAGTCTTCCTGACGCGTACCTCTGGATACTCGACTCTCTCGCACACAGTTCTGTAGCTACAGTGTGTACTGTGTGTCGTGTGTGAGAGAGCAGGATAGGGATTTGCCATGTAGGGTAACCACTTATGTTAGATGGTACAGAACTAGAAATATGGATGAGAAAACGAGAATCGTCAGAATAGAAAAGTGTTGAGGAAAGGAAGAAAAAACCTCCAAGATAATTCAAATAAGGATGTTACCTCAGCACCTGGTGAGGGTGAGGTGATGTCGGGGCAGGTCCATTATCACATGTGTGTGCCACTAATGCACATATTAAGGAGGGAGAGGTGCAGTAGTGGGAGGTGGCTGAGGAGAGAGTCTGGAAGGAAGACCTCGGTCTCTCAGAGAAGAGGGGATGACTTAAATGGTAAAGAACATCAACGACAGAAAGATAAATGAAAAAGTTATGTCTTGGTGGATGAAAAATGAGTGGAACGCAAGTGATGACCGTGAAAGACGAACGAGAATATAAGGGAGAATAAGAAGCTGTATTGGAAAACAGGATGAACAATGCATGAAGGAGGGTAGTGTGAGCAGCAAGAGTGTGATGGACAGTTTTATGAGAAAGTTTGAAGTTTTTATAGGATGTAGAGGTTACTGGTACAATATGATCAGAAGTATAGATAGTATTAATGAAAACAAAGGTTAGTATGTGTCATGTTCCTACAGACTAGTAGAGGAACTGAAAATGAATATAAGAGAGGAATATGGCTTCATAACACAGTTGGGAAGGAGTGCGGTAGGACTATTACGAACCATATTAAAACTATTAGTAAATATCCGCGTAGTACGTGTAGAACAACAAGCTGCATGTTGGAAAGAAACCGGGAGCGTTGACCTGATTCCTGCACTTATGGAGGCAGTAGAGAAAATCGTGGAGAAAGATGATGTTTGCATAATTCATGTTTTTAGAAATGACAAATGATAGATGGAAACTTCATGGTGAAGATCTGACCCTATATGGTGTCCTCGAAAGACTTTCGAATGCTGTGAAGAGTTTTTATAAGTGAAGTGTGCGTGTGTGAGAGTAGATGGTATGAGTGAGAGGTTCATATTAATGTGGGAGTGTGTCAAGGTTGTATGATGTCACCGTGGCTGTTTGATATTTTTATGGATGGGGCATCGCGTGATGGGAGTGAGGTTAGGTGGGTGATAGCAGTGTACCGCTACATTCTAGTGAAACAATGTAAGTCAGTGCGGTTGTCGTATGCAGATGACGCTGTGATGTTATCTGGGTCTATGGAAAAATTAGGTAGAAAGATCCTGAAGGAGGTGCAGCAGTAAAGGTAGGATTTGTCTTTGAAATGTATTGTCAGTTTAACAAGTTGAAAAACTAGTAGTTGTAGATAAGTTTAGGTAGTTTGGAAGTTAGCAATTATAACAGTGGAAAAGGTAAAGCTAACGTTATAGTTTTTCAAGGTAGAAGAATAGTAGGCGCACTTTGCGCTGTAGTGAAGAGAGACAATTTCATATTATGCAGTAATCTAGCATGAATGATTACTTGTCTCGACTTTAATGTTTGGATATGCAACCCTTGTTGTTTGTAGGTTTAAAGTCAAAACTGCAAGCTGTAGAGACGAATAACTTACAAAGTATTTTTTGAAATAAGGAATAACGGAGCAGAATGAAGCGGAAACAAAGATATTATCCCCCCCCTTTTCTCCAACAGTGGTGTCCCTCGGGGTTCTGTCCTGTCCCCTACACTTTTCCTCCTTTTTTCATTGATTTCTTCTCGTCCACAAATAATCCACATATGTATGGCGCGTGGAAGTCAGAAGATATGGTCAGGCAACTCGTGAGGCAGATGATCAGAACGTAGGGTAGTTCATTGCTGAGGTTACAGGAAGGCCAAACACGGACTCGTACGGAGAGACGTGGTGTGGCCGTGATGTGGTGTGGCCGTGAGACGTTCTAGATGATGCCACAGGAAGGTGTCGTCATCGGGAGTAGTGGAGAGGTAGGGGTGCGGAGAGAGACTTTGCTTCACGAGATGAATCAGTTTGTGTACGTTGGAAGACACACAAAAGATGCTTGAATCATTATGGACTCCTACAGACACTGGACACTGGTTGAGGATTTGGGTTGAGGGTTTGAGATGAAGACTTGGGTCGAGGACAAGGGTTGACAGAGCACGGGTTGAGGGCGTGGGTTGAGGGCGTGGGTTGGGCCAACATGGGGAGTTTTGCCTATGTAGCGTATTGCAAGGAGGTGGGAGACAGGCCAGTGGTACTGAGTCAGCTTCCGCTGCCAGCCCTCATTGAGCACAGGTACGGAATATACCAGCAAAGTGAGCTAAGTTTATGGTACGTACCATAGCTGTAGCAGTGATAACTAAATTTACTTAGTTTCGTTACATAGCCAAGTTAGGTATGAACGAAGTCGAATTCTCTCATGTTACGTTGACTAGAGCTGGAGGAAGTACACACGCGGTCCTCTCTGAGCGGGTTGTGTGTCTCAACAGTGTGCGTGTGTGTGTGTGATGTTGACTGTCTTGGGTAATGTTAACCTTGGCAACGATAGTTCATCATAGCCGGACAGGCAGGACGGCGGCTCAGGGAGGTGTAGCTAGGCTGATCGTCTAACCACATGTTAGATTCCTGGCCGGGGACGCCTTGTGAGGCGTGTCTCCCAAGGTCGCCCGGGACTGGGCTAAAATTAGGATGACTTCCGCACCACTAAGCGTACTCCACTGAGCAATCCCCTAATTAGGAAAGAATTTCATTTTATTATATATATATATATATATATATATATATATATATATATATATATATATATATATATATATATATATACATATATTCCTATGAGTCCACGGGGAAAATGAAACACGACAAGCTCCCAAGTGCACTTTCGTGTAATAATCACATCATCAGGGGAGACACAAGAGAGAAATATAAGTCAGTTGATATACATCGAAGAGACGAAGCTAGGACGCCATTTGGTTTACTGACATATTTCTCTCTTGTGTCTCCCCTGATGATGTGATTATTACACGAAAGTGCACTTGGGGACTTATCGTGTTTCATTTTCCCCGTGGACTCATAGGAATATCTTGATCACCCTCAAAATTGCGATCCTTTCCAATATATATATATATATATATATATATATATATATATATATATATATATATATATATATATATATATATTATAATCTTTCATTCTTCTTCGCTGTTTCCAGCGTAAGGAACACACAAAGAAAAGGCCTAATCCACTCGCACTCAGTCTCTAGTTGTCATGTGTAATACAGCGAAACCACAGCTCCCTATTCACATCCAGGCCCCAAAGACCTTCCTGTGGTTTTCCCCAGCCGCTTCACCTGCCCAGGTTCAGTCCATTGATAGCAAGTCGACCTCAGTATACCTCATCGTCCCAATTCTCTATCCCGTGCGCGCCTCTCCCCCTCCTGCACGCTCAGGCGCCGATCGCTCAAAAATGTTTTTACTCCATCCTTCTACCTCCAGTTTGCTCTCCCCCTTGTTCCCTCCTTTTCTGACACGCACATCCTTTTTTGTCAACCTGTCATCACTCCCTCTCTCCGTATGTCCAAACCATTTCAACACACCTTGTTCTGCTTTCTCAACCACAATCTTTTTATTTCTACACACTACCCTTTCATTACTTACTCGATCAAACCACCTCACACCACATATTGTCTTCAAACATTTCATGTCCAACACATCAACCCTCCTCGGCATATCCTCATCTATAGCCCATTTCTCGCATCCATACAACATCTTTGGGACTACTATACCTTTAAACATTCCCATTTCGCTCTTTCTTTCATACAATTTGCCATTTCCCGCGTTAGCGAGGTAGCGTTACAAACAGAGGATTGGGCCTTTGAGGGAATATCCTCACCTGGCCCCCTTCTCTGTTCCTCCTTTTGGAAAATAAAAAAAAAAAAAAAACGAGGGGGAGGATTTCCAGCCCCCCACTCCCTTCCCTTTTAGTCGCCTTCTACGACACGCAGGTAATACGTGGGAAGTATTCTTTCTCCCCTATCCCCAGGGATTATATATATATATATATATATATATATATATATATATATATATATATATATATATATATATATATATATATGCGAGAAGAGGTAGTGAAAGCTTTGCGGAAGGTGAAAGCCGGCCAGGCGGCGGGTTTGGATGATATTGCAGTGGAATTTATTAAAAAAGGGGGTGACTGTGTTGTTGACTGGTTGGTGAGGATATGCAATGTATGTATGGCTCATGGTGAAGTGCCTGAGGATTGGCGGAATGCATACATAGTGCCATTGTACAAAGGCAAAGGTGATAAAGGTGAGTGTTCAAATTACAGAGGTATAAGTTTGTTGAGTATTCCTGGTAAATTATATGGGAGGGTATTGATTGAGAGGGTGAAGGCATGTGCAGAGCATCAGATTGGGGAAGAGCAGTGTGGTTTCAGAAGTAGTAGAGGATGTGTAGATCAGATGTTTGCTTTGAAGAAGCAGAAGAGGGTGCATTGAAATGATTTGGCCACATTGAGAGAATGATTGCTGAAAGATCGACAAAGAGGATATATGTGTCAGAGGTGGAGGGAACGAGAAGTGGGAGACCAAATTGGAGGTGGAAGAATGGAGTAAAAAAGATTTTGGGCGATCGGGGTCTGAATATGTAGGAGGGTAAAAGGCGTGCAAGGAATAGAGTAAATTGGAACGATGTGGTATACCGGGATCTACGTGCTGTCAGTGGATTGAACCAGAGTATGTGATGCGTCTGGGGTAAACCATGGAAAGTTTTGGAGGGCCTGGATGTGGAAAGGGAGCTGTGGTTTCGGTGCATTCGGTGCTACAGCGCTGATGGCGGATTCATGTGAGAAACTGCAGAAGCTGGTGACGGAGTTTGGTAAAGTGTGTGGAAGAAGAAAGTTAAGAGTAAATGTGAATAAGAGCAAGGTTATTAGGTACAGTAGGGTTGAGGGTCAAGTCAATTGGGAGGTGAGTTTGAATGGAGAAAAACTGGAGGAAGTGAAGTGTTTTAGATATCTGGGAGTGGATTTGTCAGCGGATGGAACCATGGAAGCGGAAGTGGATCATAGGGTGGGGGAGGGGGCGAAAATTTTGGGAGCCTTGAAAAATGTGTGGAAGTCGAGAACATTATCCCGGAAAGCAAAAATGGGTATGTTTGAAGGAATAGTGGTTCCAACAATGTTGTATGGTTGCGAGGCGTGGGCTATGGATAGAGTTGTGCGCAGGAGGATGGATGTGCTGGAAATGAGATGTTTGAGGACAATGTGTGGTGTGAGGTGGTTTGATCGAGTAAGTAACGTAAGGGTAAGAGAGATGTGTGGAAATAAAAAGAGCGTGGTTGAGAGAGCAGAAGAGGGTGTTTTGAAATGGTTTGGGCACATGGAGAGAATGAGTGAGGAAAGATTGACCAAGAGGATATATGTGTCGGAGGTGGAGGGAACGAGGAGAAGAGGGAGACCAAATTGGAGGTGGAAAGATGGAGTGAAAAGGATTTTGTGTGATCGGGGCCTGAACATGCAGGAGGGTGAAAGGAGGGCAAGGAATAGAGTGAATTGGAGCGATGTGGTATACAGGGGTTGACGTGCTGTCAGTGGATTGAATCAAGGCATGTGAAGCGTCCGGGGTAAACCATGGAAAGCTGTGTAGGTATGTATATTTGCGTGTGTGGACGTGTGTATGTACATGTGTATGGGGGGGGTTGGGCCATTTCTTTCGTCTGTTTCCTTGCGCTACCTCGCAAACGCGGGAGACAGCGACAAAGTATAAAAGAAAAAAAAAAAAAAAAATATATATATATATATATATATATATGTATATATGTATATATGTATGTATGTACGTATATTTTGAAATGTGTAGGTATGTATATGTGCGTGTGTGGATGTGTATGTACGTATATATATGTGTATACGGGTGGGTTGGGCCATTCTTTCGTCCGTTTCCTTGCGCTACCTCGCTATCGCGGGAGACAACGACAAAGTATGATAAATAAATGAATATAAAGGTAGATGTCACAGAGTACACGTTGGACAAGGAGAGATCTGACTGTGTGCATAAAGTGACATAGTGAAGTAATTAACCAGGGAGACTGAAATGATCGCCTTGGCAGCTCGACGTGATTCCGGGTCACGCAGTAAACAGACGAGACTCAGTGTCACTCAATGTTGGTGAGTATCGTACCTCCTTGGAGACAGTTACCCAGCCCGGGGGCCATAGCATTCATCATCCACTAAGAAATCCCGGTAAGCTAGCACCTCTATTTGTTACAGATGTCTTTATACAGTGTGTATGGTTCGCTCACGGTGAGGGTAATGAGCCCATAATGTGTCTGCAGGAGACATGATAACTACGATTCCAACAGGGCAGCTTGGTTGAGTCGAGCCTGTGTGGGTCGAGCACCTGTTTGGGTCGAGCATGTGTAGGGCACCAGTCAGGGTCCCAGCTGGGAAGAGTATTAAGGACGTGCTTCTGGCGTGCTTGACCCAGCGCCGTTGTGTGAAGTGCGAGCACGAAACCGACCCGACGTGGAGGACGAGGGTCCGTTGCTTGGCCACAGACAGACCCACTTCCAGAGACCCGGCTGCAGTCCAGCTACTAAGAATCCAGCTAAGACCATGTGTTACACACTCAAGTGAACTTTTAGCACCAGAGAACAAGAATTCACTTGCGATTGTGAGTTAGGATGTTTAGTTACTATTAGCATTTGTGTTAGTATGCATAACACATTATTTCTGATACTGAGTAGCCTTAGATATTTAATGTAACAATGTCTGCAGAACCATACATTATGTTAGTACTGTTACAACCGGTTAGATATTAAGACTCCAGTCTACGTGATTATGCACATTTCTCATGTTGTGTGGACACATTTTATCGAGGTATTTAATGTAATAAAGTCATTGGCATTACCTTAGCCTACAAGAAAGTGAGTAATCAAAGGATACTTGGCTGTCCATTGGTCTAGTTGGGTCATTAATGTCTTAAGGGGTTTCACTTAAACCATGGTTATGGGCCCCCATGGTAATCTCATCTGAACATCATCAACCATCAAATAATGACCTCTAGTAAGCACGACTAATAACGTAACAACGGTTCTCTCGTACACATTTTTTTTCGAACCTCTCTCTCTCTTTATTTATATATATATATATATATATATATATATATATATATATATATATATATATATATATATATATATATATCTGTTTCCCCTTTCAGAAAGTTAAAATACAAGGAGGGGAAGGTTCCTAGCCCCCCGCTCCCGTCCCCTTTAGGCGCCTTCTACGACACGCGGGGAATGCGTGGGAAGTATTCTTTCTCCCCTATCCCCAGGGATGGCGTATGGCTCATGGTGAAGTGCCAGAGGATTGGTGGAATGCATGCATAGTGCCATTGCACAAAGGCAAAGGGGATAAAGGTGAATGTTCAAATTACAAAGGTATAAGTTTAAGTATTCCTTGGAAATTATATGGGAGGGCATCGATTAAGAGGGTGATGGCATGTACAGAGCATCAGATTGGGGAAGAGCAGTGTGATTTCAGAAGTGGTAGAGGATGTGTGGCTCAGGTGTTTGCTTTGAAGAATGTATATGAAAAATACTTAGAAAAACAAATGAATTTGTATGTAGCATTTACGGATCTGGAGAAGGCATATGATAAGAGTTGATAAAGATGCTCTCTGAAAGGTATTAAGAGTATATGGTGTGGGAGGTAAGTTGTTAGAAGCAGTGAAAAGTTTTTATCGAGGATGTAAGGCATGTGTACGTGTAGGAGGAGAGGAAAGTGATTTGTTCTCAGTGAATGTAGGTTTGCGGCAGGGTTGCGTGATGTCTCCATGGTTGTTTAATTTGTATGTGGATGGGGTTGTTAGGGAGGTGAATGCAAGAGTTATGGAAAGAGGGGCAAGTATGCAGTCTGTTGTGGATGAGAGAACTTGGGAAGTGGCAATTGTTGTTCGCTGATGATACAGCGCTGGTGGCTGATTCGGGTGAAAAACTGCAGAAGCTGGTGACTGAGTTTGGTAAAGTGTGTGAAAGAAGAAAGCTGAGAGTTAATGTGAATAAGGGCAAGGTGATTAGGTTCAGTAGGGTTGAGGGACAAGTCAAGTGGGAGGTAAGTTTGAATGGAGAAAAACTGGAGGAAGTGAAGTGTTTTAGATATCTGGGAGTGGATTTAACAGCGGATGGAACCATGGAAGCGGAATTGAGTAACAGGGTGGGGGAGGGGGCGAATGTTCTGGGAGCGTTGAAGAATGTGTGGAAGGCGAGAACGTTATCCTGGAGAGCAAAAAAGTGTATGTTTGAAGGGATAGTGGTTCCGACAATGTTATAAGGTTGCGAGGCGTGGGCTATAGATAGGGTTGTGCGGAGGAAGGGAGATGTGTTCGAGGACAATATGTGGTGTGATGGGGGTTTGATCGAGTAAGTAATGAAAGGGTAAGAGAAATGTGTGGTAATAAAAAGGGTTTGGTTGAGAGAGCAGAAGAGAGTGTACTGAAATGATTTGGTCACATGGAGAGAATGAGTGATGAAAGATTGACAGGGAGGATGTATATGTCAGAGGTGGAGGGAGGGAGGAGAAGTGGGAGACCAAATTAGAGGTGGAAGGATGGAGTGAAAAAGATTTCACGATCGAGGCCTGAACACGCAGGAGGGCGAAATGCCATTTCATGTGTGGCGGGGTAGCGACGAGAATGGATGAGGGCAGCAAGTATGAATATGTACACGTGTATATATGTATATGTCTGTGTATGTATATGTATATATACGTTGAAATTTATAGGTATGTATATGAGCGTGTGTGGGTGGGTTGGGCCATTCTTTCGTCTGTTTCCATGCGCTACCTCGCTAACGCGGGAGACAGCGACAAAGTATGAGTAAATAAATGAATATATATATATATATATATATATATATATATATATATATATATATATATATATATATATATATATATATAACGTTTATAAGGGTTTGTTGTGTTTACGTAAGTCTAGTAACTGGAGCAGTAGAGGATGGAACTATGGTGGTAGATGACCCTGAGACTATACTGGTTGTCAGCCAGTGTATTGTTCCTGTCTAGTGGCTGGCCACTGTCTGGTGAGTGGCCACCTTCTGGGCCTGTCTGGTGGCTGGACAGTGTTTGGTCAGTGTCTGGTGACAGGCCGTTGTCTGGCTACTGTGTGGTGACAGGCCGCTGTCTGGCTACTGTCTGGTGGCTGACCAGTGTTTGTTCAGTGTCTGGTGACTGGCCGCTGTCTGGTCGTCGGCCAGTGTCTCCTCCTATATTATGCAACACAACTAACTGCACATCCTGTTTGGAGCTCTTTTTTTGTTACAGTTGTTGTCGGTGTGTTCTTGTTCCTACGATCGGTTGTTTTTGCCAGATAATGCTTTACGCTATCTACAGATGGATGGAAATTTATTTGGTTTACGTAGTTATTTAGCAAGCTTTATATCAAGGTGGTGCTTGCGGACGTGGAACATTCCTCCTGTGTTTCTGGCGCTACATCGCTAACGTGAAACGTCTGGGATAAACCATGAAAAGTTTTGTGGGGCCTGGATGTGGAAAGGGAGCTGTGGTTTCGGTGCATTACACACGACAGCTAGAGACTGAATGTGTTGCGGGGTGGCGACAGGAATGGATGAAGGCGGCAAGTATGAATATGAATGTAAATGTGTATATATGTATATGTCTGTGTATGATTATGTATGTATACGTCGAAATGTATAGGTATGTATATGTGCGTGTGTGGGCGTTTATGTATATACATGTATATGCGGGTGAGTTGGGCCATTCTTTCATCTGTTTCTTTGCGCTACCTCGTTAACGCGGGAGACAGCGACTATGATGTGAGGATGTAAGGCATGTGTACGTGTAGGAAGAGAGGAAAGTGATTGGTTCTCAGTGAATGTAGGTTTGCGGCAGGGGAGTGTAATGTCTCCATGGTTGTTTAATTTGTCTATGGATGGGGTTGTTAGGGAGGTGAATGCAAGAGTTTTGGAAAGAGGGGCAAGTATGAAGTCTGTTGTGGATGAGAGAGCTTGGGAAGTGAGTCAGTTGTTGTTCGCTGATGATACAGCGCTGATGGCTGATTCATGTGAGAAACTGCAGAAGCTGGTGACTGAGTTTGGTAAAGTGTGTGAAAGAAGAAAGTTAAGAATAAATGTGAATAAGAGCAAGGTTATTAGGTACAGTAGGGTTGAGGGTCAAGTCAATTGGGAGGTAAGTTTGAATGGAGAAAAACTGGAGGAAGTAAAGTGTTTTAGATATCTGGGAGTGGATCTGGCAGCAGATGGAACCATGGAAGCGGAAATGAATCATAGGGTGGGGGAGGGGGCGAAAATCCTGGGAGCCTTGAAGAATGTTTGGAAATCGAGAACATTATCTCTTAAAGCAAAAATGGGTATGTTTGAAGGAATAGTGGTTCCAACAATGTTGTATGGTTGCGAGGCGTGGGCTATGGATTGGATAGAGTTGTGCAGAGGAGGGTGGATGTGCTGGAAATGAGATGTTTGAGAACACTGTGTGGTGTGAGGTGGTTTGATCGAGTAAGTAATGTAAGGGTAAGAGAGATGTGTGGAAATAAAAAGAGCGTGGTTGAGAGAGCAGAAGAGGGTGTTTTGAAATGGTTTGGGCACATGGAGAGAATGAGTGAGGAAATATTGACCAAGAGGATATATGTGTCGGAGGTGGAGGGAACGAGGAGAAGTGGGAGACCAAATTGGAGGTGGAAAGATGGAGTGAATAAGATTTTGAGTGATCATATATGTGTCGGAGGTGGAGGGAACGAGGAGAAGTGGGAGACCAAATTGGAGGTGGAAAGATGGAGTGATAAAGATTTTGAGTGATCGGGGCCTGAACATGCAGGAGGGTGAAAGGCAGGCAAGGAATAGAGTGAATTGGATCGATGTGGTATACCGGGGTTGACGTGCTGTCAGTGGATTGAATCAGGGCATGTGAAGCGTCTGGGGTAAACCATGGAAAGTTGTGTGGGGCCTGGATGTGGAAAGGGAGCTGTGGTTTCGGGCATTATTGCGTGACAGCTGGAGACTGAGTGTGAACAAATGGGGCCTTTGTTGTCTTTTCCTAGTGCTACCTCGCACACATGAGGGGGGAGGGGGATGGTATTCCATGTGTGGCGAGGTGGCGATGGGAATGAATAGGGGCAGGCAGTGTAAATTGTGTGCACGGGTATATATGTATGTGTCTGTGTGTGTATATATATGCGTACATTGAGATGTATAGGTATGTATATTTGCGTGTGTGGGCGTGTGTGTGTGTACATTGTGTATGGGGGTGGGTTGTGCCATTTCTTTCGTCTGTTTCCTTGCGCTACCTCGCAAACGCGGGAGACAGCGACAAAGCAAAATAAATAAATAAAATATATATATATATATATATATATATATTAGGTACAGTAGGGTTGAGGGTCAAGTCAATTGGGAGGTGAGTTTGAATGGAGAAAAACTGGAGGAAGTGAAGTGTTTTAGATATCTGGGAGTGGATCTGTCAGCGGATGGAACCATGGAAGCGGAAGTGGATCATAGGGTGGGGGAGGGGGCGAAAATTTTGGGAGCCTTGAAAAATGTGTGAAAGTCGAGAACATTATCTCGGAAAGCAAAAATGGGTATGTTTGAAGGAATAGTGGTTCCAACAATGTTGTATGGTTGCGAGGCGTGGGCTATGGATAGAGTTGTGCGCAGGAGGATGGATGTGCTGGAAATGAGATGTTTGAGGAAAATGTGTGGTGTGAGGTGGTTTGATCGAGTAAGTAACGTAAGGGTAAGAGAGATGTGTGGAAATAAAAAGAGCGTGGTTGAGAGAGCAGAAGAGGGTGTTTTGAAATGGTTTGGGCACATGGAGAGAATGAGTGAGGAAAGATTGACCAAGAGGATATATGTGTCGGAAGTGGAGGGAACGAGGAGAAGAGGGAGACCAAATTGGAGGTGGAAAGATGGAGTGAAAAAGATTTTGTGTGATCGGGGCCTGAACATGCAGGAGGGTGAAAGGAGGGCAAGGAATAGAGTGAATTGGAGCGATGTGGTATACAGGGGTTGACGTGCTGTCAGTGGATTGAATCAAGGCATGTGAAGCGTCTGGGGTAAACCATGGAAAGCTGTGTAGGTATGTATGTTTGCGTGTGTGGACGTGTGTATGTACATGTGTATGGGGGGGGGGGGGGGTGGGGCCATTTCTTTTGTCTGTTTCCTTGCGCTACCTCGCAAACGCGGGAGACAGCGACAAAGTATAAAAAAAAAAAAAAAAAATATATATATATATATATATATATATATATATATATATATATATATATATATATATATATATATATATTACAGTATGTGAGGCGGGGTGGCGATGAAATGGATGAAGGCAGCAAGTATGACCATGTACATGTGTATATATGTATGTGTATGTATGTGTGTGTATACGTTGAAATGTATATGTATGTACATGTGTGTGGGGGGCGTTTATGTATATACATGTGTATGTGGGTGGGTTGGGCCATTGTTTCGTCTGTTTCTTTGCACTACCTCACTAACCCGGGAGACGGCGATTAAGTATAGTTCGTAAATTATATATATATATATATATATATATATATATATATATATATATATATATATATATATATATATATATATATATATATTTGTATGAGGGATAGTAGAGAACATGAGACAGTCAAGGTTCGAGTTGGTGTGTCGGGAGGAGCGAGAGATGCGAGGAGAACGTAGGCCTCTCACAGTAGGTTGGCCTAACATTATATAAGGAGAGAAGATATAACCCTATTGAGCTGAAGTGTAAGCTCAATACACCCAAAAGCGTTAGTCGTGTTTCTTAGATTGTTTGTTACAAATAGTAAGGGCAGAGATGATGGATACTTAGTGGAATATACGAAGCTTAAGAGAGTATTTTAAATAAGTCGTTAGGTTATCCTTGACTAGGCTTTATATGTTACGCAAGGAGCGAGGGCGTGCGTGAAGGCAGTAGTAGGCCAGTGTCTGGTTCACACCCACGGTTTAGGCCTACGCCATTAGGTAGGATGTTGCGCAACGCAGGTGGTGATAGGCTTGTGTGTGTGGTGGTCACGTGGTATTGTGTGACAGTCACGGGCACTGTTAACCAAGCAGCAGCACTGCTCATTATTGTTAACATCATCACTTTTCGTGAACATAACAATTGTCATTTTTACTATGTTGTATTTTGCTGTGTTCAGTGATCTATCTTATTTCGTTACTTATTTACAGTGGGGGAGAGAGCTATCTCAAACCTTCTCTGCTATCGTACAATTTTTAAAATTTGTGTATACCGTCAGCATTTATTTTCTCATTCTTTATTCCATTGATCCAATACTCTTATATACAATAAAAGTTACTTATTACATTGTTTAAGATTCTTGCTTGATTTCTTATGTAATCTGGATATTCTATCCCTAAAGAAGAGTTGTTCACTCTTTCTGTTATCAGTCTGGTTTAAGACCTCAAAAGGCTGTGATTAGGTCACGCCGTACTCGTCTCTCTTCCATGCTGACAAATTCATGGCCCGTAGCCTTTCCCTGTAATTCAGTTCTCGTAATCATGGTATCCAATCTTTGGCGCCCTCCTCTGGACCTACTCTCGTATGTTTCTTTAGGTTCTATGACCAAACTTTTGACCTTATGTTGGATGTGACCAACTTGCTGAATATTTTCTTACTCGTCGTCTTGAACGTTGTTCTAATATTTGCCATCACAGAACTGGTCTCCATTCCCATTTCTAGTTGATGATGTTCATGATGAGTCTCTCTTTATCTGTGATCCAGCCTCAGTCCTTTACGTCTATTCAGGATAAATTTCATGAACCATACATCAGACCAGCTGTGGGGTCTGATTAGGTCCCCGTGTAAGTTGCTGCAGTCCTCATCTACCGCTTGTGCCACCTGGAAAGATATTTGGGTAGGAGTCCACACTGTCTGGCCAGGCCTTCATAAACGTACATCCAGAAGAGTAATGATCTCAGGACAGATCCCTGCAGCACTCCTCTGGTGACCTTAACCCATTTTGAGAGGTCTCTCCCTAAGAAGCGTCATCTGTTCCTTTCCATTAAGATAATCTTATTCACTGTAGGTGTCTCGCTCTTATTCTTGTCCGGTCATCTGGCTTCTGTATCAGGTTGTGTTACGAATATCTTAAATTTCTATGAGAAAGTGAACTCCGTTTTAGAGTAAAAAGAGAGCTGGGTTGATTGTCAGTATCTGGACTTCTAGAAGCATTTGACACTGTACTACATAAGAAGCTGTACCTGGAAGCATTACTAAGGGGAGACTCCTTTGACGGATCGAGGATTATCGTAGTGGAAGGAAATAAAGAATCCACGTCCCAATAGCAATCTTGAAATGAGCCGAGTTCACTAATGGCGTGCCGCAACTTTCTTTTATGGGACTATTGCTGTTCTTGATCTGTGTGAATGATTTCCCAGAAGGACTGGATTCTTCTCCGAAGATGGTTGCTGATGATGGCAAGGTCCTGAAGGAAGTAAAAAGAGGAGTATCATATCAACTTGCAAGAGAACCTAAACAAATACCTAAAGTTGATCCGTTACATGGTTGATGAAATTCAGTGCAATTAAGTGGACAGTACAGAGAAGGGGAGACGACGAAAGAAGGCTTCGACACAAGTATTGTCTGGCAGAAACAAGCTGCAGGAATGTGTGTGTGTGTGAGGGACTTGGGAGTCGACATTGTATCGTGCCTATTACCAGAGCCACATCTTAAGAAAATTATAGTGGAGTCAAGCTGTCTGCTGGCAAATATCAGATCTGCATTTAAGTAATGGGTAAGAAATATCTACCAAACGATTTACATAGTATATTACGCAAACATTGGAATGTGTTTCTTACGTTTCAATCACCGCGCTTAGTGAAACACACGCTTACTGAGGACTAATAAGGACTATACAGAGGAGAGCAACAAGATTGATTCTAGAATTAAGAAAGGAGAGTTACAGCGGGATATTAGGGGCCATAGATTTATACAGAGTAAATGTGAATAAGAGCAAGGTTATGACGTTCAGTAGGGTTGAGGGACAAGTAAATTGGGAGAAGTTTGAATGGAGAAAAACTGGAGGAAGTAAAGTGTTTTAGATATCTGGGAGTGGATTTGGCAGCGGATGGAACCATGGAAGCGGAAGTGAGTCACAGGGTGGGGGAGGGGACGAAGGTTCTGGGAGCGTTGAAAAATGTGTGAAAGGCAAGAACATTATCTCGGAAAGCAAAAATGGATATGTTTGAAGGAATAGTGGTTCCAACAATGTTATACGGTTCTGAGGCTTGGGCTATAGATAGGGTTGTGCGGAGGAGGGTGAATGTGTTGGAAATGAGATGTTTGAGGACAATATGTGGTGTGAGGTGGTTTGATCGAGTAAGTAATGAAAGGGTAAGAGGTGTGTGGAAATAAAAAGAGTGTGGTTGAGAGAGCAAAAGAGGGTGTATTGAAACGGTTTGGTCACATGGAGAGAATGAGTGAGGAAAGATTGACAAAGAGGATATATGTATCAGAGGTGGAGGGAAGGATGAGAAGTGGGAAACAAAATTAGTGAAAAAAATTTTGAGAGATCGAGGCCTGAACATACAGGAGGGCGAAAGTCGTGCAAGGAATAGAGTGAATTGGTACGATGTGGTATACCGGGGTCTACTTGCTGTCAGTGGATTGAACCAGGGCATGTGAAGCGTCTGGGGTAAACCATGGAAAGTTTTGTGGGGCCTGGATGTGGAAAGGGAGCTGTGATTTCGGTGCATTACACATGACAGCGAGGGACTGAGTGTGAACGAATGTGGCCTTTGTTGTCTTTTCCTAGCGATACCTCGCGCGCACGCAGGGGTAGGAGGGGTGCCATTTCATGTGTGGCGGGGTTGCGGCGAGAATGATGAAGGTAGCATGTATGAATATGTCCATGTGTATATATGTATGTGTATATGTCTGCGTATGTATTGTATGTATACGTTCAAATGTATAGGTATGTAAATGTGCGTGTGTGGGCGTTTATGTATATACATTTGTATGTGGGTGGGTTGGGCCATTCTTTTGTCAGTTTCCTTGCGCTACCTCGTTAACGTGGGAGACAGCGACAAAGTATAATAAATATAAAGATTTATGCACCAAGGAAGATGAGAACAGTAAATGATTACTTGATCGCAACCTTTAATTCTCAAAACGAGTTTACTGATGTGAACTGTACAGTTCTTCGAAACATGGAAAGACAACAATTAAGAGGCCACAATACTGACTTAAGCAAGGAAACTGTTACAAAAGATGTAAAGAAATATGTTTATAACATGAGTAATGGATGGATAACAAAATTGTTTACAATATGAGTAATTGATGGATAAAGAAGTATGTTTACAACACGAGTAATGGTTGGACGGAATAAAGTGACTAGTGAAAGTGAAGGCTGAGAGCATACAAAAGTTTCCAGCGTTGTAGGAAGGTAGAGTTTACGAGATGGCACCCACAAGAGTAGGACTACCTTTATTTTCCGTACTAACAGGTCATGACACGCATGAGATTGACAACCTAACAAAATTCTGATGAATAGAAAAAAAAAATATGCTCTTTACGTCCCTCGAATTTGTCAACTATAAATCTGCAACAATGATCCTTAGCATCAATATAACCCTTTTTAAAAGAGTCTAAGGCGTTTATAATAAGCCACACTTTCATCTTCTTCAGGAGTCTTGTACCATTCAAAACGACGTGAAATTTGACCTAAAGATTTAGGGAGAAAAATAGGCAGTTCGGTCCACTGTCAGGGTTTCCAATATTATTGTCCCTTTGTCGAACATCGGAGGCACAAAGGTAGGAAGTGAGGCACTCCCTTGGTGAGGATGAGATCTACCGAAGGAGCCAACATTCTCTCTCTCTATAGACATCTCTATATCATAAGGAACTGACCTTGATGGAGTATTGGCCCATACATTGCAAACTCCTTAGATATCGGAAACTGTGAAACAAACTTTGTATATTGTCAGGGAGAGTTTTCCCATGTTCTGTTCTGGGAAGGGGCCTGATGGAAGAGCCTTGTTCTTGAGGCCACGCACTTTACCTGGTGTTGCCAATAAAAAAAAAAATTTACACCCTGATCTTGGACAATCTGGGAGATTTAAAGATCATGGGAACAACAGTTCCTTTATATTATGTGATGGTTTGTTCCTTTTCCTCAAGACCTGGTACTTGCATGACCCGTAGAATGCAATTCTCGCCCTTGACATGAGCCGTCTATCCAAATCATTAAGAAAATAAAAGGAGCTCTCCAAGGTTTAACTTAACCTTCCAAGGTTCCTATCTATCGCGGTGATCTTAAAACTAGGACTTTCTACAAAGTAGTCATCCTGGAGTTGTGCCTTTTGATGCAGGTATTTAACAAGTATAGATCAAAACTAACTTTTTATCTGTATGAGTCTTCTAGATGATGAGAGAGGCTCTTACAGGTTCTGATACATCCTGTTTCACATTTTCTGCTTACATGTCTTTAACCACGGAGTTAGGGCTGTTCTAAAATGTTCAACGGAATGGGTGGTTGAGAAATCCGTCTGTAACCTAGCCCCTTCCATAACATTAGATAGACCCACTGTCGAAAGCTGATAAAGCTCTGAAGCCAACTCTCGACTTGAGACTAACCTGAACGAAGGAAGGCTGACCTACTGCCTCAAAATGGCTATCGAGAAGGATGCCTGTGTCTGTTCAGGTATGAAATGGGATAATGCTCCTCTTCCGTACAGAGATGGGGTAAGTGGTTGACACTAGCAACATCCCTGACTCGTCCTTACACCATCATTAAGAGGTGTTAAGATCCACAATCACAGTTTTATCTAAAGTCAATAGTCTAAAAGCATCTGGTTCTACAGTCCTCCGTAACCTTCATTAGGTAAATTGGAATGGACAGAAGCAGCACTGATTTCCCTTATGTAGGGAAGACGGCCAGCTGTTTACATCTCTGGGTTGTCCATGCTGAAGACAAGAAGGTTGCCTGTAAGGAAAAGATAAATGTGTGGTAGCTGAATTTGAAACTGCCAATACAGTCAACCTTAATAGAGTATTCCTTTACACAGGGAGATGATACAAAGATTAGACATATCAGCAAAGACCCGGGAAAACTCCTGAATAATAAGTTAAAAAGGATGAGACTACAAACAGCATCTTGGATAAATTGTCTCCATTCCCCATCTACATATGCCAGTTTCTGGAAAGATCGGGGCAGTCTAAAGGGTCGGCACATCCCTTTTCCTCCCAAATAGGCCATTCTGAAGAAAGTCTAAAACAGACTAAAAGTCTCTAAATGGAAAAACATATCTGTAAGTAATAATGAAGGGAAAGTTTAAAGTTTTGATATGAGGACTCCTTTTGATTCCTCAGCAATTTGGAACATCTTGGCAGTATCAAAAATGTTCCAGGGGTAAAGAGAATCGAAATGGAACACTTCTCCAAGGTGAAGACTGTGGGAACAAATAGCAAGTGAGCAACTGATACCAAGCCCCTGAGTGCTAACCAAGTTATAATATGCATCCAGCAGTAACTTGATTGCTATCGAAAAGCAGCCAAGACTGACTATCGAAATTCAAGGAGTCTGGAAGTTTAACTCTCCTTGAAAAGACTAGAATTAAAATTCTGTTGACAATTCCTGATCTAAAATAACAGAATTGGAATCCTCCACGCCAAAAAATGAAAAAAATGGTTCATAATCACTTGATGCAGTGGACCCAGGAAGCTTTTGGTGGATTGGGAACCTCAGCTTATACCAGGAGGTGAAACAAGAGAGGACCTTGAGCCATACCTTTCTGAAGGTCGAGGTTCCTAGAATCTTTCCTGTTGGAGGATGAACAGACTCTACTTATGGTGGATACTAAGCCTAGTCATCAAATACCAGATTAGGCATAGGGACCTTCTGGAAATAATGATGGCTGATAATAATCATATCTAGTATTCCCCAACGATGAACTGGGCAATATAAGAAGCTAGTTGAACAAAATCGTTATAGTACCTAACCAGGAGCTGGGCATTACGTGGGCTACCTGAGTAGTAGAAACGCAAGACCAAAAACTTTAATAGGGATGGAATGCTGACGAGGTGAACCAATGTGTTAAAAGGTTTAGTTATTCCTCTAAACATCAGCTGGGCCTAAAACCTTTGATTCAGTTTCCACCTTGAAAATATATATCAATTTCATGGCACTTGACCACGTCAGCAGATAAAAACAAAGAAAGGTAAGAAACCTAATACTATAAAAAAAAAATGGTCCCAGAAATTAGGCTTATCGTTATAATTTTCTTATCAAAAGCTTTTTTCTTGTAGGGGTTATATCGCTCCTGCCCTCCAAGGGGCACTGATCCACCCCAATGCTTCATTGCATAACAATAGCTAATGTGTGGGACTGTCATATGAGTGGGGCAAATGATCCCAACTCTCCCATTGTGACCCGAGTGTGATCTTCGTCCACAAGTAACTCGCAGTGTTCCTCATCTTGACATAAAGTCTCTCTTAAAAAAAAAAAAAAAAAAAAAAAAAAAAAAAAAAAGACTACCCAAGGATCTAGAAACAGATGCAGCTTGTCTAACAAATCCAGCCCAGGTCAATAAGGGTAGAAACAAACCCCTGGAGACTTGATTGATCGACGTCCAGCCAGGGGTAGCAAAACTCAAGGGCTTAAGTCAATTTCATCACTTTAGGATGCCAACATTCTAGTGCCTGCCTATTCATAAGTACTCCCTATGACTTAATTCTGCTTCCATGGTTCTATTGGCTGCCATATCCACTCCTAGGTTTCTCAAACACTTCAGTTCCAAATTTTCTCTCTTCACTCTTGCATCCCACCTAACCTATCCCTTTACCACGCTTGACTTAACAGCCTTGCATTTTCTCCAAACTTACACTTGGGACATAATCCCAAACATGTCAAATTCAGCGATGTCTCGCTTGAATCAGCCTCCAGTGATGTGTTGTCAGCAAGCATTATTGTTATCTTAAAAAAGAAAAAAAATCGCTACGGGCTCCTGCATTTCCAGGACTGCACTACAATCAGCAACAGTAAAGGATGGACTCCTTTGGAGTGAATCTTGAGATTATACTCTAATGATATATCCTCAATGAAGGTGAGGTGACTTCATTCTTGGTCTACTATAATAAGTAGGTATTGAGCGGTAATACTAATATTCACAAAAAAAAAAAAAAATCTTTAAATTACTAATATATCCACTTCAGAACTGCTTCCAGAGAGTGGTAATCAACACTTAGAAGACAAACATAACATATTGTCAAGGGGTGGTTCAAATTGAGTACGAGAACAGCAAACATTCGTGTTCACAAGAAGACTCCTGGAACACGCTAAAAGTCTTCAAGAGAAGCCACCAAATATTTATGGTCGCAAAGCACACACAAAAAATGTCTTGATAGATTAAACCATTCTATTTTCAGAAATTATTTTCTAGTAAGTTGTAATAACCTCTGGAGATTATTTCTTTAAATAATTGAGAACATTCAGCATACAGTACACACTGCATATTAAGACTGCCATAGTGAAAGATTTACAACCATTTGTGTCAACTGTCATGGTTATCAGAAGCACTGTTGATCCCAAGCAAAACTATCAACAGGACCTTAGCCATTAGCAAATGTACAGGAAAAAAATCTATCAAAGTTATAAAATCCCCCTTATCCATAACTACCCAAAGATGTACAATTACAAGTTCAACTGAATATACTACCCTAACATTCAGTTCCTGCAATATACACTAATCCCATTCATAAAGACTACACCTGCATCCCTTAAAGCCAACTTCAAAAAATTATACCTACTGCTTTATACTAGGATGATTTGTCATACAAATTGAAGACTGACTCGCATTTGAAAAATGCGGAACGCAAAACTCCCAGGAAGTCATCTGCTCCAACGTTTTCATCACTGTTTTACAGCTCAACTAAGAACAATCTTCATAGCAGAAATATCACTGTCATAATCATGGATGTCAATGTAATAAGCACTACTCTGCCAACTGAAGATTCATGTAAATTTTTAATATACCTAAATCAATTGTCTTTGAAGCTTGCACAGACAGGAGTGCCTGTATCAGTTCTAAAAAAGTTGCACTTGAAATACTTAGTCATAGCAAGTCAAGCCTGAGCAAGATGAAAACTGAGAAACTTGACCATATATAAATCTTGTGATCCTATCTAAAATGCTGTCGAATCCTATAGCATTCCTCAAGTCAAGATCAAGCTAATTATAACTTTAAATTCTGTTATTAGTACAGATAATTGATACATACCTCCTTTCTTCATCTTGCAGACACAATGGCTAATTACTCAGCCATTTATTCCATAATAAGCTGCTGCATCGCTGTTTCTGAAAGATTGTAAACTCAAAAAGAAGAGCCAGATGTCCAATACCAACTACAAAGTAAACTAACACCAACAGATATAGGGTGAGGGACAACTATGTCAAGGCAATACAACTTCCCATATAAAATCATAATCAACTCTTATGATTGGCGAACCCCAATCACCAGTCATATGAGGTAAGGGTGACTGCTCTTGTTAAGTAGTCACACTTCTCAATATACAATGGATTCTGTCATATTTGTCTGCAGTTAGGTGTTAAATTCATGGAAAAAGTAATTATTCTTGTTTTGTATTAAGTTAACCTGTTGGAAATATTCCCAAATGTTCTTGGCCTTCCAGAACAGTTCCTGTTAAAGTTAAGCCAATACTAAAGGCAAAGTTTGCTTTAGGTATAATAAGTAAGAAAGGCCAACTATATAACATAAAAAATTTATATTTCAATAATATTAATGTATCACATGACACTAAAATTTACAAGACTATTTCTCTGTTGAGGAATCAAGAAATATATTACAATCTTCTGCCTTCTAGTAGATAAACAACTCAGTCTCCACAGAAACAACTTGTCCTTATAACAAAGTGAAGAATTAAAAAGCCAAGAAATCTATATAAATGACAGTAATGGCATGGAAATTTGTGACACTTAGAGAAGTCAAAAAAATAAATAATTCCACCTTTTGATAAAACATAAGTTATGTCTGATGAGCAATCAGAACTAAAAACTGTACAAAAGTAATAAAATTACAAAAGCAAATACAGTAATTTGTACATTCCTTCCTATTTACAATGGTAAAAAAGATATCAAAATATGGGAACACAAGTCCTCCCCCAGGACAACAGGTCCGGCGCCCAGAGCCCTGGCATTTAGGGTCAAAGGGCCTGGCCGGGGGTCAGGGGCGCCGTGCCCACCACACTGCCATGCTCAACAACGACCACCCTCACACTCCATACAAAAGTTACGGTAAAAACAGGGAAGGAAACAAGACATCTGGCTAAAGTAGCCAACTGAGGGCGGAGTGGGTGAACCAGGGGAACTACATCTGGTGGCTAGAGCCTGTTAGGCCCCAGTGAGTGAACAACTACCATAACATGGCTGTAAGGGAGGAGGCCAGTAGTGGTCCCTCCTGAGTCACCCATCACATTAACAATCATTGCCAACAGTGTAGCTGTACCCATGTAGAATCCCTTTAGGGGAGCGAGTATTTTTCCCTAACAAATGACAGTGCAGAACATTACATTAATAAAAAGAGAACAAAAATGGAGGCTGCAATCAGCCCATGAGATGCAAGTGATTTAATCCTTGCATAACTAACATAGTGCATCAAGTGAGCAACACCAACGGTATCTACATTTGTACATAATTATGGTAGTTTGTTACATTATTGAAATATTAAAATTATTACTATGAATGAGAAGCAATTATCATCTGCAGTCAGAGCCTTCCTTGTACGGGCATATCGTGTGGTGTAATGAGGGGACGTCTGGTAGAGGTGGTCCTGATTGCTGAGGAGGAGGCCCTAAGCTGCCGGCTGGGCCTCCACTTTCTGTTATACTTCTTCCGGCAGCAGCTATTTGAGCCTCTAATCTCTGCAACGTTTCTTCTGGTAGGTCAGATCTTGGTGGTGGACCTAACCCGCCAAGACCATAATCTACAGGGCCCATATTTAAATGTTCTGATGAATTAAATGACATAGGTGGGTCACCTTGATGAGGATATACATCATAGGGAGTACTTACAGGTGGGGGAGGATTTTCTTGTGATAAACGGGAATTAGCCTGAGGCTCACCCGTTATCGAAGGATCAGGTGGAGGTCGCGGTGATGGAGGGGCTGTGTCTGGTATAGAAATATCTGGCTGGGACTCAGGAGGATCAGGTGGTTTTGGGTCAGGAGGTCCTGGTCCTTGGTCCTGTACATCAGACTGTGGCTTTCTGGGAGTATTTGAGGCAACATAACCATCAGAACGTCTTGATAACTTTAATCTAAGTGGTTCCTTGGGAACGCTAGATTCTTCTTTATTGGAATCTGAATCTGGTTTTGGTAAGGACAGCCGAATTTTCAAGGAATGAGGCATGACAGTGTCAGAGTCCACTCTCTCCTCTTTAGAACTTCCTGAATCATTCGATTCTCCCTTTGTATTTCTATTATTATTTGAGTTTTCACTCTTACCTTTCCCAAACCTTATAACTAATTTCGGAGCATTTGTGCTATCCCCAGTTATTACTTTGATGTCATGTTTGTCAGTTGAGTCCTTCTCTGTACTAGAGCCATATCCCAACTCCCCTGAATGAACCTTCCGTTTCTTGGCTTTCTTGTCTCTGTCTGAGCCCTTTAATCCACCCTTCTTCCCAGGTTTGTCAAAGTCAGCCATAATTTGCTCACGAAATTTCATGCTATCACTCCTAATCTTAACCATGGGATTTTCTTCTGCAAGCCTTTTCTTAGGGGGTCGTTGTTTTCCAGCCAATTCTTTTGTATCTGTGGTGACTGTTGTGACTTCACTTCCTTTCTTGCCAAGACTTATTCGTAGTTTTGGTGGTTTAACACTTGAAACATCCTTCTCCTCCAGGTTCTTGGAATCCTTGGCACCTCTTGGTCTCTTTCTGCTTGCATCACTAATCTCGGCAGTTTCTGAATTGCGTTTACCCGATTCTTCCCTAATGGTCCATACATTCAAGTGCCTGAGTTCTCTTGGAGGTCTTTTCCGTCTACCCCCACCTCCTGTGGTGCTAGGTGGTTCATCCTGAGTGTACATTTTGTAATCTTCTCGAGTTGGTATTGATATCATGGATGCTACAGCCTTGGGAATAGTGATACCAGTTCTGACATGTGGCTGAGGGTTTGGAGCATTGTTTATAGGCCCAGATTCTGGTGGTTCAGCTGGCATCTGATCTTGATAACAATACTGCCGTATAAGTTCCTTTTTCCTCATTCGTCTCAAGGTTGATGTCGTTGATGTAGGTGTTGGAGCACCAACTGCCTCCTGGGGAGGAGCTGCTGTACTACTGTTTGAATAAGAATTGGCATATGGCCCTTTGATTTTGAGCTTGAGTTGGTTTGTTCGCTCATCTATGCCAATCTGAGCTGTAGGAACAGAGATTGATACTTTACTATGATCTCCAGTAGCCTTCTGAATAACTGTTAACTCTGAATTTTGGTTGGAATCTCTAGCCTCACTATTATTTGATATTGTAAGTTTGGTTTCAGATATATTTGCAGTGTAATCGGCATTTAACTGTGGCAGGTTTTGTAATCTGTCCGGTGTTTTTGGTGGACCGTCTGGGACGGTATCTCCCTGAGGTGGTGTGGGTGAGTGAACACTCCTCCGTAACTGAGATTTCTGCGTATTCCTATAATCTTCAAGTATTTTGGCAACTTTATCATCATCATCGTTAACCATTTTACTAGGACCCTTATCTTTGTATGATGATTTTGATTTTTTGCCAGACTTCTTGGGAGACTGTTCTTTGTGTTCCCCTAGGTAAGTAGGTGTGGATGATTGCTGCTGCTGTGGGGTAGTGTCTACAGACTGACGTTTTTCACGGGATTTTCGAAGATCATCCAAGGTATTGTTGGCTGGATAATCATCATCAAATTCGTTGTCAAAATCAAAGTCATATACCGTTCCCACTAATTCCTTGGGGACTGAAACAGAATTAAACCTTGGACTATAGCCCCTGCCTTTCCCTTTTCCAGCATTTCTTCCACGACCCTTGTTGTAGGACATTCTGTTAACTTTTGCTGACTTCTTTTCTCTAGTTCTTGTGCTTTCCTTATTCCACCGTGGAGACACTGTTCGAGATCTTGGAGATTTCTTCTCCAAGATTTTCTGAGACTTTAGTTCCTGCATATAAATTGGCACACGTTTCTGAACTGGTTCTTCTTTCTGGTGAATAACATTATCATCAACAGTAATAGTTTCAATTTTTGAGTCAGGTACTTCTATGGTAGTGTGCAGTGGCGATGATTCCCTTTGACTGAGGGGACTTGTCACTGCTGAGAGTGGAGATGTGTTTAGTGAGTTTAGACTAGTTGTAGTTGTAGCTGACTTTGCTACAGACATTATGGAATTAGAAATGGGAGGCAGCACATTCTTTGTTGTGAGCACAGAGTTGACAGTTGGAGACACCAAAGGGCATTTATTGCCCCCACTTACAGTGTCACTAGATGTTATACTGGCTGATACAGCCACCTGGGAAGCTTTGGTGGACTCTGGAGAGACCTGTGGCTCTAGTGACACTCTGTTCACTCTTGACAATAATACTGAATGATCAGCAGGTGATACTTCTGGCAGTGGTACTGTATTCTGTGGTGGCTGTGATGTTGGCTGTGATGCTGATGAAACAGATGCATCAGTTTTGTTAAAGATACCTGTGGGGGATATTTGCGGTTGTGCAGTTTCATTACGTGGTAATACTGGAGAGGGGGGTTTTTCTCTGGATGCTGTATGCTGTTGCCCTCTGCTGGTGGTGGGTAAAGTGAGACCTTGGACAATTTTATTACAAGAAGTTGGTGAAGACAGAGGCGGCGCAGTGATCATGTTTTGCAGTCCTGGAGAAGTTAATGGTTTCCCAACTTTATTGCCTGTGGCTGCAGGTCGGTTATTTGCCTTGTTATTGGTTTGAAGAATTTCTGGTGTAGGTGGCCGGTTATCAAGAGTGGTTAACCTGGCCAGGTCTGGAGCAGAACATATACTTGGTTTATCTGGAATCTGATTTTCTCGAGAAGACTGTGCATACTGTTGCTGACTGAGAGCTGCTATTTCTGAAGCATTGTGTTGCTGTATAAATGCTAAATTGTATAACTGCGCAGGAATGCGAGCTTCCATCATCTGACGTAATCGATTCCTTAGCAGAGCTTCTGGAAGCATGGCTGGGGCACTTAGAATTTCATATGGGTTAAACAGCTGAGGTGGGGCATCTGGGTAACGAGCTCTTAAGTCCAGCATTGACATGGACTGGGGAAGGCCAAGGTCAAGGCCACCCATAGGCAAATGGGGTGGAAGATGAGTTCCACTACTTGGATCCCCTTTACGGTCTGGTGGAGGTGGACTCTTTACCCACTGACCTCTCCACTGTTCCACAAAATTAGCAGTTGGAGAAGTTGCCCTTTTGGGAGTTAAGGTTTCCACAGATGATGCCTGAGAAGATGAAACAGAAGATTCTGGAGGAGGAATAGAGAAATTAGCTGAACTGGGCTGGCTGTGTTGTGGAGAAGCCGTGAGCTCATTCTGTATGTCAGTAGATGATACAGAATTACTAGGCTCAGGTTGTGCTTCTGCCTGTCTTTTCATCTCCCCTATAACATCTTCCAAGTTCTTTCTTCTTGTTGGAGACACAAATTTATTAACAGTTTGTTTGAGTTCCACTGGACTTGGTACAACCACCGGGGTTTTACTATTTGAGTCTACCACTTCCAAACATGACTCATCATGTATAAAATTATTTACAACATTATTTACACTGACCAGGTCATTACAAACAGGTTGAACTCTATCTACAGGTTCAGGTGTAGTTATTGCACTCTTGTATCCACTGTCCTTTGGCTGCTCTACTCTCTTATCTCCAGATACAATCATAGAATCCTCATCACTATCACCAACACGAACCCTTTTGTTCTCTGGCTCTGTGTCAGATGTTTCAACAATGTCCTCTAATCTCTCGACTTTCACTTCCTCATCTACATACCCAAATACACCAGGCTTTTTCTGTTGCTCTGTATTCACAGGAATGTCTAATACTCCTGCTGTAGAGTCCTTTTCTCTTGTTAGTACCTCTGGTTCAGCTGGTGCTTGTGTCAAAGTTCTTACTGTTTCCTCCTCCCTTGGTATCACCTCTTCAACTCTAGTCTCTGTTCTTAATGGCTCTTTTTCTCTTACTAATTCTATCTCTTCCTGTATGCCTTCCACCTTTTCCAATCCTTCAGACTCTTCAGTTTGTTCAGTTTCTGTAATCATCTCCAACTTTTGCCGTACCAGCTGGGACTGTTTTCTCTGTAGTTCTGCATGGTCTTCTGGTGAGTCCCGAGCTCTTGCAATCTCATTATTTTCTTTTGGTAAATCCTTCTCTCCCGTGTCTTTTCTTTCTGCTGGTAAAGCTTCTTTTTCTTTGTGTGATACCTGTTCTCTCAAATCTTCTTTCTTTTCCCTTGAAGGAACTTTTTCTCTTGGTGACAAAACCTTTTCTCTTGTAGGTACAACTTCTCTGGGTGGCATATCTTTCTCTCTTTGGGGCAAAGAAGCCTTTTCCCTAAAGGGCAAAACTTTCTCTCTTGGATGCAATATCCTTTCTCTTGAAGGTAATACTTTTGCTTTTGGAGACAAAATCCTTTCTCTTGGAGGTAAAACTTTCTCTCTTTGTACTTCTTTTTCTATGATGATATCACTGCTGTCTCCTGAAGAATCTGTTTCTTTTGGTTGTATATCTTGTTCTCTTGATGCTACAGCCTTAGGTATTGATGCTGTTTCACTTTCTCTTTCTCCTATATCCTTTTCTATATGGACAATTTCCCTTTCTCTTAATAGTGAGTTTTTGTCCTTAGGTCCTTCTTTTTCTCTTGGGACATCCTTTCTTTCCTTTAAAAGTTCTTTCTTTTCACACAATGCCTCTCTTTCTTTCAATGCCTCCTCCTTTTTGGAGGGGGTGACTCCTTTGGTGGTGGCTGACTTCTCTTCACTGTCTCCCTCTGTGATCTTCTTGGAGGGCTTGTGTGATTCCTCAAGCTGTATCTCTCGCCTTCCAGGGAGTTTGTTGTGACTGGCAACAAGGTCGTAGGTGAGTGAAGGCGGTTCTCTCTCTCTTCCTCTTCTTGGTCCTCTGGATGGCGCATGAGAGTTACTTCTGATGTCTTGCAAGGGGACATCACAAGAAGGAGTTCTCGGTCGGCACTGAGGCCCACTTTGACGCAATCTTGGCTCCAGTCCAGCCTCTCTTCTGACAGTTGGTTTGGCACTGTCATCTTTCGTCTCAGTGGACACTCGGGATTCACTTCTTTCAGTAATCGGCGGCTGAAACCCATGTTCAGGCCGCCCTTCGGAAGTTTTAAGCTTCTTATCAGGGGCCTTCCTAAGGGTTCCAACTGCCGGTTCCTGGTTCTCATCCTCTCTCTCATCACTGTCAGAGGTGAGGTGAAGGTCACCTGAGATGTTCGTGGAGCTGCGAAAGGACTGGTTTTTTGATGAAGACTCTTGGCATTCATCACCAGACCTACGAGCAGGGGACATGTGTGTCTTTCTTCCGGGAGTTGTAGGTCTCCCACTGTCGTTTTCATCTGATGAGCTTTGATACTCTCGGACAAACATATCGCCACGAAAAAACTGCCCACCTGTCTGGGCTTCCTTTGGTATTTCGGGTACTGGATCCGATTTCTCCTTTATTACTTTCTCCTTTTTGGCAGAGGTTGCAGATTCCTCATCACTGTCTGAAAATATTGACTTAGAAGACTTCTGCAAATTTTTCTGGTCTTTTGACCCTCTTCTAGTCACAGAAAGGCCTTCAAGTTCACTCTCTGATTCTGTGTCTGTGACTGTTGTTGGTGATGGATGTTTGGTTGCACGGGGTGACTTTGATTTGGGCCGTCCGCCAGATTTACTCTCTTGACGCGAGATTCTTTTTGCCTTTGCTGGTGGTACAACAGTTACAGGTGAAACCTCAGGTTCCTCAGCACCAATGGTAACTGATGCACCTACTTTACTGTTACCACCTTTGAGGTTCTCAGCAGCTTTCTTGGCTGCCTGGCGCATAGGTACATATGGCAGTATTTCTGGGGGCTCAAAGAGGTTCTTTTTAGGAGCATCACTTGCCTCAACTTTACAGTCTTCAACAACTTTATCATTCTTATCCTTGTTAATCTTTCCTTTTCTTCCTTTACTTGGTGATACTCTCTTTTCATCTAATGATTTCCGTTCCTCGATGATCTCAGGCTCTTCAGGTTCTTCTTTCACATCCTTAACTTGTCTTGCCATAGTCTTCTTTGCCTCAGCTGTTGTGGTATCAGCAGGCGTAGGTGCAGCAATAGCAACAGCAGTGGTGGCAGATGTACTCGTCGTATTCTGACTAGTGATGAGTTCTGATGCCTTCTTTGCTGCCTTTCTCTGTGGTACAAATAAATGGCCTGGCGTAGTTTCCACTTCACTATTTTTTGGGCTCACTAGCTCAGTATCAACCTCATCAAGCTGTCTACTATCAATTTTACCCTTTTCTACACTAATAGTTTTCTTCGCAGTTCTACCTCCCTTATCACTCTTCTTTTTGTTCATTCTCTCAGCCTTTGCCTCAATCTTTGGAGTAAACTCTTTCTTAGCTGCCTTTGTCTTTAATGTCGCATGATTTTGAGAATCTATGGTACTTTCTTTATTATCATCATCACTATTCACATCACTATCACTTAATATAGTTTCGTTCTTCTTATCACGTTTCTTTGGTCCTTTACTTAAAGCCGTATTGCGACCGTTATCAGAACTACTATCTGTCCGGTCACTGACACCAAATACATCACTACTAATAGCTGTTGGATCATTACTCTTCTCACTGTTGTCCTCATCACTGGACAGTTTGTATGTAGGAGGACCTAATTCATCATCATCACTTAACTCCAATTTTGGGGGTTCACTTACAGGAGAACCTACACTTGTCAGTTCAGTCCCAGTCCCACTTTTCATCCACTTCCCTTTACGATTACATTTTTTCTCCTTGCTGGGAGTAACTGTGACTGAAGGTTCATCCTCACTGCTCACACTAGATTCTACCTTAGGAGGTGTCACCTTTTTCTTATTTCTTCTTTTACTTGGTTGCGGTTTTGGTTTACATACCGTCTCTGTTTCATCCTCTGAACTTTCTACACAGGGACACTCCCTCACTGTTTTAGAGGAGGATGCATTTGTTTCACTTTTTATACACTTTTCTGATATCAGGGCATCAAAATCTTTTGTATCTTTATCATCACTGGATGCTGCAATACGATCCCTAAAAGATTTACTTTTGATGGCATTGGCTCGACCACTGCCTCTTCTTCTCCCAACCCTCCCTCTTGTTGACATACTCCCACTTTCTACCATAAGTTTTTCCTTGTCACTACTTTCTAACAATTTGCTCTTACTTGATACTGGCTCTAGCTTAATGGATCGATTCTCTTTATTCATTTCCTCCTCACTGCTCGTGTAAACAGAATGACGTGAACTGCCCTTTGGAGGAAGAGTCCATTTGGTTGATGCAAGAGAGGAGTCCGAGTCACTGGTGCTACAAAGAGAACTAGAACGAGAGCGACGCTGTTCAGCACCATTGACATATACCTTCTTGTAAGGATTGTCAGATTTTTCTTTTTTAGGTCTGATAAGGCCATTAACATCTTTCTTCTGTGGTGGCTTTTTGCTCTTGACCTTTTCAGTGAGAGTACCAGCGATGCATGCAATAATCTTCTCAAACTGCTTTTGTGTATGTTGTGGGGCAGTATGGTGAGAATATAGACGATCATACACAGAAGGGCCATGGTTGGCTTGCATCACTGCTTCAGCCTCCTGAGATGTCAAGTTTAAACTATTACTATTGAGGAGGGATGCCTGTTTTGAAAAGGTCTGCTCACGAATCTTGATAAAGGATCTTGATAGTCTCTCTCGTCGATTTACCATATAACACAGATTGCGAACCTGAAAGATAAAAGTACTTCTATTAGTACATAAAATTTAATCTTACACTTGGGATATTGCATTTTTATAAAGAAACTACTCCAAAGACTGATCAGATGCCATGACAGCATCACTGTGTATAGGAAAAGAATCCACAAATATATGTACTACCAACAAACTAATAAGTTTATGGATGGCAGTTTCTTTAAATGAATATCAGCTAAAGAAATTTTAGGAAAATATTCCAAAACTTGATTAGGAAAGGTTATGGAAAACTTCAAAGTGCATTGCTTGGAGGAAAATGCTAACGAATGCTGTGGAGAGATTTAACAAAATCTGACCACTTGTCATAACTGTGAACTATGTAAATGGTTAAAAGGCAGAACTATACACGAAAGCCCAGGGTACATTACATCACCATCGTTGTTTAAAATATACAATGATGTGGTGGTCAGAGATATGGCAGTTACGGAAAATAAAGGTACAGCACAGAAGAGACAGGTGCTCATGAGGATAGGAGTTAGTAGTTGCTACTTAATATTCATAATACAATAATTATCATAATAGCATAGAACTGTAAATCATGGTAAAGGTATCTGGATGCAAATCAAGAAAAAAATGCAAATACATGTCCAATATATGGAGTTCTAGAAAGGGGAATCAAAATGTGAAATATGACTGGATGGAGAGATGGTAAGACAAGCTGTAAACCCAGACATCTGAGTAGCAATTTCAGTAGCAACACACTAGAAGAATTCAGAAGGGTAGGCAAATTCCAAGCCTGGACCCTTAATGCCTAGAAACAAATACTTATGTAAGCTGGGTGATGCCTTGCTACAGATGTTTATGTAGAGAGTTTTCCTCCTCAATTCCAAGGCCACGCAACAAACCTGAGTGGTGGTTGAGGTAGCACTTCATGATACTGTCTCCCAAGACATCCTCCAGCCATAACAGTAACAGCACATCTTTGAGAGTTTTCAAGGAAGGAAACTGAGTGGCTTTTAGCTAGATTTAGAGAACCAGCCAGAAAAAGCTCCAGAATTATCTGACAATGATGATCTGACCTCAGATCATGTGGAGTGATTTTATGGACAAAACTCTTTCAGCATCAAAGGATGACCGAGAGGAAGAATGGAAAGGATTTCTGGCAAAAGTGAAGGCATTCTTACAAAATTCACCTGACCTTGACAATACAGCATCTAATTGTTGTGATTGGTAACTTTACAATTGTTTTATAGTTTTGCAGTCAGGAAATAATTATCAATGAATGATACTGATTAGAGCAAGAAAATATCTAATAAAAAAAGATAAAAGTATGAAAAAGTCAGTCAGTAATATTTCAACATGGGTAGATATGATAAAACAGTTGAATAGTGACAACTCACATGACATGACTTACTATACACTCTTTATCACACTGTAATAAAATATCTACAAAATTTCACTAATTACTACAGTGAAAGAAGTGAATTAAAAATACTTCTAAAAAGATAAGTTTCACTGTCGTATGAATATCTTTGAAAATGTAAGGTTAAATATATTTTCTATACTACTCAAAGAAATATGAATTTTGAGGGCTGGAAAGGATACCTTAGTTAAGGGGTTAAAGAGGGCTACTTTAGCACGAAAAGACTTTCTTCTGTACTGACAGAAGAGTCTTAAAAATCACATGTTTAGGCAGTAGTCCACTCAAGGCAGCAGACTTTTGGAGAGAAAAAAAAAAAAGTATCTACCACTCCCAACAAATGCCTTCCCTGGGATAGTTCAACATAACTTCTGAAAAAACAAATTAGACAACAGACAGATTATTGTATCGCCAATACACAGTGTTTGCTGGGCTTAAAGTATGATAACCAGCTAACTAACAGAAAAGCATGAGTTGCAAAGGCATTAAGCCCATTAGCAATACAGAGTAGCATAGATAGGAGGAAGGCACAGTATATGTCGTATTCATAAAGTTACCTCTGTTAAGTGCAGATATTAGTCTCCATATAAAACTAAGTTTCTGAACTCAAGACCAATTGAAAGACAAATGATAACTATATGAAAAGCCAGTTGTAAATGGAGAAATATAAATTTTTGCTGCTTGTCTCTCCCTGTGAGAATGCATCCATAAATCTCTTCAAAAACAAACAACTGAGCAAAGATAACTGGGTAATAAAATGTGCATCTTATCTTGTCCATGCCTGATTTGTGTTTTGCAGATGATCGTCTCCCTATCTCACTGATACCTCCTCCAATTAGAACTCCATTAGAGGGGTGGCCATGGCAACAGAGTCTCCATAACTAAAGAAGTCTACTGCCACTTCTTAGCCTTTAGCGCCTCACCCTAAACATGCCACTGGCAGAGGGCAAGTCTAGAGGAGTGTTAGCAGATCTAATTCTTAACAAGACCAAGGAAATAAGCAAGAAACAGTTTAGTCCTACAGTTATCAAAATCTATGTTCTGACAAGTTCACTGACGAAGTTACTTAGATGAAAATAAATGAAAGCAGTGTAAGGCTGATGAAGACAAGGCCAAGTAACAAAGATCACATAATCTATCTATCTATATCTCTGAAGCCTGTTCCCTTAAAGAACTCCAGCAAGGGGCTGGCCATGGCAACAGAGTCTTCATAACTAGTGAACTCCAGTGCTACTTCTTAGCCTTTCATGCCTCACCCTTAATAGGCCATGGGCAGAGGGCCAGTCTAGCACAGCATTTGCAGAGGCTCCTACCTAATGTCCCTACTGACAACCTACATCTACCTAATGTTTCTACCTAACACTCCTACCTACTACTTTTATCTGTTGCTCCTACCATTTTGCCAAAAGGCAGGGCTAGCACACAGTACTCACCACATGAAATCTAGAGTTATGAAGAATGAGCTGTGCGAGTTAAGTTGTGTGTGACAAGGAGAGAGATTTTGTATGTTTGTGGACAGAATGCCAGCAGTCCACATGTAGGTGAGGCAGAGAGAAAAAACAGCTACTTGGGTCAGAGGAGTGCAACTTGACAACCAATGAAGTGCTGGCTCACTATGCAGCTATCATTAACCCTCCTGACACCCAGGCGGGTAGTACTGGTAATATACCTCCCTGGTCATTGGCTGCCTACCAACTACTGCCTAATTTTTAAGAAACAGCAATAGGCCACCATTGCATAGGTGAGTATAATACCATGTTACTAGTTAGGCATTCCATACTAGGACAAAAGAGGGTATCAGTGTTCTGTGATATGGTGCTTCAGTTTACATATGTAGCTGCTGTCACTGTTGCCCAAGCATCTGTAAAACAACAGTCTAATCTGTTGCTCTGTTCTGAGACTGAGTTCCCTTGTCTGTTGTTCTCCCTTGCTATTTCCTTGTGTTTTGCCCATATAATAGTATCCAATAAGCATTCAAGCTCCATTGGTGAGTGTAGGACATTATGCTTATGACCTTACAGAAAGCAGTACTACAATGAAAGTTTACCCTTCCATAAACATAGATTTAAAGCAAACATTAACAACAGCAAAATTTTACTCAATACATTTAAGTATGACTTCAAATGTCTTTGATTTCCCTACAACAGATCAGTATACTTCACTCCAATTCTATGTTGCTGTGATTCTCCATTACGTATATCCATAAAAGTCAATATGGACATGTATATGAGAGATTAATCACCAAATGTTGTCCATAACTGGAATTTAAAAAAGGTGAAACTAAATCTCTTTAAATACTTCCCAAAAAATTGCAAAAAATCAAAACACAATTTATGATAATGTAATCAAAACATGATCTAAGGCACATATTATCCAAGGTCTGATTTATCATCAGTCTGCTTTCAGCAGGTATCATCATAAATATTGAACCTTAAATAATATGTAGAGTCCATACATTCCATCACGCAGTGTTGGATGGGAACATTTAAAATCAATGGAAAATAAACAAACTCATTATTATCTTTGTGTAGGCCTGTTCCAGAGATAACTGAGCTCTCAGAGGGAGTGAATAATGAGGTTGACAGCTCCTGATAAAACAGGAAGATGTAGAGATGATGTTTTCTTTCTAGTAAGCTTCTTTTCCATGTGAATTCTTACTTCATAAACAGGCACACAATTGGTGGAAAATACACGAATATATCTAGAAATATTATCCCTGGGGATAGGGGAGAAAGAATACTTCCCACGTATTCCCTGCGTGTCGTAGAAGGCGACTAAAAGGGGAGGGAGCGGGGGGCTGGAAATCCTCCCCTCTCACTTTTTTTTTTTTTTTTTTTTTTTTTTTTTTAATTTTCCAAAAGAGGGAACAGAGAAGGGGCCCAGGTGAGGATATTCCCTCAAGGGCCTAGTCCTCTGTTCTCAACGCTACCTCGCTAATGCGGGAAATGGCGAATAGTATGAAAGAAAAAAAGAAAATCTAGAAATATTATGCATTTCACAAAAAAAATCATGGTGAGGGAGATTAACAGTTACCTGTAGGAGATTAAAACAATTTTCTTTACAATGAATACTCAACTCTAATTTCATACACAGGCACAGAATTGATAGTGAATAAAATGAATATAGGAAGAAATACTACATCTTCTACATCACAAATAAGTTCATCAAGTGGTTAGCATGGGTGGGTAGAATATTCAATGTGTTTTTTCGAGGAAATATTCTAACTAGGCATTATATGTTACCAAAGCCCTCTAGTACCTCAGGGATTACAAGGAAAAAATAGGTGCACTTACCTCATGGAGGTTTCAGAGGTCTTCACCCCTGCAGCCTGGGAAAGACCCAGGCAGCAGGATTGGGTCATTGGTTAACCAAGCCTTCGGAAGCTGTAGCCCTAAGGCCCACATAGCTCTAACAGAATGGCTGTTTTGGTACACTTTATAGGTATTTGTTCAATTCATTCTTGAACCTCTCTATAGTTTATGCCAAGATGTTTCTGGTGGTAGATGGCAAAGAGTTGGAGTCTATGACCTGATCTTTAAGTTCTCTGTTCTTGAGCAAATCCCATTTCAAAGGTAGTATCTTACAGTCTTCCATGCCTGTTGTATCGGTCAAATGTTATTTCCGAACGCAAATTTGGCAACATAACTTCTGGGATTTTCCAGGTATAGATAATGATATACGTCTGTCTGCACACCAGGGAGTAGAGCCTCAGTAATTTAGTTCCTTTACCACATTACCATAAGCTGTGAAAGATCTCGGGATACTTTCTACATCTGCAATTTTGCCCGCCATGTAGGGTGATGTTATAATGCAACATCCAATTCATCAAAGAATTAGTGCCTTGAATACTATCATCATTGGTTTTTCTTCTCTTGTCTTGAAGGTATGCATGATTCAGCCTGTTATCCTTCTGCATGAGGCAACCCTTGTTTTGTTGTGTTTGCTGATGGTTAAGTTATTAGACAAGTTACTCCTAGGTGTTTCACAATATTCATCTTGTTAATGATAGAATGTGTCTGTGCAGTACTCTGTGATGCTTTTGATTTCTTCATTTTCCCCATACCAAAGGAACTCAAAAAATTTATCTTAACTGAAAAGCAATTTTTCTCAGCTGCCAAGTTAGACTTCATTTATGTTACTTTGTATCCTTTTGACATCATTTGCTGATGTAATTTTCATACTTATTCTTGTATCATCTGCACGGGATGATACTGAACTGTGGATTGTGTTTGTGTCAATACCAGATATAAGAATGAAGAACAAGGGGGCAGTAAATACAGTTCCTTGAGGGATTTAGCTTCTTACTGAGGAGGCACTGGAGATGGCATGGTCTACAACTACGTGTTGAGATCTATAAATTAAAAACTTGTATACACATCACCAAATTTTTCCAGTTACTCCAATCTTTTGTATTTCATATGCTATGCACCATGGTCACACTTGTCCAATGTTTTCTCATGTCTGTGTAAATCGCATCAGTTTTCTTTTTTACAGAGCTTCAACAATGCCTGGAATCATAATGGTGAAGTAACTGAGAGAGGCAAGATCTTCCTGCCTTGAAGTTATGCTGTCCTCAGTTATGTAGCTTGTTCACTTCCATATATTCCATCAGCTTGCCACTTAGACTCTTTTGAAGATTTTAATGATAAGTGATGTGTATGGTATCAGTCAATAGTTTTTCAGAATGCTTTGCTTCAAACTTTGAGGAATGGAGTGACGTGGGTCAGTTTCAGATTCTCTGGAACGATGCCAGAATCTTAAACATTTTCTCCAGAGGATATTTAGTGCATGTACTAGAGGTGCCTTCCATTTCTTTGTGAAGACTGACATTCATGAGTATGGGCCTGTAGCCAAGAGCACAGGTATGCTCTCAATGGCCCTGTCAAAATCTTGTGTTGAAAAGGTGATATCTGCTATGTGTACACTTGGGGGATCAATGTTTAGGATGAAGTGCAAGAAGTCTGTTGGGTCATTTATTTTCAGTGATGTATCTGGCTCAGTGAATGCAGATTCATATTGCCTCTTGAGAATCTCACTAATATCTTGGCAGTTGTCGTATAAAGATATCTTCTGTTTTGAATGGGCCTCTTATTTCATTAATGACTTTTTCTTTTTCCTGTAACATACGACATTCTTAATTTATGGACTATATCCAAAAATGCACTTGATAGGTTTTCTATACTTTTCTGGGTGTGGCTTCTTTTATGAGATCTGCAATTCTTTTGTGCTTTCTTTTCAATGGTATGTGTCTGTTGCATGTTTGGAGTACCAAAGTGGCCATGTTCTTATACATTCCCCTCCGTTCTGGTACTCAGCTGGGTTTCCCTCTGTTTTGCAAACGTCTCATTGATCACATCCTCCCATTTATCCATGCACTATTAAAACTGAAATTACTGAAAACATCTACACTATTTCTTGTGTTCTGACTAGGTGGTTTAGCATCCAAGCTTGTTTTTCCTTCAATCTGGTTGCAATCAGAGTATCGGGTGTGTAAGATGGTAATATCACAAACTAAGTCCACATCATTTGTAAATATCAAGTCCAGATGTTATTTTCTCTGGGTGGTTTTGTTTTTTGTTGGCAGAGGAAGAATAACTCTTTTTTACAGATGTTCATCTGAGCTGCTTTTGGTGTCAGAATTTTCCACTACAATGTTATTTCCTGCCTTTCTTCATTTAATGTGTGGGATGAAGTCTCATTAGGTGAATACACTTGGTACTGGGTTTCTGAGGAGGTTGAGACATGATTCTGTGTTTCTTATTTGTTCCATAAATTCATGAGGTTTTGCATCAGGTGGTCTATAGATTAATGCAATGACCAGGATTGGGTTTTCAATCTTGACGATGTGGACCTCTACTACATCATTTGAGGATTTAGGGGTTCAGCTGTTATAAATGCATCTATTCTAAACAGTCTAACTCCCTCACATGCTCTTCTAGTCCTGTCACATCTGCACAAGTTGTAATTTAGGGTCAACATCTCAATATTCATAAGGTCTTTTATGTGTATTTCTGTGAAAAGCCACAAATACTACAATTGACTCATTTAGCAAGCCAATTATATAAGACATTTTATTTGTTCTATGTGATTTCAGTCCTTATACACTGGAATACATGAAGGACATATGGCTCGTCCTTGTATTGTTTTGGGGGGTTAATGTGCTATGTTCTGCTGGATTTGGCTGACAGCTTTCGGTCCCCCTACTATTCTAAGAGGGAAGCCAGTGTCATTTCCTCCTCTGATAGTTCTTCCCTACCTATGTATGGTCCTTTGTCTGCCACTAAAAAGAATGTGTCTTTTGATGGGAAAAACCATATATCTCATTGTCCCTGATATATGGTGGTTCTCACAATGATCTTTCAAGCAGCACTTGATGTCTAGTGATTATCTGCACAATTCTGAATGGTAAATCTGCATCCTTCCCCATACTGGCATTTACCTTTCTTCATCTAGTTCAAACGTCTTCTTGGGAGGTTAAATTTTCATTTTTCCCAGTATCATATGCCAGTTTTGCCATACATAAAATTTCCCTTCACATAGCATCTACAGACTTTGTCCATTCCCTGGATTTGTTAACAAGTTCATGGTGACGTATCTTACCCTCTCTGTGTCTGTGGCCAGGCCTGAAAGAGTTTTTGCCCTCTTCCTCCCCAACTCCTTCCATACATGAGTTAGTACTAGAGTCTCTTTCTGTACTCATATCTGTGCTAGAAGTTTCCTGGCCTCCACCTTCTCCCTTTCCTTCCACACATAAGTCTGAGTCCCTGTCTCTCTCTGCTAATATGGTTGAGCTTGCCATGTCCAGGCTTCCACTTACTACTTCTGTACCTTAATAAGCATCTCTGACACTTTCTGTTCTCATGCCTGTAGTTGAAGTTTCCTGACCTTTGCTTTTAACATAAAATTCCACAGAGGACTCTCCCTCTGTGGCTGTAACAGGGTCTACTAGGTTTGCTAGATCACTCTCTACTACACCATTTTCCATTTCTGAGTTTTCACCTAGGCCTAAAATGGGAGTGTGTGACTTTTGCCACTTGTTATAGAGAGGGCAGTGCCAGTGAAACTTTTGCTTATCTGCCTCAGATTCCCATCTAATATTTGCAAAGGCAATAAGATGTGTGTTTGCAGTACATATCCAACACAAAATGTTTATCTGTTGAGCAATCCTTACAGTTTTTACCATATTACAATGTAAGCTTGTACAGTTAATGCAACAGGTTCTCTTACAAGATAAACAAGCAATTTCTTGGCTGTTTAGGGCATTCTTGTATTCAGGGCAATTCTCAGTAATTTTTTTTCTCACTGTTTCCACCTCAGGCAATGGTGATCAAGTATAAGAAATATGACTAAATAAAAAAGTATTTTGAAGGTTTGTTGAATGTGTTTGATGATAGAGTGGCAGATGTAGGGTGTTTTGGTCAGGGTGGTGTGCAAAGTGAGAGGGTCAGGGAGAATGGTTTGGTTAAGAGCAAAGAGGTAGTGAAAACTTTGCAGAAGATGAAATCTGGCAAGGCGGTGGGGTTTGGATGGAATTGCAGTAGAATTCATTAAGAAAGGGGGTGACTGTGTTGTTGACTGGTTAGTAAGGATATTCAATGTATGCATGGATTAGGGTGAAGTGCCTGAGGAATGGTGGAATGCTTGCATAGTGCCACTGTACAAAGGCAAAGGGGATAAAGGTGTGTTCAAACTATAGAGGCATAACTTTGTTGAGTATTCCTGGGAAATTGTATGAGAGGGTATTGAGAGGGGTAAAGGCATGTACAGAGTGTCAGACTGGGGAGGAGCAGTGTGGTTTCAGAAGTGGTAGAGGATGCGTGGATCAGGTGTTTGCTTTGAAGGAAAAGACAAAAAAGGCCATATTCGTTCACACTCAGTTTCTTGCTGTCATGAGTAATGCACTGAAACCACAGCTCCCTTTCCACATCCAGGCTCCACAAAACTTTCCATGGTATATATATATACACACACACACATATCCATTTGGAGAAGGGTCAAAGAATACCAGCCCATGTATTTCCCTGTGTGTCATAGGTGACAAAGAGGGGTGGGAGTGGGTGGCTGGATATCCTCCCTTCCTGTATCAATTTCCAAATGTTGAGCATAAAAAAAAGGTAGGGGAGAAAGAATTCTACCTCTAGTCTCTGCATGTCGTACAAGGTGAGTAAAAGGGCCAGAAACCCTTCCCTTCTTGAATTTCAATTTCTAAAAGAGGAAAATGAAAAAAAGAGCCAAGCAGGGAGAGCTTATCCTATAATCCTTGAAGGCTCAGGCTAGGGTGTCTAAATGTGTGTGGATGTAAATAAGATGAAAAGAGGGGAGACGTAGGTAGTATGTTTGAGGAAAGAAATCTGGATATTCTGGCTCAGAGTGAAACAAAGCTCAAGGGTGATGGGGATGAATGGCTTGAAAATGTATCAAGAGCAAAGTCAGGGGTTGGTGAGTAAGCAAGGGCTAAGGAAGGAGTGGCACTACTCTTGAAGCAGGAGTTGTGGATGAGTGTGACAGAATGCAAGAAAGCAAATTCTAGATTGATATGGGTAAAACTGAAAGCAAATGGCAAGAGATAGGTGATTATTGGTGCTTATGCACCTAGCCATGAGAAGAGAAATCATAAGAGGCAAGAGTCTTGGGAGCAGCTGTATGAGTGTGACAGCAGTTCTGATGCATAAAACCAGGTATTAGTGATGGGTAATTCAAATGTGAAGGTAAGTAATATAGCATTTGAGGGTATAAATGGGGTGCATGGGGTATTCAGTGTTTTTTTTTTTTTTTTTTTTTTTTTGCCGCTGTCTCCCGCGTTTGCGAGGTAGCGCAAGGAAACAGACGAAAGAAATGGGGCAACCCACCCACATACACAATGTATATACATACACGTCCACACACGCAAATATACATACCTATACATCTCAATGTACACATATATATACACACACAGACACATACATATATACCCATACACACAATTCACACTGTCTGCCATTATTCATTCCCATCGCCACCTTGCCACACATGGAATACCATCCCCCTCCCCCCTCATGTGTGCGAGGTAGCACTAGGAAAAGACAACAAAGGCCCTATTCGTTCACACCCAGTCTCTGGCTGTCATGCAATAATGCCTGAAACCACAGCTCCCTTTCCACATCCAGGCCCCACACAACTTTCCATGGTTTACCCCAGACGCTTCACATGCCCTGATTCAATCCACTAACAGCACGTCAACCCCGGTATACCACATCGATCCAATTCACTCTATTCCTTACCCGCCTTTCACCCTCCTGCATGTTCAGGCCCCGATCACTCAAAATCTTTTCACTCCATCTTTCCACCTCCAATTTGGTCTCCCACTTCTCCTCGTTCCCTTCACCTCCGACACATATATCCTCTTGGTCAATCTTTCCTCACTCATTCTCTCCATGTGCCCAAACCATTTCAAAACACCCTCTTCTGCTCTCTCAACCACGCTCTTTTTATTTCCACACATCTCTCTTACCCTTACATTAATTACTCGATCAAACCACCTCACACCACACATTGTCCTCAAACATCTCATTTCCAGCACATCCACCCTCCTGCGCACAACTCTATCCATAGCCCACGCCAAGCAACCATACAACATTGTTGGAACCACTATTCCTTCAAACATACCCATTTTTGCTTTCCGAGATAATGTTCTCAACTTCCACACATACTTCAAGTATTCAGTGTTATGAATGCTAATAGTGAACAGCTTGTGCAGTTGTGTGCTGAAAGAAGACTGGTGATTGGGAATATCTGGCTTAAAAAGAGGGATATACACAAGTATATATTTATGAGAAGGAGAGATGGTTAACAGACTTAATTAGATCACATGTTAATTGATAGGTGTGTAAAAGAGACATTTACATGTAAAATGTGCTAGGAGGGGCATCTGATGCAATGTATGATCACTATCCTGTGGAGGTGAAGGGGAAGATTTGTTGAGGTTTTTGAAAAAGAGGAAAAAATGTCTAGGAGAAAAGAGTGGTGATATTCAGTAAGCTTGGAAAGGAGACTTGTGTGAAGTAATTCCAGGAGAGAAAGGCAAAAGGTGAGAGTACACGAGGTGATGAGAGTGGGTGAGGAATGGGAGGTATTTAGGGAAGCAATGATGGCATAAGCAAAAGGTGCTTGTGGCATGCGAAAGGTGGGAGGTTTGTAAATCACTAAAGGGTAGTGAGAGGTGGGATGAAGAGGTATAGCTGGTAGTGAAAGAGAAAAGAAAGTCATTTAGGTGATACAATGAAGAAGTGCAAATGATTGGGAGATGTACTGGGATGTATACGGGAAAGTGGCATGAGGTCAAAAGGAAGGTGTAGGGGTTGAGAGAGGGCAAATGAGAGTTGGGAGAATGGTAAATGACATGTGAAAGATAATAAGAGAACAAATGGGAACATCTATGGTGGGGGTAAAAGTGGAAGTAATAACAGGTGGTGATGAAGTGAGTATTCTGAAGGAATGTTACATGTACTTGATGACAGAGTTGCAGATGTAGGGTGTTTTGGTTAGGGTGGTATTGAAGCGATGTGAGAGTCATAAAGAATAGTTTGGTGAAGAGAGAAGAGGTGATGAAAGCCTTGAATAACATGAAATACAGCAAAAGTGATGGAGCAGATGGTACTGCAGTTGAATTATTAAGAAAGAAAGTGACTGTATTGCTGACTGGTGGGCAAGGATATTCAATGTATGTATGGATAATGGTGAGGTGCCGGAGGATTAGCAGAATGCAGGCATAGTGCCTCTGTATAAAGGCAAGGGGGATAAAGGTGTGTTCAAACTACAGAGGTATGAGTTTGTTGGGTATACCTGGTAAGTTGTATGGGAGGGTACTGATTGAGGGGGTGAAGGCAGTTTTACTTTACTCATTTTGTTCAACATATCTCTAAAAACAACTGTACCATTTCATATATCTTTAGCTTAAAAGATACGATATCACTTTACAATTTCCCTACTTCTTTTCTTGTGCTTCACTCTGAAGACTTGAGAGTAGAAATTTTTTCCAGGTGGCAACACTTCGAGCCATTCAAAATATTTCCTCGTCAACTGGCCCTAGCACTCCAGGGAATACAAAACTTTGTATTTCATAATTTCTTCACAATCACGTGAAATCTAGAGATTCAACACAATGTATGTCACATTGTAACAAGACCAACCTGGTGGCGATGGAAAATCAAATGTCACAAGTATTGAAAATTTCTTTACTCAGCATGCTTCCAGGTACCCCATCCACACTCCCTGTTTACTTTATATGACTCGTTATGCCATGTAACCAACCCACACTCCCCGTTTTGGTAATCCTGTAAAAGTAATTTCTCTCTTCACATTTCTCTTTTTATTTACTTTCCTCACCAAGTAATATATATGTGATCTTGATAACTTAGGTAATCTAGCAATTTATGTAATTTCTGCTAAGCCAACTTGAATGCATGACTTTCAGATAGACTACCGTGCTTTTATAATGGTTGTTGTAGGGGTGCTGAGGAAAGCAACATTTTACGAAAGTGTTCCTCTAGATAACCTGTGCAATCTAACAATTTATGCATTTTCCAGTGAGTCATGTATGCATGACCTTCTGTTGGATAGTTGTGCTTTTATAAGTTATTTTTGGGGTACCAAGATCAGAATTTTTCCCACACTTTCTAGCTTTATAAGTTATTTTTGGGATACCAAGATCAGAATTTTTTCCCAAACTTTCTTGCAATGAAAGAAAGCTCTACAGGCCACTAATGATATAATAAATAAATTGGATTCTTGAAAAGTGGCAGAAAAGTGAGCACATCAATTGTTGCTGGCCACTGTTCTCTAAGTGTACATGTCATCACAGCTACATGAGAGTGAAGGGTTTGAAATAAAATGACATTAATTGGCAACATCTTATCAAAAAATTTAATTTTCATTCTTATTTGCCCCCTTTTCCAGCTACTTTACCTCCTGCTGCTTCTTCCTGCATATTTCCCGATCCTTGCACTCGATTACTGTAAGTACTGTCCACAATCCTCACTCTCCTTTTTCATTAAAAATTTAACTTCCTCATCCTATAACTCATTACCCTTAGTTACATGACCACATCATCCCACCTTCTGTATGCCACATACTTCTCACACATGCACAATCCTTACCTAAATGTCTCCTATTCCTTGCCCACTTCCCTAATTTTGTTTAGTCTCACCTTTTGCTATTCTTCCCCCATCTCTCCTGGTATTTCCTCACACAAGCCTCTTTTCCAATCTCACTCACTTTCACCAAACACTTCCCACCCATATCTTCTGTCTTTCTACAGCCTCTACAAGCTTTCACCCTACACTCCATTAAGAAGTGATACGGCATTCCACCATTTGCCATCTCAGAACAATTATATCCAAAGGTCTCTCTTTAACAAGTCTACCTATTAGGACATAATCCAATAATGCTCACTTACCATTCACCCTTACTCATCCAAATACACTTTTTTTACACTAGGTATGCCCAACATCAGTCTTTTTTTTTTTTTCAGAAAACAACCCATCAAGCTGTTCACAGTTTTCATTCTCAATGAGTACCCCATGACCCCCAGTTATAACCTCCTGATTGTCACATCGCCTACTTTTACATTTATATCACTAATCACTATTGTCTGATCCCTTGCACTGCTGACACACTACTCAGCTACTACTAAAAGACCTGCCTCTTTTCCTCACCCTTCATGTTACCAGGTGCCTAAGCTCTAACAATCACCTACCTCTTATCATCCAATTTTATTTTCATCTCTGTAGGTCTAAGGCTCACTTCCTTACATTCTATGACACATTCCCATAGCTCCTCCTTCAGCAAAATTGCTAACCCCTCCTTTACTACTGCCCACACATTAACCCTACAATTTACCACTGAAAAATTGTGTGGTAGTGAGAACCTGGAATGACATCTCATGTACGATAAGAGGTGTGGTAAGCTTGCAGTATAATTTGACAGTTGTATAGGGTATGCTGAAACATTGGACCTACAGAGAAGATGGGAGAAAAGACTGACTACATGGATCCATGTGTAAGAAGTGGTGCGAGCAAGGTGGAAAGGGAAACAAAATCGGAGACTGAGGTATAAGGTGAAAGAGATCTTGGGCATCAAGACCTATAGATTCATGAGGGAAAGAGGCTGTGCATGGAACAGAATATAGCAGAATGATGAAGTATTCTGGGGGATATTTACTGTTTAATCAGGGGATATGAAGTAGGCAAGGTAAACGCTGGATTAGTCTGTTCACCTTGACTGGGATGGTAGGCTCTGGTTTTGGTCCATTATACAAGTTTGCTAAAAAGTCGAGGTGGGCAAATGTGGCCACTATTCATCTATTCCTGAGGTTAACTTGCTGAGGCTGATAAGTATTTACGCATAAAAAAATAAAAACACCTCCAGCTTTACAATGAATTCTTAAAACATGTAAACAAGAGTTGATTTGACCCAGGGTGACACTTTTGTGGCTGACTCATTTATATGCACAACTCACCCATGCAACTCCATGTATCATATCTTGTCAAATTTAATTGGAGCTGGGATTATGTGCTAGTGCTGCACCTAGTTTTGTATGACAGCAGTGCCCAGGGTGTTTTTGTACTATGATTACTCACAATGTAAGTAACACTATTACATACATTCACATACATTTTCAACTTATTTCAACTCAATGAAGGTTTCCTGTTGCATGGGTGCAAGGGCACCATTCCAGTCTAAGAACTGCAACACAACAACTGTTTTTTAGTTTGTAAATTTTTATAAAGTACAACTTTTTTTGTCTTAATGAGCATCATTTTCAAAAGTTTCAGTGTAAATAACCATCTTAAGATAAATCACATTTAAGATATATCAGAAAAACAATTAAATCATATATGCACTTTTTCATTTCTTTTGAGGATGTATTGACCCCAGAACACATTTATCTCTATATATCATACTTGATCACCGTTCCCTGTGACAGGTAGTGCCAAGAAACACACAAAGAAAAGCCCTTCCACTCATATCTACATATATGTACATAAACAAGTTGGTAAGAAATTTTTTAGGATTACCTTTCTATGGTAAAATCACCAAAATCTTAATCAACTCTCCTTGACACATAAATGCCTAAAAGCCTCTAGCACCTTTCCTCCCACAACAAACACAGTTTCACAACATTTTCTTTTCTAGTTCAATAAATACTTCATATACATTCTTCCCCTTCTCTGACATTTTTTCAAAAAACACATCCATCGTAAAGAGTCAAACCATCGTCAGTTCTTTCAAAAAGTCCTCCTTTGTCATAATTCACTTTAACAACAGTGAGACTCTTAACTGGCTTCAAACCATCAATGTATATTATCAATAAAATCTTTCTTATACCTAAATAAACATTAAACTTAAAACATGCTTTCTACAGGTATGGTTAAATTTCGTATTCATAAGATTAGAGTCTATAGATGACTATAAAAGCACATGAAATTTTGCCATAAAAATGATCCCTTAATATCCAGTATTGTCTTTCTTAAAGAGAAAAAAGTTAAGGTCAGGCATATCAGACACCTGAGGAAAAAATATCTACAGCATGAGTTGTATTACCAGTTCCAACATCTGCTGTAAACACAGCACTCAGACACTAAAGTTTACACTCATAAAATAAATACATACCCTCTCCAAGTACTGCCGTAACTGCACAAACATCTTCATCCGTTCAATATCGTGTTCTTGTTGATGGGAGAGAAGATCTATTTCCTCACTGCGTGGTGTCAACAATGGCTTGTTAAAACTCGCCTGCAAATTAAAGGTTTATGATTTTCAAAGTTGCAGCTATATGCCATGTCCACTCCCAGGTAGCTAAAACACTTCAATCCCTCTAAAAGCTCTCCATTCAATCTAACACTCCAAATAACCCGTATAACACCACTGCTAAACCTAATACCCTTGCCTTTAGTCACATATACCCTCAACTTTCTCAAATAACACACTCCTTAACTTGGAAACCTGTCCTCCAGTTTCTCACTTGAATCTGTAACCAGCAAAAAGTAGCCAACTCACCTCCCAGGCCTGCTAAGCTTGACTGACTGCAGACCTGCCCTTCTCTCCAAAACCCATGCATGCACCTACCTCACTGCCCTATCCAAGAACAGATTAAACAGCCATGTTAGCATCACACGACCATTCACAGACTCATCTTTACCTGAAACCACTCATCCTCCTCTCTTCTGAATCATAAATATGCCTTACTCCCTGCAGTTTCTATTGGATTTCCTCCCACACCATATACGTTCCAAAAAGCAGATCTGTTAGCACTGATCCAGACATCCTTTAATACACTTGAAGCTGCAATATTCCTTCCAACTCACCACTCTCCCACACAATTTACCAGGCACATTCAACGAACTTATACCTCTGTAGGAAAGTTGTAGTTGGTATGCAGCAAACGACCAGGGAGGTATATTACTAGTACTACCTGCCAGGGAATTAGGAGGGTTAGTGACAGCTGCGTAGCGAGCCAGCACTTTAGTGGTTGTCAAGATGCACTTCTCTGACCTTGGTAGCTGTCTTTTCTTTCTGCCTCACCCACACATGGTGTACTGGCATACTGTCCACAAACATACAATCTCTATTTGTTATACATAACATTTGACAGCACGTAACTCACACAGATCATTCTTCAAGACCTTAGATTTTCCTGCAATGAGCACTATACACTTGCCCTGCCTTTTGGCAAAATGGTTGGAGCAAAAGATAGAAGGTAGAAACAGTTGCAGTAGCATAAGGCAGAAACTTTAGACAAAAGTAGTGTGTAGGAACATTTGGCAGGAGCAATAGGTGGAAGTCATGAGTAGGAACATTAGGTAAGAGCCTCTGCACTAAAGTTGCCATCTGCCAATAGCCTGTTAAAGGTGAGGCACTAAAGGCTAAGAATTGGCACTGGATTTCACTAGTTATGGAGATTCTAGTGCCATGGTCACCTCCTTCAAGGAATTCCAGGTGGGATCAAGCATCGGAGATACAGACAGATATACCTCTGTAATTAAAGCATTCACTTTTGTCCTCCCAGCCTTTACACAATGGCAGTATATGGGCATTCTGGCAATCCTCAGCCACCTCATTATGACCCATACATACAATGAATATCCTAACCAATGAAAAACATTGTCATCCTCATTCTTAAGAAATTCAACTGCAATGCCAACCATTCCAGGTGACTGCCACAATTCATCTTATGAAAGACATTCACCACCTCTTCTCTTTTTGCCATGCCACTAACCATGACTCTCTTACTCTGCATACCTCCTTGTCCTTAAAACCCCATATCTGCCAACCAACAAGCTAACATATTTTACAGCCACTCAGAATACCTACTCCATCTCCCCTTCTTTGCCTGTTACCATTTTCCCACCTGCTTCTTTACATGATGCTCCCTGCACCCTCCTTTTTTTTTCTCATCACACTATTTACCTCCATAAAAAATATTTTCTTATCCTCCCTGATTTTGCTTATTCTCTCACTTCACTCTTTTATAATATCTGCATCTTCCTGTTTTCCTCTAGCTGCTTCCTCATGTACATCTTTCAATCACTCCTTCCCTTCAATGCATTCCTTCTCCTTTCTCTCACTAAGAGCTTGACTTCCTCATTCCACAACTCACTATCCTTTCTCATATACCATATCACACATCATCAGCATGCAAAGCACTTCCTGGACACATGTAGCACTGCTTTTCTATAAATCTCCCATTCCTTATCCACTCTGCTAATCATGTATTTTTCATGTATGCATTTCCTGCAAAGTAAGGCAGTGCCTGGAGCAGACAAACAATGGCCTCAGTTGCTCACATTCTCTCTCTCACTGTCAAGAATAATGTATCAAAACCAAAGCACCCTAACCAGAGAACCTTTCAGTGGTTTTCCTGAGCTTCGCATGTCCTGACTCAGCCCAAAGACAGCATGTTGCCCCCAGTATACCACATTGATCCAATATGCATGCCTTACACCTAACTGTATGTTTTTATGTTAGTTGAGATGTCTCAGATCACTTAAAATATCTTTCATGCAATCCTTCCACCTCCAATTTGGTCTCTCCATTCTCCTTGGACCCTTCACTTCTAAAACATATACACTCCTTATTCACCTCTTGTCACTCATCCTCCTAGCCTGCCCAAATCATTTCAGAACATCTTTCCAGCTTTCTCAACCATAACCTTCTTATTAACATTCCTCTCTCTTACCCTATAATTTTCTACCTAATTAACCCTCAAAATAACACATAACATCAAGCATTTCACTTCCAACACACCCATCCTCTTCCATAACATTTTCTTTATAGCCCATGCACAATGCCACCAGGACTTCAATTCCCTCAAAAATACCTATCTTTGTCTTACAGACATCTCTTTGCACACACTCCATGTATCTACGATCTTAGCCCCTTTACACACCCTATGGCTTACTATAGCTTCCATGATTCCACCTGCTGCCACATCCATTCTCACATACCTGAAGCACTCCATCTCCAAGGTCCCTTCACTGAAACTCACACTCCCACCACCCTCTCTTTACCCATTCCAACGCTTATCATCTTACTACATATCTCAGCCCTCAACTGTCTTCTCTCATACACTCTCCCAAACTCAAACACCAATTTCTGATAAACAAACAGAATACCCACACTCTCTCCAAGACTTTTGCATTTAACTCCCTCCACCAAATTAAAAACCAAACTTAACAGTCATGGTTATATCAAACACCTCTGCGGCAGACCCACCCTCACCTGGAAGCATTCACCTTCATCTTTTACAACTTGCTTGCACTCCTTACTCTCTTGATAGAAACTCTTCACTGATCCTAGCATTTTTTCCAACATTAAATATTCATAAAACCTTCCACAAAGCATCTCTATCAACCCAATTGCCACACACAAAATCTTCTCCTTTTCTTAGTATTTCTCGCAAAGAATTCTGAGCACAGACACCTGATCCATATATCCTCTACCAACCCCGAAGCTACATTGTTCCTCCACTGTCTGATGCTCTGTGCATATCACAAATTTCTCAATTCCTCCTTTCCAATAAAACTTATCAAGTATACTCGACTAACTTATACTACTGTAACACGAACATTCACTTTAGTCACCCTTACCTTTAAACAATGACACTAAATAGGTATTCTGCCAATTCTCGGCATCCCACCATGAACCAACTAAACATTCACTGAAAACCCTAACTAACCAGTCTACAGCACTGTTACCCCATTCTTCAGAAATTTAACCACAATACCATCCACTTTGTTGCAACTCATCTAATGCAAAGCTTTCATCATCTCTTCTTTTTTCACCAAACTTTTTGCCATGAATCTATTGTTTCCCATACCTCCAAATCCCAAATACACTACAGTTACCACCCTACCATTTTCTATATAAGTGTAGGATATCTTAAGTTTCATATCCATATATGGTACTTGGGACATTTTCTCATACTTGTTCACTGTTTCCCATGACATCGAGGTAGTGATATGGAGAGAAGAAAAAGTCTAATTCTCACATCTATTCTTTAGCTGTCATATGTTGTGCATCGAAACTTCAGCCCCCTATACACAACCAGGCTCCACAGATCTTTCCATGATTTCCCTTGGCTGCATGACATGCCTTGGTTCTGTCTATTGATAGCAAACTGCCCCCTGTATATCTAATCGCTCTAATTTATTTCATCCTATGCATGCCTTTCATTCCCTTATATGTTCAAGGCTTGAGCACTCAGAGTATCTTTCATTCCATCTTTCTATTTCCAATTTGGTCTTCCCCTTCAACTTGTCCTCTCCACTTCTGATACTATATCCATTCTGTCAACCACTCCTCACTCATTCTCTTCATATGTCCAAACCAATTCAGCTTACCCTCTTCCAACAACACTCTTCTTATTACCATATCTCTCTCTTAACGTATTATTATTAACTCGACCATCCCTCTTCACACTATATAATGTCCTTAAACATTTCATTTCCAATCCATTCGCCCTCTATAGCCCATGCCTTGCATCATTACAACACCATTGGGACTACTGTATCTTCAAACATATGTATAATTGTCCTCCCAGATAGTGACTCTTCTTTTCATACATTCCTAAAGGCTCCCAGATCCTTTTGTGCTCCCTCACCCATCCTATGACTCACCTTCATGTCCATGGTTCCATTCACTGTCATTTCCACTCTCAAATATCTATAATACTCTTCGCTTCCTCCAAGTTTTCTCGGTTCAGTTTCACACCCACACAAATCTGACTTTACACACCGTTAAACTTAAACTTAATAGAATTGCCTTTATTCACATTTACATTCAACCTTCTCCTTTCACACACTCAGACACCAACTTCGGCAGTTTCTTATTCTAATCTGCCACCAATGTGGTGTCATCATCAAACAACAATTGACTTGCTTCCCAGGCCCCCCTTCACCCCCTACAGATTGCATACCTGCTCTTTTCATGACCCCTAGCATTTACCTCCCTCATCAGCCCATCCACAAAGTGAACTGTCATAGTGGCATCATACACCTGATACTGACCAACTTAAACCAGGAACCTCACTACCTGCTCACACACAAGCCTCGCTCTCCTGATAAAAACTCCTCACTGCTTCTAATAGCTTTCTCTCCACACCATATGTCATAACAAAGCATCTCCATCAACCCTATCTTATGCTTTCTCCAGATCAGTAACTAAGTATTTCTCATCTACATTCTTCAAAGCAAGGACCTGATCAACACAATTCTTCCATACAACTTACCAGGTACACTCAAAACATTTACATCTCTAATTGGAACACCAGCCTATGTCCCCCTTCCCTTTACACAATGGCACTATACATGCATTCTACTAACACTTATTCCCCCTTCCCTTTACACAATGGCACTATACATGCATTCTACTAACACTTAGGCACCTCACCATTAGCAGTGAAAATCTTAACAAACTAATCAACAATACAGTCACCCCTTTCTTGAAAAGTTCAAGTGTAATATCATCTACTCCAACTGCCATGTTACATTTCATTTTAAGCAAGGCTTTCACTGCTTCTTTTTCAACAAACCATTTACCATGACTTTTCTCACTCTGCATACCTCCCCAACCTAAAAATTCTACATTCACCACCCTAACATCAAACAATCCTTCAAGCTATCTCTTCTTCACATCCTTACTGCCTGTTACAACTTCCCAATTTGCCCCTCTTCATTGATGTTCCCTTTATTCTCTTCTTTTTCTCACATAATCAACTTTCCAAAAAATTAGCCTTTAGTGACTCACTCTTCAACAGGCAACTGGTGGAGGGCAACTCTAGTGCAATGTTTCCAGAGGCTCCTACCTGGCATTCCCACCAATAACTAATACCTAATGTGTCTACTTAATGTTCCAACCTTCTACTTCTACCTAATGCTCCTAACTAATGTTCTTACCAACTACTTCTACCTAATGCTTGTGTCAAATGTTCCTACCTATTACTTCCATCTATAACTTTTACCATTTTGCCAAAAGGCTGGGAAAGCATATAGCACTCACCACAGGTAAATCTAGAGTTATGAAGAATGAGTTATGAGTTAAGTGTTGTCAACTGTTACCTGTGACAAGGAGAGATTTCATTTTTGTGGACAGAATTCCAGCAGTCCACATATGGGTGAGGCAGAAAGAAAAAGTTCCCTGAGTCAAATGCAACTTTACAAACACTGATGTGCTAGTTCACTATGTAGCTGTCACTAACCCTCCTGATATCCATACAGGTATTACTGGTAATATACTTCCTTGGTTGGTGGCTGCCTACCAACCACTACCCTTATCATTTTCATTTGTAACCACCATATTTGACCAACCTCATCTGGCAGGTCACATGAGTGTCACATGCAATTCTTAAAATAATGAAAGTATGTAGGTAACCATGACATGATAATCAAGCTAAAAAAGTGAGTAAATTCATGACACTAGAGTATGTACAACTGCACCAATTTATACACACCGCATATCTTCTCCTCTAATTACAACTACATTATACAGCCCAATTTTCTTTTTCATACTTGACTGACATTACCTGCATTACTGAGTTAGTGCCAGGAATAGATTGAGAAAGGCCACATTTGCTCACATCCATTCTCGAAGCTGTCATGCACAATGCTAGTTCAGTCCACTGACATGTTGACCCCTGAATACCATATTGTTGCAATTCACTCAATCCCATGCATGCTTTTCACCCTCCTGCATGTTAAGGCCCAGTCACTCAAAATCTTCATTCCATTCTTCCATTATCCAATTTGGTCTACTCCTCCTTGTTCTCTTCACTTCAGACACATATAACCTCTTTGTTAACCTCTCCTCTCTCATTATCTCCATACATATCTTACTGCTCAATTTTCACATATAATGACCTACACTAACTTAGGTCTCATAACAACACTTCAAAATTGGGAAAAATACTCCTTCACGCACAACCAACCCTAAAATTTCTTATTCCACCAGAGCTTCAGTTTATAACTCTAAATTTCCCTCAGTTGCAGGTCCCTATTTCAACTTCATCTTTCCCACACATAGGCCTACACGAAATAATTCAACTATCACATCAATTACATACAGAAGACAGCTTAAAGAGCATAACCAGTATAATCATTTTACAATGGTACAAAAGGAGAACTGAAACACTTTTCTCAATTACCCGTCTCTTAAGTTTCCAGTAATTGAATATAGTTTCAGTTGTTTCAAAGTCGATATCAAGGAAATTTGAAGTTTCAAGGACATCAACATGCTTGAAGAATTCGGACTCAATTTGTCGCAGTTTTGCAGCACGCGCCTGATTTTTCTGCTCAGAGGTCCAATCTTTCTTCTTCTTAGGGACTCCCTCTTCACCCTCTTCACTCTCTCCTTCCTCATTTCCAGGCTTCTTGCTTGACACGCTGTGCTTCTCGCAATATGACTGTAAATGATGACAACATTCCAACAATAATGCTTAATCAGGATTAACATTAAACCAATAGACAGTAACGGTCAATGCACAAAAATTACAAATAAAAATGACAATTAATGGATGAATATCAGAGAGTATTGGAGTAAGGTTATCAACTATGTATGTATAAAATCCAAGCAACAAGAGCAGAATGAAGGACAATGCAAGCCATGAGAGAGTAAAAATAAGAGTTGGATACAAACAAACAGCCATGTGTGAGCAGAAAATCTGAGAATGTATCACAAAATTCAGATACTGCATACACTAAAGCAGTGTGCCCTCAGCTAATCCCAGGATTAAATCAAGAATGATGCTTTCTTTAATATCTATCATTCAGAGTTTTCATCTTGGGCTGTCAGAGAAATGTTCAACATATTAACCTATCTCCTTAACCACTAATAAAAGTCAAATTTTTGGTCTAAAAAAGAAACAAAAAATTCTTATCATACTTATCTAATTACTTTCTAAATCATGGAGTCTTTCCTTATATCCATGGCATGAAACTGCCTTCCTCTTACACAGTGACTATTGATTTTGGAGAATGTTCATTCAGTTTAATGCAGTCATAATATCAGACAGTTCTGAAGCTATCATGGAAGATTTAGTAACTTTCCTATATGAGATTCTATTGGCAAAGCCTGATTTTCATCGCATTATGAGCCATCACTAAACATCTTTGTTCTGCTTGCAGGAATATATCATGCTAAAAAAAAAAATCTACTTTTTGTTATTGAAAAAGCAATTCTAATGTCAAGATTCAGGACAGTGTTCACAAACAGATATATCTAGCAACCACAGTTCAGTTTCAATTCATGTAATGAATCATATACCATCAGCATGATTTTCCTATCTGCTCCTTGGAGTAGAGACACTATCTTCAAAATGTAAAAGGACTATGTCACTTTACTTGCAGCGTTTTAAATGTGAGGAGCCCATGTCAATCTTCCATCAAAAATCATGCCCAGAAATTCAGACTCCTCTTCATATCTATCTATCTATCTACATCTCTGATGCCTGTTCCAACTGCAACTGTCAAGGGAGTGGCCAAAGCAATAGTCTCCATAACTAGAGACTTCTGGTGCTGCTTCTTGGCCTTTAGTGCCTCACCCTAACAGGCCACTATCAAAGGGTAACTCTAGCAAAGTGTTTGCATAGGCTCCTACCTAATGTTCATACTGCTACTTCATATGGAATGAGAATACCTTTCAGAAATTCTTGTGGAACTGCTGATCTTTTTTTTGGCTGATCTTGCAAACTGTAATGCTATAGTTTTTTGTTCAGTGAAATACAAACAAGGGTCATCTGCCAAGTTAGCAATTTTATCTAAAACATATTGTGAACATCTCATGAAGAAAAGAAAGGACAGAGGTTAAAAAAGTAGGAAGGTACAGAAGGCAGGATACAGGAAAAAATTGTGTAAAAGAAAGGAAAAGAGGAGGGGAAGGGAAAATGGTAGGAGGGAAGGAGATACCTTTATCATAACTGGTTTAAAAGTATATTTCTGATCTTTTATAATTTTTTTTTTTTTTTTTTTGCCGCTGTCTCCCGCGTTTGTGAGGTAGCGCAAGGAAACAGACGAAAGAAATGGCCCAACCCACCCCCATACACATGTATATACATACGTCCACACACACAAATATACATACCTACACAGCTTTCCATGGGTTACCCCAGACGCTTCACATGCCCTGATTCAATCCACTGACAGCACGTCAACCCCGGTATACCACATCGATCTAATTCACGCTATTCCTTGCCCTCCTTTCACCCTCCTCCATGTTCAGGCCCCGATCACCAAAATCTTTTTCACTCCATCTTTCTACCTCCAATTTGGTCTCCCACTTCTCCTCGTTCCCTCCACCTCCGACACATATATCCTCTTGGTCAATCTTTCCTCACTCATTCTCTCCATGTGCCCAAACCATTTCAAAACACCCTCTTCTGCTCTCTCAACCACGCTCTTTTTATTTCCACACATCTCTCTTACCCTTACGTTACTTACTCGATCAAACCACCTCACACCACACATTGTCCTCAAACATCTCATTTCCAGCACATCCATCCTCCTGCGCACAACTCTATCCATAGCCCACGCCTCGCAACCATACAACATTGTTGGAACCACTATTCCTTCAAACATACCCATTTTTGCTTTCCGAGATAATGTTCTCGACTTCCACACATTCTTCAAGGCTCCCAGAATTTTCGCCCCCTCCCCCACCCTATGAACCACTTCCGCTTCCATGGTTCCATCCGCTGCCAGATCCACTCCCAGATATCTAAAACACTTTACTTCCTCCAGTTTTTCTCCATTCAAACTTACCTCCCAATTGACTTGACCCTCAATCCTACTGTACCTAATAACCTTGCTCTTATTCACATTTACTCTTAACTTTCTTCTTTCAAACACTTTACCAAACTCAGTCACCAGCTTCTGCAGTTTCTCACATGAATCAGCCACCAGTGCTGTATCATCAGCGAACAACAACTGACTCACTTCCCAAGCTCTCTCATCCCCAAGAGACTTCATACTTGCCCCTCTTTCCAAAACTCTTGCATTCACCTCCCTAACAACCCCATCCATAAACAAATTAAACAACCATGGAGACATCACACACCCCTGCCGCAAACCTACATTCACTGAGAACCAATCACTTTCCTCTCTTCCTACACGTACACATGCCTTACATCCTCGATAAAAACTTTTCACTGCTTCTAACAACTTGCCTCCCACACCATATATTCTTAATACCTTCCACAGAGCATCTCTATCAACTCTATCATATGCCTTTTCCAGATCCATAAATGCTACATACAAATCCATTTGCTTTTCTAAGTATTTCTCACATACATTCTTCAAAGCGGAAGTGGATCATAGGGTGGGGGAGGGGGCGAAAATTTTGGGAGCCTTGAAAAATGTGTGGAAGTCGAGAACATTATCTCGGAAAGCGAAAATGGGTATGTTTGAGGGAATAGTGGTTCCAACAATGTTGTATGGTTGCGAGGCGTGGGCTATGGATAGAGATGTGCGCAGGAGGATGGATGTGCTGGAAATGAGATGTTTGAGGACAATGTGTGGTGTGAGGTGGTTTGATCGAGTAAGTAACGTAAGGGTAAGAGAGATGTGTGGAAATAAAAAAGAGCGTGGTTGAGAGAGCAGAAGAGGGTGTTTTGAAATGGTTTGGGCACATGGAGAGAATGAGTGAGGAGAGATTGACCAAGAGGATATATGTGTCGGAGGTGGAGGGAACGAGGAGAAGAGGGAGACCAAATTGGAGGTGGAAAGATGGAGTGAAAAAGATTTTGTGTGATCGGGGCCTGAACATGCAGGAGGGTGAAAGGAGGGCAAGGAATAGAGTGAATTGGAGTCATGTGGTATACAGGGGTTGACGTGCTGTCAGTGGATTGAATCAAGGCATGTGAAGCGTCTGGGGTAAACCATGGAAAGCTGTGTAGGTATGTATATTTGCGTGTGTGGACGTGTGTATGTACATGTGTATGGGGGGGGGGGGGCCTTTTCTTTCGTCTGTTTCCTTGCGCTACCTCGCAAACGCGGGAGACAGCGACAAAGTATAAAAAAAAAAAAAAAAAAATTCTTCAAAGCAAACACCTGATCCACACATCCTCTACCACTTCTGAAACCACACTGCTCTTCCCCAATCTGATGCTCTGTACATGCCTTCACCCTCTCAATCAATACCCTCCCATATAATTTACCAGGAATACTCAACAAACTTATACCTCTGTAATTTGAGCACTCACTCTTATCTCCTTTGCCTTTGTACAATGGCACTATGCACGCATTCCGCCAATCCTCAGGCACCTCACCATGAGTCAAACATACATTAAATAACCTTACCAACCAGTCAATAATACAGTCACCCCCTTTTTTAATAAATTCCACTGCAATACCATCCAAACCTGCTTAATTTACTATTCATGCAATTCCAGGGGCAGTGGGAAAGATGATTTAAGTTTTAGCATACAAGCTCTTATTCTACATGTTACTATAATGGATAATGGCATGGCCATCTATGTATCCATGTGAGCAAATTTCATAATGCTACAATGGCATTACAGATTTCTTATAACTTGGTAGAGTTGGGTATGACGACAGAGCACAATTTGAACACTTTTTAGGTGCAGTAACTCCCAGAAAACAAAAATTTCTTAGTGTAAATATAATGGGCTATGTTAAGCACATGCCACTACAGCTAACTGATGTGGCCTGTGCTGTACATAAAGTCCAGACAGGCAACCCTAGTCACAGCAGCTAGACAGACCACCACTAAAAGTGGGTATGAGGAGGGGAGAGTAAAGCAAGAAAGAGGAGGAGGTGTTGAGGAGGGAAGGACCATGTAAAGGTTAGGGGTCTTAGGAGGGGATGGCTTTGCAAGGGGTGCAGACTATGGGGGAGGAGTGGAAATTAGGCAAGGTCAAGGCTTGTGTGTGTGTGTGTGCAGGGGGTGGGAGGCTTGATGGAAAAGAGGATAGTACAATAGGGAGGGGTTGGGGAAGGGTGGACCATGCAGGGGGTCAGATGAGGGAAAGGAAGGACTGTTTTGGGGTTGAGGGCCATACAAAGGAGTTTGAGGGGATTATGTCCAAATACTCAAGTGCCTACAATGATTAAAGTTTTGAAGCCCAAAATGCCCTAAGCTTTGAAGCTAGGTTGATGATGCTAGTGATGCAAAAAAGTAAACTTATCAGGTCTAAACAGCAGAAACATGATACATAAGGTGGTCTGTGTGTATGCCACCTCTGTAATTCAAAGTTAACCATTCTAATGCTTTCTTTAAATACACTCAGTGGCTTCACTGTCCAGCTCATCCTTTTGCAAGCAATGCCTATGTTCTAATATACATGATACAAAATATCACCAACAGCTTACACAACAGAACTCAATCTAGTCCCACGAGAGCTCCTGTTTTGCCAGTCTTAGGTGGTAGTGCTCCCTTACTGAAGTGTCAACATGGTGCAAAAGTAAGTGAGAGCAAACTTTTGCATGAAAATGTGAGGTGCAGCGGCTTAACTACTTGTTTCCTCTTTATATTAAAAGTTTCTAGTTAAACTTATGTTAACATTCTAAGCAATACTGGAGCTGAAAATCAACTTTAATATTTTTTAAATTCCTGTTTTGCTAAAAGCAGGCAATGGAACATCAGTAATCAAAAAGAGAACAATGAAAATCATGGAAACAAATGTCATTGTGCATAATTGTGAACAAAAGCAAGCAAAACTCAAAATCAACATCAGCCACATCATCCTTTTTTAAATTTCCTAAACAGATATATAGCCTTCTCCATTTCCTGATGATAACTTTTTGACAAAATCACAGTACTACAAAATGATCCGTACTTAAGGCTGGATCACTAATTCTCATTTAGGTTCTCATTTTTTACATTCTGAACAGATGTGGAGAAACTGTATAGTTGTCAAAATACGGTGGATTTTTTTTTTTTTTTTTTTTTTTTTTGCCGCTGTCTCCCGCGTTTGCGAGGTAGCGCAAGGAAACAGACAAAAGAAATGGCCCAACCCACCCCCATACACATGTATATACATACGTCCACACACGCAAATATACATACCTACACAGCTTTCCATGGTTTACCCCAGACGCTTCACATGCCTTGATTCAATCCACTGACAGCACGTCAACCCCGGTATATAACATCGCTCCAAATCACTCTATTCCTTGCCCTCCTTTCACCCTCCTGCATGTTCAGGCCCCGATCACACAAAATCTTTTTCACTCCATCTTTCCACCTCCAATTTGGTCTCCCTCTTCTCCTCGTTCCCTCCACCTCCGACACATATATTCTCTTGGTCAATCTTTCCTCACTCATTCTCTCCATGTGCCCGAACCATTTCAAAACACCCTCTTCTGCTCTCTCAACCACGCTCTTTTTATTTCCACACATCTCTCTTACCCTTACGTTACTTACACGATCAAACCACCTCACACCACATATTGTCCTCAAACATCTCATTTCCAGCACATCCATCCTCCTGCACACAACTCTATCCATAGCCCACGCCTCGCATCCATACAACATTGTTGGAACCACTATTCCTTCAAACATACCCATTTTTGCTTTCCGAGATAATGTTCTCGACTTCCACACATTCTTCAAGGCTCCCAGAATTTTCGCCCCCTCCCCCACCCTATGATCCACTTCCGCTTCCATGGTTCCATCCGCTGCCAGATCCACTCCCAGATATCTAAAACACTTCACTTCCTCCAGTTTTTCTCCATTCAAACTCACCTCCCAATTGACTTGACCCTCAACCCTACTGTACCTAATAACTTTGCTCTTATTCACATTTACTCTTAACTTTCTTCTTTCACACACTTTACCAAACTCAGTCACCAGCTTCTGCAGTTTCTCACATCAATCAGCCACCAGCGCTGTATCATCAGCGAACAACAACTGACTCACTTCCCAAGCTCTCTCATCCCCAACAGACTTCATACTTGCCCCTCTTTCCAAAACTCTTGCATTCACCTCCCTAACAACCCCATCCATAAACAAATTAAACAACCATGGAGACATCACACACCCCTGCCGCAAACCTACATTCACTGAGAACCAATCACTTTCCTCTCTTCCTATACGGTGGAATTTTATCTATCTATATCTGTTATGTCCATTCCCTTCAGGAACTCCTTTAAGAGAGTGGCCACTGCAAAAGTCTCCATAACTGGTAAACTCCAGTGCTACTTTTAAGCCTTTTGTGCATCATCATTAATAATCCACTGGCAGAGGACAACTCTAGCATAGTGTTTCCAGAGGCTCCTAACTAATTTTATTATTTATTTTGCTTTGTCGCTGTCTCCCGTGTTAGTGAGGTAGCGCAAGGAAACAGACGAAAGAATGGCCCAACCCACCCACATACACATGTATATACATACATGTCCACACACGCAAATATACATACTTATACATCTCAATGTATACATATATGTACACACACAGACATATACATGTACACACATGTACATAATTCATATTGTCTGCCTTTATTTATTCCCATCACTACCCAGCCACACATGAAATAACAACCCCCTCCCCTCATGTGCGCGAGGTAGTGCTAGGAAAAGACAACAAAGGCCACATTCGTTCACACTCAGTCTTTAGCTGTAATGTAATAATGCACTGAAACCACAGCTCCCTTTCCACATCCAGGCTCCACAGAACTTTCCATGGTTTACCCCAGACGCTTCACATGCCCTGGTTCAATCCATTGACATCACGTCGACCCCGGTATACCACATCATTCCAATTCACTCTATTCCTTGCAAGCTTTTCACCCTCCTGCATGTTCAGGCCCCTATCACTCAAATTCTTTTTCACTCCATTGTTCCACCTCCAATTTGGTCTCCCACTTCTCCTCGTTCCCTCCACCTCTGACACATATATCCTTTTGGTCAATCTTTCCTCACTCAATCTCTCCATGTGACCAAACCATTTCAATACACCCTCTTCTGCTCTCTCGACCACACTCTATTTATTACCACACATCTCTCTTACCCTATTATTACTTACTCGATCAAACCACCTCACACCACATATTGTCCTCAAACATCTCATTTCTAGCACATCCACCTTCCTCTGCACAACTCTATCCATAGCCCATGCCTCACAACCATATAACATTGTTGGAACTACTATTCCTTCAAACATACCCATTTTTGCTTTCCGAGATGATGTTCTCGACTTCCACATATTCTTCAACGCTCCCAGAACTTTCGCCCCCTCCCCCACCCTACGATTCACTTCCACTTCCATGGTTCCATCCGCTGCCAAATCCACTTCCAGATATCTAAAACACTTCACTTCCTCCAGTTTTTCTCCATTCAAACTTACCTCCCAATTGACTTGTCCCTCAACCCTACTGTACCTAATAACCTTGCTCTTCTTCACATTTACTCTCAGCTTTGTTCTTTCACACACTTTACCAAACTCAGTCACCAGCTTCTGCAGTTTCTCACACAAATCAGCTACCAGCGCTGTATCATCAGCGAACAACAACTGACTCACTTCCCAAGCTCTCTCTTCCACAACAGACTGCATACTTGCCCCTCTTTCCAAAACTCTTGCATTCACCTCCCTAACAACCCCATCCATAAACAAATTAAAAAACCATGGAGACAACACACACCCCTGCCGCAAACCTACATTCACTGAGAACCAATCACTTTCCTCTCTCCCTACACGTACACATGCCTTCCATCCTTGATAAAAACTTCTCACTGCTTCTAACAACTTGCCTCCCACACCATATATTCTTAATACCTTTCACAAAACATCTACATCAACTCTATTATATGCCTTCTCCAGATCCATAAATGCTACATACAAATCCATTTGCTTTTCTAAGTATTTCTCATATACATTCCTCAAAGCAAACACCTGATCCACACATCCTCTACCACTTCTGAAACCACACTGCTCTTCCCCAATCTGATGCTCTGTACATGCCTTCACCCTCTCAATCAATACCCTCCCATATAATTTACCAGGAATACTCAACAAACTTATACCTCTGTAATTTGAGCACTCACTTTTATCCCCTTTGCCTTTGTACAATGGTACTATGCAAGCATTCTGCCAATCCTCAGGCACCTCACCATGAGTCATACATACATTAAATAACCTTACCAACCAGTCAACAATACAGTCACCCTCTGTTTTAATAAATTCCACTGCAATACCATCCAAACCTGCTGCCTTGCCGGCTTTCATCTTCTGCAAAGCTTTTACAACCTCTTCCCTGTTTACCAAATCATTCTCCCTAACCCTCTCACTTTGCACACCACCTCGGCCAAAACACCCTATATCTGCCACTCTATCATCAAACACATTCAACAAACCATCAAAATACTCACTCCATCTCCTTCTCACATCACCACTACTTGTTATCACCTCCCCATTAGCCCCATTCACTCAAGTTCCCATTTGTTCCCTTGTCTTATGCACTTTATTTACCTCCTTCCATAACATCTTTTTATTCTCCCTAAAATTTAATGATACTTTCTCACCCCAACTCTCATTTGCCCTCTTTTTCACCTCTTGCACCTTTCTCTTGACCTCCTGCCTCTTTCTTTTATACATCTCCCACTCATTTGCATTATTTCCCTGCAAAAATTGTCCAAATGCCTCTCTCTTCTCTTTCACTAATAATCTTACGTGTTTATCCCACTACTCACTACCCTTTCTAATCTGCCCACCTCCCACGCTTCTCATGCCACAAGCATCTTTTGCGCAAGCTATCACTGCTTCCCTAAATACATCCCATTCCTCCCGCACTCCCCTTACCTCCTTTGTTCTCTCCTTTTTCCATTCTGTACTCAGTCTCTCCTGGTACTTCCTCACACAAGTCTCCTTCCCAAGTTCACTTACTCTCACCACTCTCTTCACCCTAACATTTTCTCTTCTTTTCTGAAAACCTCTACAAATCTTCATCTTTGCCTCCACAAGATACTGATCAGACATCCCTCCAGTTGCACCTCTCAGCACATTAACATCCAAAAGTCTCTCTTTCGCACGCCTATCAATTAACACATAATCCAATAATGCTCTCTGGCCATATCTCCTACATTACATATGTATACTTATGTATATCTCTCTTTTTAAACCAGGTATTCCCAATCACCAGTCCTTTTTCAGCACATAAATCTACAAGCTCTTCACCTTTTCCATTTACAACACTGGACACCCCATGTACACCAATTATTCCCTTAACTGCCACATTACTCACCTTTGCATTCAAATCACCCATCACTATAACCCGGTCTCGTGCATCAAAACTACTAGCACACTCACTCATCTGCTCCCAAAATACTTGTCTCTCATGATCTTTCTTCTCATTCCCAGGTGCATATGCACCAATAATCACCCATCTCTCTCCATCCACTTTCAGTTTTACCAATATCAATCTAGAGTTTACTTTCTTACACTCTATCACATACTCCCACCACTCCTGTTTCAGGAGTAGTGCTACTTCTTCCCTTGCTCTTGTCCTCTCACTAACCCCTGACTTTACTCCCAAGACATTCCCAAACCACTCTTCCCCTTTACCATTGAGCTTCGTTTCACTCAGAGCCAAAACATCCAGGTTCCTTTCATCAAACATACTACCTATCCCTCCTTTTTTCTCATCTTGGTTACATCCACACACATTTAGACAACCCAGTCTGAGCCTTCGAGGAGGATGGGCACTCCCCACATGACTCCTTTTTCTGTTTCCCCTTTTAGAAAGTTGAAATACAAGGAGGGGAGGGTTTCCAGCCCCCTGCTCCCGTCCCCTTTAGTGGCCTTTTACGACACGTGAGGAATGCACGGGAAGTATTCTTTCTCCCCTATCCCAACTAATATTCTCACTAATTACTTCTATCTAATGTGTCTACAGTGATGTTTCTTTGATTTAATGTAGAACAATGAGGTTCTACTGTCTTGAATGAACTTTGTTCTTAGTTTTATAAGAATACCTAAATAAGAGGCTATTTTGATGACATTCTACTAGAACTATTTTACAGAATAAAAAAGTTACTATTTTAAATGATAATGAAACCTCATGTAATGTGTTTTGATGCTGTAATTCTGCACTAGAGTTGCCTTCTGCCAATGGTCTATTGAGGGAGAGGTATTAAAGGATAAGAAGTAGCAATTCACCAGTATGGATACTGTTTTGGTGTGGCCATCCCCTTGAGGGAATTCCAGGAGGGAACATGTGTCAGAAATACAAACAGATTTCGTAAAATATTTTCAGTCTGCAGAGAATTCAAAATGTTAATCGACAATCATTTCAGATTCTGGGGTTTAATTTGGGAATTCTGTATTCTAATACATAATTTGAACTGCATGCTGTTTTGTGAATTCTTTTTTCCTAATGCAAAGAGAGAGAGAAAAAATTAAACATCCAGTGCTAAATACATTATGAGACATATGCAATCCTTACTCTCAACTTGACTCCATCATCAGCACTTTCATCTTCGATAATGGCCTTCATCTCTAGTCCATGTTTGAAGGCACAAGTTACATGGTAGGCTGTTTTGCAGGTCTTGACTGAGCATTGTATGCAAGCACCACGACGTTCTCGACACAACACACAAACAAGTGCCCATCGACTTTGCTGCAATTAAAAGAGTTTATGTTAAACCCTACTGGGTTAGCAAAAACCTGACTGTTTCTTATCTAAGATTTTCTTCAAATCAAAACAAAGCAACAGTAGTTGGTAGGCAGTCACCAACCATGGAGATATCAGGAGGGTTAATGATGGCTGCATGGTGAGCCAGCACTTCAATGGTTGTAAAGATGGACTTCTCTGACCAGATAGCTCTTTTCTTTTTGCCTCACCCATATGTGGGCTGCTGGCATTCTGTCCACAAACATACTATTTCTACTTGTCACACATAACACCTGACAACACTTAACTCACACAACTAATTCATTGTAACTCTAGATTTTCCATTGGTGAGTGCTATGTGCTTTCCATGCATTTTGGCAAAATATAAGTTATAGACAGAAGTAGCATGCAGGAACAATAGATAGGAGTATGAGGTGGGAACATTTGGGTGTGAGCATTAGATGAAAGTAGTAATTTCAAACATTTAATACAAATACTCTGCAGTGACAGTAGGTAGGATACTCAAGAAACACTGTGCTAAGGTTGCCCTCTGCCAGAGGCCTGCCAAGAGTGAGGCACTAAATGGATAAGAAGAGGCACAGGAGTTCACCAGTTATGGAAACTCTTGCTGTGGCCACCCCCTTGAGGGTGTTCCTAACGGTAACAGGCATAGGAGGTACAGATAGATAGATAGATGGAGTGACAGATATCCATTATCCTTGAGGTAAGGGAGAAAGAATTCTACTTCTGTACTGCCAGCATGTCGTAAAAGGTGACTAAATGGGAAGTAAGCAGGGTATTGGAAATCCTTCAATTGCTGTACATTTCAAGATGAAACAAAAGAAAGAGCCAAGCAGAGTGCTCATCCTCTTCGAGGGCTCAAGCACTACTCTTGAAGCAGACTTGTGGGTGTGTGAAAGAGTATAGGGAGGTGAATTCTACTGATGTGGGTAAAACTGACAGTGGGTGGTGGGAAATAGGTAATCATTTGTGCTTATGCACCAGACTAAGTGAGAAGAGATCATAAGAGTCAAGTGCTTTGGGAGCAGCTGAGTGCTTCAGCAGTTTTGATGCAAAATACTGGGTATTAGTGATGGGTCATTTGAATGAAGTGAATGATGTGGCAGTTGAGGGTATAACTAGGGGGATGGGACACCTTGTGGAGTTGTATTCTGAAAAAAGGACTGGCGATTAGGAATACCTAGTTTAAAAAGAGGGACACACAAGTATAAAATGTGAGTATGAGAGATGGGCTGCAGGCATTACTGGATCATACATCTCTTGAGGGGCACATAAAAGAGGTTTTAGAATGCAAATGTGCTGCGAGGGACAGATGGAGGGATGTCTGATCACTATCTTGTGGAGACAATGGTGAAAATATGTACAGGTTTTAAAAAGAGACAACAATATTGGTGAGAAAAGACAGGAGAATATAAGAGAGAGATGTGGTAATAAAAAGTGTGTGGCTGAAAGAGCTTAAGAGGGTGAGTTGATACAGTGTGGACATATGGCAAGAATAACTGAGGAAAGGCTGACAAAAAGGATGTGTCAGAAGTGGAGGGAACAAGGAAAAAAGGGTGTCCAAACTAGATGGAAGGTTGGCATGAAAAAGATATTAAGCAATAGAGGCCTGAACATGCTGAAGGGTGTAAGATGTGCAAACAATAAATTGGAATGATGTGGTAAACTGAGGTCGAAATACTGTCAATGGACTGAACCAGGGCACGTGATGCATCCAGGGTAAACCATGGAAAGGTCTATAGGGATTGAAACAATGATAAAGTATGAAGTTAAAACACAGAGATAGAGAAAAGAATGTCTAGCAAACCAAAAAAACAATACATATGCTTGATGCTAGAAAAGAGGCCATATTTGCTTAAGATACAATAACAGGAAACTGCAACTGAAATATTCTAAAGAAACGTAGGTAGTTTAAGTAACAACAAAAGATACAGAAAGGGAAATTTGGCCATGAGAGACACATCAATATAAGGAAATGATATTCTCAGTCAATGTGGCAATGATATTCTCAGTCAATGTGTGTAAACAAAAGCCAGACACACACAAAATTCATGAATGAAAGGGGAAGAGAGGGAAAGATAAATGCCAGTCACTACAGAACTGGTTTTTCAAACAACTTGGACAAAACTTGATAAAGATGCTATATCAACTTCTATATTCATTTTCTTATAACTAAAACAAAAGTCTAAGATGCACATCAAATCCTAATAACTAACACTTTATATACACATTCTACGACAAATACTCGGAAAATGCATTCTCTAACATCTATAAAATTTTTATACCTATATTTGAAGAAATATAACAAAACGTACAAAACGTATAGTATATTCACTCAAACAAGTAGGACGAAATTCAAATAGTAATGCTCTAGAACTTACAAAACAAGTTAAACATATATATTCAAACAACTATAATAATATATGAATGTGATGAAACACAAATTCTAAACACTATAATGAGAATGCACCGAAGAGAGCGAATATGATGGAAATGAAGTATATGAAGACAATATGTGGTGTTAGGATGGGTGAATGAATAAGAAATGATAGGGAAGGAGAGAGGTATGGTAAGAAGAGGAGTATGGCAGAGAGAGCTGTCAGGTTGTGCTAAATGGTCTGGACACTGGGAAAGAATGATTGAATTGACAAAGAGGATACGTGTATCAGAAGTGAAGGAAACAAGGAGAAGAAGACCAAATTGAAAATGGAAGGATGGACAGAGTAAGGTTTTGAGTGCACATGGTCTGAACATGCAGGTGGGTGAAATGGGTGCATAGGAAGAAATGAACTGGAGTGATGTGGTGTATGGGGGCTTGCTGTCAATGGACTGAACTAAGGCATATAAAGCAGTAGGGGGAAACCACAGAAAGGTCTGTGGGGCTTGGCTGTGGATGGGGGCTGTGGTCCTGGTGCAATACACATAACTAGAGAATGGCTGTTTTACACTCCTGGTTCCCCATCTTAAATTCATGCAACCTAACTGCATTAACTGTTCTATTCCATTCACCTATCACTCTTGTACTACAAAAGTATTTCTTTACATATTTTCCTCTAAGGCTCAGTTCTCTGTTCTTGATGCTAGCTCCCTAATGAGGGAAATGGCGAATATATATGAAAATAATTCTGAACAAATTTCTTGATCAATTTAATGTTATGTCCTCTGGGTGCTACATCCCCACACCTCTCAAGAAACTGTTCTCTGTCCATATCATTTAATTCTTTTAAAAACTTGAAGGTTGTGATGAGGTGGGCAAATCTAAAGCCTCTAGCCTTTCTCTGTTACTTGGCTCTCTTGATTCTGGTACATCTTTGTTGTCCTCTTATATTAGCTGTTTATGCTTCTTTATGTGCAGTGACCATGCTTGAGAAGCATATCTCAGTTCTGACCTTATGTAAGGTTTTTAACAGCTTGCTAAATATATCCTTATCCACATACTTGAAAGCTATTCTGACATTTGCCATCAGATAGTTTGTCTCCTTAACTATTCTCCAAATATGAGCCTCTGGTGATGGGTTAGGGATGATGTTGACTCCAAAGAAGTCTTTCTCAAACACAGAATCCTGAAGCTTATTTCCAGCTAGATAATACTCATATTTTGAGGTCTTCTCTCACCTTGTCCCATCTTCATTAATTCACAACTGCTCAGGCTGAATTTCATCAACCATGCATCAGACCAACTTTAGAGTATGTTAAGGTTCCTATTTATAATGTTGCAATCCTCCTTGTTTTTCTCTTCTTTCATGATCTTTGCATTATCTGCACAGACAGTCAAGTATGAGTCCATACCTTTAGGGAAGTCATTTATGTACATCCAGAAGAGTAATGATTCCAGAACAGAATCCTTTGGCACTTTGCCATTTAACTCTACTGACTCAGAGATGACTCCTCTAACATATGTCCTATGTTCCCTTCCACAGAGATAATCTTTTATCCATTGAAGGAGTGTTTCCCTCTCCCTTATGTCTGTCTGGTGGTCCAACTTCTTATTCATCCTACCATGCAGTACAGTGAAATATGCTCTTTGGCAGCCCAGATATAAACAATATACTTAGCACTCTGACAGAACTGAATCTCTCTCTCATAGAAATCTTGAGGTTTGTTACACATGACCTTTCCCTAAAACAGTGCTGTTTCTCACTTAAGCAATCTAAACTTTGTAAAATATCATGCACTTGATTTCTAATAATCTTTTTCAGTCTAACTCCTTTATAACTGAAATCCTCCATTTTCAATACTTTGCCATCTCTAAAAACTGAGCGTTGCATTGCTTCAAGCATCATTCTGATTCTTCCTTCTTTAACCATCTCTAAGAAGTGCTTTTTCCCTTCACTGCTATTAGTGTATATTTGTTCTGGATCACTGCAAATCTTTGGACACTCATATAATACTAACACTACTGTGCACCTCCTTTGTCTTCTGTATCTTTCTTTACAATCATGTACACTTCTTGGCAGAGCAGGCAAGATATTATCTCTTCAATAAGCTTCATTTTCACAACACCAACAATACTAAGAGCACTTTCCCTTCTACGATCCTTGAATTCCAGCTCTTAATCCACTTGTACTTGAATACATAATTTTCAGTCTGACATTACTATTTCCTATCACTCCTACCCTCTCTGCAGTGCTGGTAGGGTTACTCCTTCTTTTTGCCTTGAGTGGTGTCTCCAGTTTTTATCTTCTGACTGAGCTCTTTGCTTTTCTCCCTCTCTTCCCCTAATTTATCACATCTAATGAGTATAGGGCATATTCTTCACCTGTTTCTAGCACTACCTCACTTATGCAGGAAATGTCAAACATGCATGAGAACAAATTCTAATGTACATCTTCTGGCTACTACACACCACATCAGTTCATTCATTTTAACTAACCTGATTATTTGGTTAACAAACACTGCTCAAAAATTATAAAGTTTATTTACCTAACTATAGATAACTGACATAAAATCCCTTTTTCATAATCTGCAGCTCTACAAAATGCCCAACAATTTTCTTCAAATCTTAAAATGAAAAAAAATCATATCTCAGCAAATATTCAACAGACAACACTAAGCTGTTCTACATAGAGATGTCATCCAAATCTGGTGAAGTAGGAGAGAACAGCACCAGGGTTTAAAGCAATTACAGATCACTCAACCCTTCTTCTACATAACAATGCATGAAGGAGCTTTATGACCAAACGAAGAGTCTCTTTCCACTGAAGAGAAAAACAAACAACATCTGCCAGTTTTCTGAAGATCAAAATAGAATTTAGCTTTTTAAGGGGCAAGTATGAAGTCTGTTGGGGATGAGAGAGCTTGGGAAGTGAGTCAGTTGTTGTTCGCTGATGATACAGCGCTGGTGGCTGATTCATGCGAGAAACTGCAGAAGCTGGTGACTGAGTTTGGTAAAGTGTGTGAAAGAAGAAAGTTAAGAGTAAATGTGAATAAGAGCAAGGTTATTAGGTACAGTAGGGTTGAGGGTCAAGTCAATTGGGAGGTAAGTTTGAATGGAGAAAAACTGGAGGAAGTAAAGTGTTTTAGATATCTGGGAGTGGATCTGGCAGCAGATGGAACCATGGAAGCGGAAGTGGATCAAAGGGTGGGGGAGGGGGCGAAAATTCTGGGAGCCTTGAAGAATGTGTGGAAGTCGAGAACATTATCTCGGAAAGCAAAAATGGGTATGTTTGAAGGAATAGTGGTTCCAACAATGTTGTATGGTTGCGAGGCATGGGCTATGGATAGAGTTGTGTGCAGGAGGATGGACGTGCTGGAAATGAGATGTTTGAGGACAATGTGTGGTGTGAGGTGGTTTGATCGAGTAAGTAACGTAAGGGTAAGAGAGATGTGTGGAAATAAAAAGAGCGTGGTTGAGAGAGCAGAAGAGGGTGTTTTGAAATGGTTTGGGCACATGGAGAGAATGAGTGAGGAAAGATTGACCAAGAGGATATATGTGTCGGAGGTGGAGGAAATGAGAAGTGGGAGACCAAATGGGAGGTGGAAGGATGGAGTGAAAAAGATTTTGTGTGATCGGGGCCTGAACATGCAGGAGGGTGAAAGGAGGGCAAGGAATAGAGTGAATTGGATCGATGTGGTATACCGGGGTTGACGTGCTGTCAGTGGGTTGAATCAGGGCATGTGAAGAGTCTGGGGTAAACCATGGAAAGCTGTGTAGGTATGTATATTTGTGTGTGTGGACGTATGTATATACATGTGTATGGGGGTGGGTTGGGCCATTTCTTTCGTCCGTTTCCTTGCGCTACCTCGCAAACACGGGAGACAGCGGGCAAAAAAAAAAAAAAAAAAAAAAAAAAAAAAAAAAAAAAAAGCCTTTCTCCACAAAAATCTGTCTTGATAACCAATCCTGTTTGTTTGGGCACATAAATATGAAAGTCATGTTCCTTCAAACTAGCACCATATTGGTCTTGCAACCTATGAACCAAGTGATGACTAACATCTTCCAGTTATAATGAATCAGACATAGTTTCAGGCTATTCCTGCGAGGGACTGTTAGAGATGCCTACACTGGTATCTATCACCTGGCATTCTTCCAGCATTTACAATGCCACTAAGCACCATGGGAACCTGGTACAAGACCATGACACACTCAATCAATACCTGTAAGGATTCTTTGGCTGCAAGTGGTGAATGACAACCACAAATTTCCCACCAAGCATGAAGTCTCTAGGATTGTTAGGTTGGCCAGATATGTTTGAAAAAGAGGCTTCCAGTATCTATATAGAATCAGAGGTCCAACAATAGCTGAAGTCTCATCAGGAAGACCTTTCATCTAGGAACTTGTGAACCTATTACAGTTCATCAAGAACAACAAAGAGAGTGAAAAGGAACCTAAAAAGCCTGAGCTGACAACAGGGTCATTAGCAGAGTTCCTTGGGATGGTAGAGGCAGCAGGGAAGAAGGCAGCAGGGAGAGGCCTGTTTATGCTGAGATGCCCCAAACTGAAAACAGACCTCCAGGTTGTGCTGATTTCCTAAATGGACCTCTTTAAAGATACAAAAATAAAGCATGGTAGCCTAAGATTCCCAAATCCTTTAAATCTTTCACTGCATAATCAGGTGTCAAGGGGTGCCTAAAATGACCAATCATCATCTGAAAAATGGATTCTTATATAATATACCCAACCTACATTTTATGTGGGATCACAATATGTGACTTTGCTGTTCTGCGAGAAACCTACTTCTACCAGTCAGTCTTTTCATGGTCAAAATTCGTTAGTACACTGGTGTAAGCAGTAAAAAGTGCACTAAAATTTCGGTGAAGGATGGAAGTTGGAGTAAGCTTGAGCTCTGGGTGCAGTATGCCATGTTTTGTCAGCAGGTCAATCTCAATTACCAGAGTTTTGCAAAGATCTGTGCTACTTGTGCGATTCAGATATGACTGCTATTGTGATCTTTCTGCAACCCACTGTGTTTGTTAATATGGCATCCAAATGTCCAGCAACATCTCCTACCCAAGAATCAATACTCATATGGAAGAGAACCTCTCTGACCTTATCTATTTTCAACAGAAAAAATGTCCCAGATTTATCAAATGACATTTCCGTTTATCTTTTTGTTAAATCCTAACTTACTTATATGATGAAAATTTGGTTAAAACACATTTGGGGTTATTGTATATCACTCTTTGCACACATCCTATTTTTCAATATGTTTAATGGCTGGCAATATGCATTTCTCTTTGAACATTGTTTTTGCAGAAAATGATGCCCACACAAAACAAGGGAGGAGTGTACAAGTAGTTTCATTTTCTCAAAGAATCTTGAAGTTTACAAATAAGACATCATAGACACCTTGGAGTCACATAAAAGCATTACGTCAGCAGTAATTGAAAAAAAAATTACATTCTTAAAAATGATGCAAAATCAAGCTAAAAGTATTCTACAAACTTAAAAATGCACTACACATTCAGAATTCTGCTGAAGACCTGAATACATTCTTATATGTAGACAGAAAATACTGCAAGAAAGGAAAATACTTTTTCAAATGCCTGGGAAAAGCAATGGGTAAATCTAAAAGTTACTAGCAAGACAAAAAAAAAATCAGATATATCCAAATGTAACAGCAATAGGTATAAAGCAAGTGATAATTAAATAAAATAGTTGTACTCTGGAACCACCTGCCCTTAACCCCATATTTCCCATTAAATCAACATCTTGCTGCTAAAGCTTCTGACGAATGTAACCCTTATGAAAAGCAAGAAAAACCTGTACAGATCTGTCTTGAACTTTCCTGCCTTAAAGAAGCCCACCTTACTCTATTTGCTGCAGAGCTTTAAAGTTGCATGAGCCCCATGAAAGGGGTGAGGGGTTATATGATCAACCAAATAACTGAATCAACAATATCATCAGTTGAAGTTACATTCATTGAAGAAAGAAGAAACATCTATAGATTATCTAACTCACTGGTATGTTTGGGATTTTTGTAATGGGTTCCATCCGTTCGACTGACCCAATGGAAACTTCAGGAATCCACAGTGCACATGCCACATGCGCCCATTTCTGTCCAGATTTTGTTGACTTCATGGCGCCCCCTGTTGATATAAAATCACAATGTATGTTGAAACAGCAGTTGACATAAAAAATGAAAGTAAAGCAAGATAAAGCTAAAAACAGTAATGTATAACATCTTAACACCAACATTTCAAGGAACCCATATCAGAATAAATTCAGTAAAAGATTATGACTATGTAAGGAAGTGAGTGTGAAAAAAGAAAGTTGAGAGAAAATGTGAATAAAAGCAAGGTATTAACTAAGTTCAGCAGAGATGAGGGAGAGGTCAGCTGGGGTTTGAGTTTAAGGGAGAAAAACTGGAGGAAGTGTAGTGTTTTAGATATCTGACAATGGACATGGCAGTGAATGGAACCATAAAAATGGAAGTGAGTCACAGGGGGGGGAAGGGGATAAAAGTTCAGGGAGCACTGAAGAATGTGTGGAAAGAGAGAACATTATCTATGAGGGCAAAAATGGGCACGCTTAAAGGAATAGTAATCCCAACAATATCAAATGGACATGAGGCATGGGCTACAGAGAAAGCTGTGTAGAGGATGGTGGGTGAATTAGAAATGAAATGTTTGAGGACAATATGTGGTGTAAGGTGGTGTGATCGAGTAAGTTAGGGTAAGAGAGAGGTGGAGAGAGGTGAGCTAATAAAAAAGTGTGGTTGATTGAGATGAAGAGGGTGTGCTGAAATGGTATGGACATTTTTTTTTTTTTTTTTTGCCGCTGTCTCCCGCGTTTGCGAGGTAGCGCAAGGAAACAGACGAAAGAAATGGCCCAACCCACCCCCATACACATGTATATACATACGTCCACACACGCAAATATACATACCTACACAGCTTTCCATGGTTTACCCCAGACGCTTCACATGCCCCGATTCAATCCACTGACAGCACGTCAACCCCGGTATACCACATCGCTCCAATTCACTCTATTCCTTGCCCTCCTTTCACCCTCCTGCATGTTCAGGCCCCGATTACACAAAATCTTTTTCACTCCATCTTTCCACCTCCAATTTGGTCTCCCTCTTCTCCTCGTTCCCTCCACCTCCGACACATATACCCTCTTGGTCAATCTTTCCTCACTCATTCTCTCCATGTGCCCAAACCATTTCAAAACACCCTCTTCTGCTCTCTCAACCACGCTCTTTTTATTTCCACACATCTCTCTTACCCTTACGTTACTTACTCGATCAAACCACCTCACACCACACATTGTCCTCAAACATCTCATTTCCAGCACATCCATCCTCCTGCGCACAACTCTATCCATAGCCCACGCCTCGCAACCATACAACATTGTTGGAACCACTATTCCTTCAAACATACCCATTTTTGCTTTCCGAGATAATGTTCTCGACTTCCACACATTCTTCAAGGCTCCCAGGATTTTCGCCCCCTCCCCCACCCTATGATCCACTTCTGCTTCCATGGTTCCATCCGCTGCCAGATCCACTCCCAGATATCTAAAACACTTCACTTCCTCCAGTTTTTCTCCATTCAAACTCACCTCCCAATTGACTTGACCCTCACCGCTACTGTACCTAATAACCTTGCTCTTATTCACAATTACTCTTAACTTTCTTCTTTCACACACTTTACCAAACTCAGTCACCAGCTTCTGCAGTTTCTCACATGAATCAGCCACCAGCGCTGTATCATCAGCGAACAACAACTGACTCACTTCCCAAGCTCTCTCATCCCCAACAGACTTCATACTTGCCCCTCTTTCCAAAACTCTTGCATTCACCTCCCTAACAACCCCATCCATAAACAAATTAAACAACCATGGAGACATCACACACCCCTGCTGCAAACCTACATTCACTGAGAACCAATCACTTTCCTCTCTTCCTACACGTACACATGCCTTACATCCTCGATAAAAACTTTTCACTGCTTCTAACAACTTTCCTCCCACACCATATATTCTTAATACCTTCCATAGAGCATCTCTATCAACTCTATCATATATATATATATATATATATATATATATATATATATATGGAACCATGGAAGCGGAAGTGGATCATAGGGTGGGGGAGGGGGCGAAAATCCTGGGGGCCTTGAAGAATGTGTGGAAGTCGAGAACATTATCTCGGAAAGCAAAAATGGGTATGTTTGAAGGAATAGTGGTTCCAACAATGTTGTATGGTTGCGAGGCGTGGGCTATGGATAGAGTTGTGCGCAGGAGGATGGATGTGCTGGAAATGAGATGTTTGAGGACAATGTGTGGTGTGAGGTGGTTTGATCGAGTAAGTAACGTAAGGGTAAGAGAGATGTGTGGAAATAAAAAGAGCGTGGTTAAGAGAGCAGAAGAGGGTGTTTTGAAGTGGTTTGGGCACATGGAGAGGATGAGTGAGGAAAGATTGACCAAGAGGGTATATGTGTCGGAGGTGGAGGGAACAAGGAGAAGAGGGAGACCAAATTGGAGGTGGAAAGATGGAGTGAAAAAGATTTTGTGTGATCGGGGCCTGAACATGCAGGAGGGTGAAAGGAGGGTAAGGAATAGAGTGAATTGGAGCGATGTGGTATACCGGGGTTGACGTGCTGTCAGTGGATTGAAGCAGGGCATGTGAAGCGTCTGGGGTAAACCATGGAAAGCTGTGTAGGTATGTATATTTGCGTGTGTGGACGTATGTATATACATGTGTATGGGGGGGGGGTTGGGCCATTTCTTTCGTCTGTTTCCTTGCGCTACCTCGCAAACGCGGGAGACAGCAACAAAGTATAATAATAAAAATAAAATAAATATATATATATATATATATATATATATATATATATATATATATATATATATATATATATATATATATATATTTTTTCAAACTATTCGCCATTTCCCGCGTTAGCGAGGTAGCGTTAAGAACAGAGGACTGGGCCTTTGAGGGAATATCCTTACCTGGACCCCTTCTCTGTTCTTTCTTTTGGAAAATTAAAAAAAACGAGAGGGGAGGATTTCCAGCCCCCCGCTCCCTCCCCTTTTAGTCGCCTTCTACGACACGCAGGGAATACGTGGGCAGTATTCTTTCTCTCCTATCCCCAGGGATAATATATATATATATATATATATATATATATATATATATATATATATATATATATATAAAGAGAAATGAGTGAGATACGGTAGAAAAAGGGAAATATGTGCCAGAAGTGGAGGGAACATGGAGAACAGTGAGACTAAATTGGAGATGGGAGGATGCAGCGAAAACCATTTTGAATGAGTGAGGCCTGAACATGCAGGAGAGTGAAAGACATTCTTGGGACAGAGTGAATTGGAACAATGTAGTATACAGGGGTCATTGAGCTGTCAGTGAACTGAACCAGGCAAAATGAAGCATCCAGGGTAAATCACGGAAAAGGTCTGTGGGGCCTGGTTGTGGAAAGGAAACTTTGGTTTCAGTGCATTACATATGACAGCTAGAGAATGGATGTGTACAGATGAGGCATTTCTTAGTCTGTTCCTGGCACCATCCCTCAATGTAGGAAATGGCAATCAGGCATATAAATATATTTATATTTATCATTTATTCATTATGCTTTGTCGCTGTCTCCTGTGTTAGCGAGGTAGCACAAAGAATCAGACGAAAGAATGGCCCAACCCACCCACATACACTCGCTGTCTCCCATGTTAGAGAGTTAGCGCATGGGAACAGACGAAAGAATGGCCCAACCCACCCACATACATATGTATATACATATACTTCGTCCACACACGCAAATATACATACTTATACATCTCAACGTATACATATATATACACACACAGACATATACTTATATACACAAGTACATAATTCATACTGTCTGCCTTTATTCATTCCCATCGCCACCCCACCACACATGAAATAACAACCCCCTCCCTCCAAATGTGCGCGAGGTAGAGCTAGGAAAGACAACAAAGACCACTTTCGATCACACTCAGTCTCTACCTGTCATGTAATAATGCACTGAAACCACAGCTCCCTTTCCACATCCAGGCCCCACAGAACTTTCCATGGTTTACCCCAGATGCTTCACATGCCCTGGTTCAATCCACTGACAGCATATCGACCCCGGTATACCACATCGTTCCAATTCACTCTATTCCTTGCACGCCTTTCACCCCCCTGCATGTTCAGGCCCAGATCACTTAAAATCTTTTTCACTCCATCTTTCCATCTCCAATTTGGTCTCCCACTTCTCCTCGTTCCCTCCACCTCTGACACATATATCCTCTTGGTCAATCTTTCCTCAATCATTCTCTCCATGTAACCAAACCATTTCAAAATGCCCTCTTCTTGCTCTGTCACCCATGCTCATTTTATTACCACACATCTCTCTTATCCTATTATTACTTACTCGATCAAACCACCTCACACCACATATTGTCCTCAAACATCTCATTTCCAGCACATCCGCCCTCCTGCGCACAATTCTATCCATAGCCCAAGCCTCGCAACCATACAACACTGTTGGGACCACTATTCCTTCAAACATACCCATTTTTGCTTTAAGAGATAATGTTCTCGAATTCCACATATTCTTCAAGGCTCCCAGAATTTTTGCCCCCTCCCCCACCCTATGATTCACTTCCGCTTCCATGGTTCCATCCGCTGCCAAATCCACTCCCAGATATCTAAAACACTTCATTTCCTCCACTTTTTCTCCATTCAAACTTACCTCCCAATTGACTTGACCCTCAACCCTACTGTACCTAATAACCTTGCTCTTATTCACATTTACTCTCAACTTTCTCCTTTCACACACTTTGCCAAACTCAGTCACCAGCTTCTGCAGTTTCTCACATGAATCAGCTATCAGCGCTGTATCATCAGTGAACAACAACTGACTCACTTCCCAAGCTCTCTCATCCACAACAAACTGCATACTTGTCCCTCTTTCCAAAACTCTTGCATTCACCTCCCTAACAACCCCATCCATAAACAAATTAAACAAACATGGAGACATCACACACCCCTGCCGCAAACCTACATTCACTGAGAACCAATCACTTTCCTCTCTTCCTACACGTACACATGCCTTCCATCCTTGATAAAAACTTTTCACTGCTTCTAACAACTTGCCTCCCACATCATATATTCTTAATACCTTCCACAGAGCATCTCTATCAATTCTATCACATGCCTTCTCCAGATCCATAAATGCTACATACAAATCCATTTGCTTTTCTAAGTATTTCTCACATACATTCTTCAAAGCTGCCAAATCCATACATCCTCTACCACTTCTGAAACCACACTGCTCTTCCCCAATCTGATGCTCTGTACATGCCTTCATCCTCTCAATCAATACCCTCCCATATAATTTACCAGGAATACTCAACAAACTTATACCTCTGTAATTTGAGCACTCACCTTTGTCCCCTTTGCCTTTGTACAAGGGCACTATGCAAGCATTCCGCCAATCCTCAGGCACCTCACTATGAATCATACATACATTAAATAACCTTACCAACCAGTCAACAATACAGTCACCCCCTTTTTTAATAAATTCCACTGCAATACCATCCAAACCCACTGCCTTGCCAGCTTTCATCTTCGGCAAAGCTTTTACTACCTCTTCTCTGTTTACCAAATCATTTTCCCTAACCCTCTCACTTTGCACACCACCTCGACCAAAGGACACTATATCTGCCACTCTATCATCAAACACATTCAACAAACCTTCAAAATATTCACTCCATCTCCTTCTCACATCACCACTACTTGTTATGACCTCCCCATTAGCCCCCTTCACTGAAGTTCCCATTTGTTCCCTTGTCTTACGCACTTTATTTACCTCCTTCCAAAACATCTTTTTATTCTCCCTAAAATTTAATGATGCTCTTTCACCCCAACTCTCATTTGCCCTCTTTTTCACCTCTTGCACCTTTCTCTTGACCTCCTGCCTCTTTCTTTTATACATCTCCCACTCATTTGCATATATACATATATATATATATATTCATTTTTATTTATTTATTTTGCTTTGTCGCTATCTCCCGCATTTGCGAGGCAGCGCAAGGAAACAGACGAAAGAAATGGCCCAACCCACCCCCATACACATGTATATACATACACGTCCACACACGCAAATATATATACCTATACATCTCAATGTACACATATATATATACACACACAGACACATATACCCATGCATACAATTCACACTGTCTGCCTTTATTCATTCCCATCGCCACCTCGCCACACATGGAATACCATCCCCCTCCCCCCTCATGTGTGCGAGGTAGCACTAGAAAAAGACAACAAAGGCCCCATTCGTTCACACTCAGTCTCTAGCTGTCATGCAATAATGCCCGAAACCACAGCTCCCTTTCCACATCCAGGCCCCACACAACTTTCCATGGTTTACCCCAGATGCTTCACATGCCCTGATTCAATCCACTGACAGCACGTCAACCCCAGTATACCACATCGATCCAATTCACTCTATTCCTTGCCTGCCTTTCACCCTCCTGCATGTTCAGGCCCCAATCACACAAAATCTTTTTCACTCCGTCTTTCCACCTGCAATTTGGTCTCCCACTTCTCCTCGTTCCCTCCACCTCCGACACATATATCCTTTTGGTCAATCTTTCCTCACTTATTCTCTCCATGTGCCCAAACCATTTCAAAAGACCCTCTTCTGCTCTCTCAACCACGCTCTTTTTATTTCCACACATCTCTCTTACCCTTACGTTACTTACTCGATCAAACCACCTCACACCACACATTGTCCTCAAACATCTCATTTCCAGCACATCCATCCTCCTGCGCACAACTCTATCCATAGCCCACGCCTCACAACCATACAACATTGTTGGAACCACTATTCCTTCAAACATACCCATTTTTGCTTTAAGAGATAATGTTCTCGACTTCCACACATTCTTCAAGGCTCCCAGAATTTTCGCCCCCTCCCCCACCCTATGATCCACTTCCGCTTCCATGGTTCCATCCACTGCCAGATCCACTCCCAGATATCTAAAACACTTCACTTCCTCCAGTTTTTCTCCATTCAAACTCATCTCCCAATTGACTTGACCCTCAACCCTACTGTACCTAATAACCTAGCTCTTATTCACATTTACTCTTAACTTTCTTCTTTCACACACTTTACCAAACTCAGTCACCAGCTTCTGCAGTTTCTCACATGAATCAGCCACCAGCGCTGTATCATCAGCGAACAACAACTGACTCACTTCCCAAGCTCTCTCATCCCCAACAGACTTCATACTTGCCCCTCTTTCCAAAACTCTTGCATTCACCTCCCTAACAACCCCATCCATAAACAAATTAAACAACCATGGAGACATCACACACCCCTGCCGCAAACCTACATTCACTGAGAACCAATCACTTTCCTCTCTTCCTACACGTACACATGCCTTACATCCTCGATAAAAACTTTTCACTGCTTCTAACAACTTGCCTCCCACACCATATATTCTTAATACCCTCCACAGAGCATCTCTATCAACTCTATCATATGCCTTCTCCAGATCCATAAATGCTACATACAAATCCATTTGCTTTTCTAAGTATTTCTCACATACATTCTTCTCACATACATCCTCTACCACTTCTGAAACCACACTGCTCTTCCCCAATCTGATGCTCTGTACATGCCTTCACCCTCTCAATCAATATCCTCCCATATAATTTACCAGGAATACTCAACAAACTTATACCTCTGTAATTTGAGCACTCAAATTATATATATATATATATTATATATACATTACTTTCCATTTGAAGATCTCTGTGTACTTGCTATCAGTGTCCTTACTCTTCTCATAAGTCATCTCATCAGATAATATGTTTCCCTGTTTATGTTCTCACTTTTGTGCTTGGTGATGATACCTCCTTTATCCACTTGAAAAAATAAAGATGCTGTTGTTTTCCCTCATCCATTTCAGAGCAGCAAGGTATCCTCTTAAAATTTTGGGTGTTGTGACACTGCCAATGCCTTGTAACACTATTTTCCAATGGATCCCCTTATTGTAACATGGTGGAGCAAAAGGATTTCTATCCGAAAAACCACTTTCCATGACTCTCACTTTACATAACTACATGACCCAAATATCTTACACCCACCATCCTAACATCAATCACTATCTCCTCTCCTCACCGTTACCTATTACCTTTTACCTAATTGCGCCCTGCGTTGATTTTACTATTAGTTCTTTAGTTTTTCTTGCACTATTAACCTCCTTCGAAAACATCTTATTCTCCCTTAAAAAAAAAATCCTTGACTTAGGTTCTAAGGAATATAACTAGCCTTTATAACACGGGGTTCCTATGGGGAACATATCAATATAAGTTTTGCTAAGCTAAGTGGTGCACTTCCAGGTACGCAAATCTGAGATTAAATGAACCACCCCCCCTTCCCCCATGGTGATCTTCATCTCTTACACCTAGATAATATATTGGATATGTTCATGCCAGAATGTAAGTCCAAGCTGTCAAGGTTGATCAAACTCAAAAATGGAACTACATGTGTTCCTGGGGTATAACACATAATTTGGGAAAACAAACAAAATTAAGAACATACATATGTATTGAAGACCCTTCTTTGCCTAGAATGCTCAGTGAAAGTATCTGTAGGTATAACTCCAACAGTTATTCATAATGGCAGATCCATACTGGGAGCAAAATTCTCCAATTTACAGCATATATATGGGATGCAATTTACTTGTGTAAAATATATGGAGCAAAATTCTCCAACTTACAGCATACATAAGGGATGAAATTTACTTGTGTAAATATATCATTGTGCATGTGCTTCAAAGAATGTATTTGGGTACAATACACAATGCTTCCAAAAGAGACACTGGCCAAAGCATAATATTCATACAACACAAATGAGATTTAACATATCAAAAAGAATAAATCTCTTGAGATAAGCATAAGCTTGCCCACATAATCCCAGTGGTGCTAGAACCATTTTCCATCTATCTAATCTTATAATACAGGTGTATCAACTGAGACATGGTTAACAAATGTTAAGGTGAAAAGTTTCACAAAAAATATAGCTACAGGAGGACTGTTCAGCACGTGTACTAATCATTTTGGCAAAAATACAAAGAGCAGCAGTACATTTCAGCTATTCTAATTTCTTAGCATCAATAGTAAAAGGGTGCATCTTCAACAAAACAATGAAGGTCTCTGTTCAGAAGGCACTTTGATGATCAAGTATTACAGAATTCAGGAAGACAAACATCAATTACATTTCTTAAGTTCACTAAAATAAGTAGCTATTAAGAAACTCACCTTTGTTTGGACAAAGAACACAATCAGGTTTGATGCCAAGTGAGCAAGTTCGACAGAGCCACGAGCCTGAAGGGATGGCTGTAATTCCATAGCAAGCTTGGTGGACACATATATTGCAGGAGTCACAAAATACCATCTCATTCCCCTCCTCGCTGTCAGGCTAGAAGCAAGACATATAAAGTCTATCAAAATGATGTCTCACATTCAATATTCAAAGTTGAAATTTGCTCTAAGACAGGATTTCCATTACACATCAGCAGTAATTTAGGTACCTTAATCAACTAAATCTGTCTGATGCATGACAAAGGATATGGTTAATCATTCACTACTGGATTCACATTGTTCGACAGGGAAACATTCCAATTATTTTACTTATCCACCTAAACATCAATCATTGTACAAAACATACAATGTAACACTATAACAAGCATTCATATTTCAAGGGGCAGCACAGTATCATTACAGACCTCCTATAATCTGGCTTTATGAAATATTTGCTTTCATGTTCAAGAGGGAGTTATTACAAGCAGCCCCAACCAATCACATCAGACTCTAATTTCGCCAAGAATCTAAATTTCAAATAATCAATCCCACATATAATTTCATGACTAACCCCTCTGCAATGAAAGCAAAGGCACCTGAAAACAATTAATATCACTTCATTAATCAAAGGTGTGACAGTACATGGTGCGCGACATTTATTCATGGTATACGTCTAAGTCAGGTTCATTATGCTTTCCATCAGACAGGACAAAAATACACAGAAAGTTTCTTTTTTTTTTCTTTCAATAAAATTTACACATACAGTATGAAATGCATGTCTGTGCATATGTGTGTATGTGTGTGATATTACATAATATATATATATATATATATATATATATATATATATATATATATATATATATATATACACAGAAACACACACACACACACACACACATATATATATATATATATAAATATATATATATATATATATATCTGAGTGTGTGTGTGTGTGTGTATATGTGTGTGTGTGCGCATAAAGTGTTTACTAAAAACATTATACTAATACTCACCCTATTATCTGTCAGGTAATGTGCTGATTTTATAGTAAACAAGAGCCTTCGGAGGACAGCACAGCCCCCCAATTCCAAGCTATGTCGGAGCGACATGAATGCCCCCCGCCACAGCATCTTACCAAAGAAGAGTAATCTTAGCAAGTTTGATCAAATCCAATATGATTTAACAAAGCTAGTGATTAGAAACGACAGTCTGGGATGTGCGTGCAGGTGCAAGTCTGGATGAGTGATATGGTTCCATATTTGAACCTGAGCTGAGGACGAATAAATGATAAGACTTGTCAAATTTTAATGTGACAAAATCAAGAATAATTATCAAGATTCGAGGCAACCATATGGATGTAAGTATAAATATGCAATACAGCTCTGTCTCCAAGCTTGGGCTAAGGGTGACCAAAATAAGTAATCTCGCCAAGTCTCATTAAAATGGAATGTGATTTTGCAGCATTACTGAAACTGATATTCTTGATGCATATAAAGACAGAGATATGGGCATGTGATCTGACTCCCATGATCAAAATCTAACTGAGAAATAATGAAATGAGTAACCATACAAAGTCTGATCAAATTCTAACGAAGCTTAGAACAGCTAACCCTCTATTCAAACGGGGATGGATTCTTGGAGAGTGGCATGACAATTAAAACTGCAAAAACGAAAATGGCTTCAGTGAGAAAATGGGGATGTATTTCACACCCCTAAAGCCAGGCTCCAATTCCTTAAAACATGAAATCTGAAGTGTTCAGCATTAAAACTATTCACAATGTGCCATGAAACTTTGCCATAAAAAAATTAATTAAGAATGAACAGAAACTACTACTCACCAATGCGGATTTTGGTTTTCCACTCAAGAACCCGGTAGTTGTGCAGTATATCTTCAATGATTTCACATAATCATAGCTTAAGGGCACTGAGTTTTAGTTTAGATTTTCTATCCATAAAGTCAACATCTGTTTTTGTTATTTCTAGCGCAGGACTGTTTTTAGTCCTTTGGTTGCATTCTATGACTTATGATTTAATACACATCATTCCTTCTCACCATAAAATAAGAAGAAAGTTCACAGCTGTCAAGAAACAATTTGTACATCCTATGCCATTCGTCAACCCTACCCCAACCATGAAATGGTGATAGGCTGACTTAAAATCATTGTGCTTCAAGAATGACAGTCAGCTGAATGCCACAACCCATGCAGTAATTCTTTAATATCTCTCCTCTTTTTTACTGTTTTCCATGTTATTGTCGAGAGTTGCGATAGTATAATGTCAAAATAAGCTGTGTAAGTGTGTTATGAATTATAATGCATATATAAAGATATACATTGATAAAATACTAGATTTTTTTTTTTTTTTTTTTTTTTGCTTTGTCGCTGTCTCCCGCGTTTGCGAGGTAGCGCAAGGAAACAGACGAAAGAAATGGCCCAACCCACCCCCATACACATGTATATACATACGTCCACACACGCAAATATACATACCTACACAGCTTTCCATGGTTTACCCCAGACGCTTCACATGCCCTGATTCAATCCACTGACAGCACGTCAACCCCGGTATACCACATCGCTCCAACTCACTCTATTCCTTGCCCTCCTTTCACCCTCCTGCATGTTCAGGCCCCGATCACACAAAATCTTTTTCACTCCATCTTTCCACCTCCAATTTCCAATTTGGTCTCCCTCTTCTCCTCGTTCCCTCCACCTCCGACACATATATCCTCTTGGTCAATCTTTCCTCACTCATTCTCTCCATGTGACCAAACCATTTCAAAACACCCTCCTCTGCTCTCTCAACCACGCTCTTTTTATTTCCACACATCTCTCTTACCCTTACGTTACTTACTCGATCAAACCACCTCACACCACACATTGTCCTCAAACATCTCATTTCCAGCACATCCATCCTCCTGCGCACAACTCTATCCATAGTCCACGCCTCGCAACCATACAACATTGTTGGAACCACTATTCCTTCAAACATACCCATTTTTGCTCTCCGAGATAATGTTCTCGACTTCCACACATTCTTCAAGGCTCCCAGAATTTTCGCCCCCTCCCCCACCCTATGATCCACTTCCGCTTCCATGGTTCCATCCGCTGCCAGATCCACTCCCAGATATCTAAAACACTTCACTTCCTCCAGTTTTTCTCCATTCAAACTCACCTCCCAGTTGACTTGACCCTCAACCCTACTGTACCTAATAACCTTGCTCTTATTCACATTTACTCTTAACTTTCTTCTTTCACACACTTTACCAAACTCAGTCACCAGCTTCTGTAGTTTCTCACATGAATCAGCCACCAGCGCTGTATCATCAGCGAACAACAACTGACTCACTTCCCAAGCTCTCTCATCCCCAACAGACTTCATACTTGCCCCTCTTTCCAAAACTCTTGCATTCACCTCTCTAACAACCCCATCCATAAACAAATTAAACAACCATGGAGACATCACACACCCCTGCCGCAAACCTACACACACTGAGAACCAATCACTTTCCTCTCTTCCTACACGTACACATGCCTTACATCCTCGATAAAAACTTTTCACTGCTTCTAACAACTTACCTCCCACACCATATATTCTTAATACCTTCCACAGAGCATCTCTATCAACTCTATCATATGCCTTCTCCAGATCCATAAATGCTACATACAAATCCATTTGCTTTTCTAAGTATTTCTCACATACATTCTTCAAAGCAAACACCTGATCCACACATCCTCTACCACTTCTGAAACCACACTGCTCTTCCCCAATCTGATGCTCTGTACATGCCTTCACCCTCTCAATCAATACCCTCCCATATAATTTGCCAGGAATACTCAACAAACTTATACCTCTGTAATTTGAGCACTCACTCTTATCCCCTTTGCCTTTGTACAATGGCACTATGCACGCATTCCGCCAATCCTCAGGCACCTCACCATGAGTCATACATACATTAAATAACCTTACCAACCAGTCAACAATACAGTCACCCCCTTTTTTAATAAATTCCACTGCAATACCATCCAAACCTGCTGCCTTGCCGGCTTTCATCTTCCGCAAAGCTTTTACTACCTCTTCTCTGTTTACCAAATCATTTTCCCTAACCCTCGCACTTTGCACACCACCTCGACCAAAACACTCTATATCTGCCACTCTATCATCAAACACATTCAACAAACCTTCAAAATACTCACTCCATCTCCTTCTCACATCACCACTACTTGTTATCACCTCCCCATTTGCGCCCTTCACTGAAGTTCCCATTTGCTCCCTTGTCTTACGCACTTTATTTACCTCCTTCCAGAACATCTTTTTATTCTCCCTAAAATTTAATGATACTCTCTCACCCCAACTCTCATTTGCCCTTTTTTTATATATACTAGATATATAATAAAATACTGTGCTTTTCCTGAGTATCTTTGAGCTGAAACTACAGGGCTGCTTACTGTCCCTGTAAATCCTGCCTTTAAATTTCTTCCGCCCTTCATAGTTCATTCATCATTATAAGTATGTTATGTTTCATACCTGATCACCTTTCCTTCCATAATGAGGCAGAGCCAAGAAGAGAAGAACTGCCTCATTTGCTCACATTTAGTCTCTGTCTGTCATGTATAATGCACCAAAACCAGAACCCCAATCCACAGCCAAACCCAAGAGAACTACCTATGGTTTTCCATGGCCACTTCATATGCATTAGTTCAAACCAATGATATCACTTTGCCCCCTGTATACCAAATCACTTCAATTTGCTCTATCCTGTGCTTTCTTAATTTATACCTAGGCCTTAAACATCCAAAACAACTTTTACTACCTTCTTCCATACCTTCGGTTTTCTCCCTGTTCACTCCACTTCTATCTTGGTTACCCTGCTAGTCAGTCTCTCCTCTCATCCTTTCCTTATGTCCAAACCATTACAAAACACCCACTTCAGATCTCTACAATATACTCTTTTAACATATCTCTTACCCTACCATCAATTCTCCTCAAAACATGTATTGTCTTCTGCATTTCATATCCAGCACATCCACCCTCTGTAATCTATCACTTTTCTATACAATGAAACCTTTGTCACCACACGCAGTGACCTCTTTCCACACACTCCTCAATGCATCCCCGACCTTATCCCTCTTGCTCATCCCATGGTTAACTTCAACTCCGACATTTTCTTCCACTGCCATGACCTCTACTAATCATCTAAAACTCTCCACATTTTTTATGTTAGCTGACACAGCATGGGGAACTGGATACCCTGATCAAGGTCATCTCTTTCATACCATACAAATGAAACACACACACAAACATTTTTTTTCATACATATCTGCCTTATCCCACATTAGCGAGGTAGCGTTAAGAACATGGGAGTGAGCCTTAGAGGGTATATCCTCACTTGGCCACATCAAGGTTCCATCTTTTGGAAAATTATAAACGGGAGGGGAGGATTTCCAGCCCTTTGCTCCCTCCCCTTTTAGTTGCATTCTACAACACGCAGGGAATATGTGGGAAGTATTCTTTATCCCCTATCTCCACAAACATATATAATATATATCATTTATTTTATTTATTTTGCCTTGTTGCTGTCTCCTGCGTTATTGAGGTAGCGCAAGGAAACAGACGAAAGAATGGCCCAACCCACCCACATACACATGTATATACATACACGTCCACACATGCAAATATACATACTTATACATCTCAATGTAGACATATATATATACACACACAGACATATACATATATACACATGTACATAATTCATACTGTCTGCCTTTGTTTATTCCCATCGCCACCTCGCCACACATGGAATAACAACCCCCTCCCCCCTCATGTGTGCGAGGTAGTGCTAGGAAAAGACAACAAAGGCCCCATTCGTTCACACTCAGCCTCTAACTGTCATGTAATAATGCACCGAAACCACAGCTCCCTTTCCACATCCAAGCCCCAGAGAACTTTCCATGGTTTACCCCAGACACTTCACATACCCTGGTTCAATCCATTGACAGCACGTCGACCCCGGTATACCACATCTTTCCAATTCACTCTATTCCTTGCCCACCTTTCACCCTCCTGCATGTTCAGGCCCCAATCACTCAAAATCTTTTTCACTCCATCTTTCCACATCCAATTTGGTCTCCCACTTCTCGTTCCCTCCACCTCTGACACATATATCCTCTTGATAAATCTTTCCTCACTCATTCTCTCCATGTGACCAAACCATTTCAAAACACCCTCTTCTGCTCTCTCAACAACACTTTTTTTACAACACTTTTTTTTATCTCCACACATCTCTCTTACCCTTACATTACTTGCTCGATCAAACCACCTCACACCACATATTGTCCTCAAACATCTCATTTCCAGCACATCCACCCTCCTGCGCACAACTCTATCCACAGCCCACACCTCGCAACCATACAACATTGTTGGAACCACTATTCCTTCAAACATACCCATTTTTGCTTTAAGAGATAATGTTCTCGACTTCCACACATTCTTCAAGGCTCCCAGAATTTTCGCCCCCTCCCCCACCCTATGATTCACTTCCACTTCCATGGTTCCATTCGCTGCCAGATCCACTCCCAGATATCTAAAACACTTCACTTCCTCCAGTTTTTCTCCATTCAAACTTACCTCCCAATTGACTTGACCCTCAACCCTACTGTACCTAATAACCTTGCTCTTATTCACATTTACTCTTAACTTTCTTCTTTCACACACTTTACCAACCTCAGTTACCAGCCTCTGCAGTTTCCCACACGAATCAGCCACCAGCGCTGTATCATCGGCGAACAACAACTGACTCACTTCCCAAGCTCTCTCTTCCACAACAGACTACATACTTGCCCCTCTTTCCAAAACTCTTGCATTCACCTCCCTAACAACCCCATCCATAAACAAATTAAACAACCATGGAAACATCACGCACCCCTGCCGCAAACCTACATTCACTGAGAACCAATCACTTTCCTCTCTTCCTAAACATACACATGCCTTACATCCTAAATAAAAACTTTTCACCACTTCTAATAACTTGTCTCCCACATCATATATTCTTAATACCTTCCACAGAGCATCTCTATCAACTCTATCATATGCCTTCTCCAGATCCATAAATGCTACATACAAATCCATTTGCATTTCTAAGTATTTCTCACATACATTCTTCAAAGCAAACATCTGATACACACATCCTCTACCACTTCTGAAACCACACTGCTCTTCCCCAATCTGATGCTCTGTATATGCCTTCACCCTTTCAATCAATACCCTCACACATAATTTCCCAGGAATATTCAACAAACTTATACCTCTGTAATTTGAGCACTCGCTTTTATCCCCTTTGCCTTTGTACAATGGCACTATGCAAGCATTTCGCCAATCCTCAGGCACCTCACCATGAGACATACATACATTAAATAACCTCACCAACCAGTCAACAATACAGTCACCCCCTTTTTTAATAAATTCTACAGCAATACCATCCAAACCCCCTGCCTTGCCGGCTTCCATCTTCCACAAAGCTTTTACTACCTCTTCCCTGTTTACCAAATCATTTTCCCTAACCCTCTCACTTTGCACACCACCTCGACCAAAACACCCTATATCTGCCACTCTATCATCAAATACATTCAACAAACCTTCAAAATACTCACTCCATCTCCTTCTCACATCACCATTACTTGTTATCACCTCCCAATTCAGTGAAGTTCCCATTTGCTCCCTTGTCTTATGCACTTTATTTACCTCCTTCTAAAACATCTTTTTATTCTCCCTAAAATTTAATGATACCCTCTCACCCCAACTCTCATTTGCCCTCTTTTTCACCTCTTGCACCTTTCTCTTGACCTCCTGCCTCTTTCAATTATACATCTCCCACTCATTTGCATCATTTCCCTGCAAAATCATCCAAATGCCTCTCTCTTCTCTTTCACTAATACTCTTACTTCTTCATCCCACCACTCACTACCCTTTCTAATCTGCCCACCTCCCACGCTTCTCATGCCACAAGCATCTTTTGCGCAAGCCATCACTGCTTCCCTAAATACATTCCATTCCTCCCCCACTCCCCTTACGTCCTTAGTTCTCACCTTTTTCCATTCTGTACTCAGTCTCTCCTGGTACTTCCTCACACAAGTCTCCTTCCCAAGCTCACTTACTCTCACCACTCTCCTCGCCCCAACATTCTCTCTATTATTCTGAAAACCTCTACAAATCTTCACCTTAGCCTCCACAAGATAATGATCAGACATCCCTCCAGTTGCACCTCAGCACATTAACATCCAAAAGTCTCTCTTTCGCGCGCCTATCAATTAACACATAATCCAATAACGCTCTCTGGCCATCTCTCCTACATTACATACGTATACTTATGTATATCTCTCTTTTTAAACTAGGTATTCCCAATCACCAGTCCTTTTTCAGCACATAAATCTACAAGCTCTTCATTTCCATTTACAACACTGAACACCCCATGTACACCAATTATTCCCTCAACTGCCACATTACTCACCTTTGCATTCAAATCACCCATCACTATAACCCCGTCTCGTGCATCAAAACTACTAACACACTTACTCAGCTGCTCCCAAAACACTTGCCTCTCATGATCTTTCTTCTCATGCCCAGGTGCATATGCACCAAGAATCACCCATCTCTCTCCATCCACTTTCAGTTTTACCAATATCAATCTAGAGTTTACTTTCTTACACTCTATCACATACTCCCACCACTCCTGTTTCTGGAGTTATGCTACTCCTTCCCTTGCTCTTGTCCTCTCACTAATCCCTGACTTTACTCCCAAGACATTCCCAAACCACTCTTCCCCTTTACCCTTGAACTTTGTTTCACTCAGAGCCAAAACATCCAGGTTCCTTTCCTCAAACATACTACCTATCTCTCCTTTTTTCTTATCTTGGTTACATCCACCCACATTTAGACACCCCAATCTGAGACTTCGATGAGGATGAGCCCTCCCCGTGTGACTCCTTCTTCTGTTTCCCCTTTTAGGAAGTTAAAATACAAGGAGGGGAGGGTTTCCAGCACCCCGCTCCCATCCCCTTTAGTCACCTACGACCAGGTGAGGGTATTCCCTCAAAGGCCCAGTCCTCTGTTCTTAACGCTACCTCGCTAATGCGGGAAATGGCGAATAGTTTGAAAGAAAGAAAAGAAAATATATATATATATATATATATATATATATATACATTATCTCGGAAAGCAAAAATGGGTATGTTTGAAGGAATAGTGGTTCCAACAATGTTGTATGGTTGCGAGGCGTGGGCTATGGATAGAGTTGTGCGCAGGAGGATGGATGTGCTGGAAATGAGATGTTTGAGGACAATGTGTGGTGTGAGGTGGTTTGATCGAGTAAGTAACGTAAGGGTAAGAGAGATGTGTGGAAATAAAAAGAGCGTGGTTGAGAGAGCAGAAGAGGGTGTTTTGAAATGGTTTGGGCACATGGAGAGAATGAGTGAGGAAAGATTGACCAAGAGGATATATGTGTCGGAGGTGGAGGGAACGAGGAGAAGAGGGAGACCAAATTGGAGGTGGAAAGATGGAGTGAAAAAGATTTTGTGTGATCGGGGCCTGAACATGCAGGAGGGTGAAAGGAGGGCAAGGAATAGAGTGAATTGGAGCGATGTGGTATACAGGGTTTGACGTGCTGTCAGTGGATTGAATCAAGGCATGTGAAGCGTCTGGGGTAAACCATGGAAAGCTGTGTAGGTATGTATATTTGCGTGTGTGGACGTGTGTATGTACATGTGTATGGGGGGGGGGGGTTGGGCCATTTCTTTCGTCTGTTTCCTTGCGCTACCTCGCAAACGCGGGAGACAGCGACAAAGTATAAAAAAAAAAAAAAAAAAAAATATATATATATATATATATATATAAGAATATATGGATGTGGAAAGGGAGCTGTGGTTTCGGTGCATTATTACATGACAGCTAGAGACTGAGTGTGAACGAATGGGGCCTTTGGTGTCTTTTCTTAGTGCTACCTTGCACACATGAGGGGGGAGGGGGTTGTTATTCCATGTGTGGCAGGGTGGCGATGGGAACAAATAAAGGCACACAGTATGAATTATGTACATGTGTATATATGTATATGTCTGTGTATGTATATATATGTGTAAATTGAGATGTATAGGTATGTATATTTGCCTGTGTGGACGTATATGTACATACATGTGTATGTGGGCGGGTTGGGCCATTCTTTCGTCTGTTTCCTTGCGCTACTTCGCTAACATGAGAGACAGCGACAAAGCAAAATAAAAAAATAAATAATTAAGAATATATGGTGTGAAAGGAGGGCAAGGAATAGAGTGAATTGGAGCGATGTGGTATACAGGGGTTGACGTGCTGTCAGTGGATTGAATCAAGGCATGTGAAGCGTCTGGGGTAAACCATGGAAAGCTGTGTAGGTATGTATATTTGCGTGTGTGGACGTGTGTATGTACATGTGTATGGGGGGGGGGGGTTGGGCCATTTCTTTCGTCTGTTTCCTTGCGCTACTGCGCAAACGCGGGAGACAGCGACAAAGTATAAAAAAAAAAAAAAAAAAAAAAAAAAAAAAATGGTGTGGAAGGCAAGTTGTTAGAAGCAGTGAAAAGTTTTTATCAAGGATGTAAGGCATGTGTACGTGCAGGAAGAAAGGAAAGTGATTGGTTCTCAGTGAATGTAGGTTTGCGGCAGAGGTGTGTGATGTCTCCATGGTTGTTTAATTTGTTTATGGATGGGGTTGTTAGGGAGGTGAATGCAAGAGTTTTGGAAAGAGGGGCAAGTATGCAATCTGTTGTGGATGAGAGAGCTTGAGAAGTGAGTCAGTTGTTTGCTGATGATACTGCGCTAGTGGCTGATTCATGTGAGAAACTGCAGAAGCTGGTGACTGAGTTTGGTAAAGTGTGTGAAAGAAGAAAATTAAGAGTAAATGTGAATAAGAGCAAGGTTATAAAGGTACAGTAGGGTTGAGGGTCAAGTCAATTGGGAGGTAAGTTTGAATGGAGAAAAACTGGAGGAAGTAAAGTGTTTTAGATATCTGGGAGTGGATCTGGCAGCGGATGGAACCATGGAAGCGGAAGTGAATCATAGGGTGGGGGAGGGGGCGAAAATCCTGGGTGCCTTGAAGAATGTGTGGAAGTTGAAAACATTATCTCAGAAAGCAAAAATGGGTATGTTTGAAGGAATAGTGGTTCCAACAATGTTGTATGGTTGCAAGGTGTGGGCTATGGATAGAGTTGTGCGCAGGAGAATGGATGTGCTGGAAATGAGATGTTTGAGGATAATATGTGGTGTGAGGTGGTTTGATCGAGTAAGTAATGTAAGGGTTAGAGAGATGTGTGGAAATAAAAAGAGCGTGGTTGAGAGAGCAGAAGAGGGTGTTTTGAAATGGTTTGGGCACATGGAGAGAATGAGTGAGGAAAGATTGACCAAGAGGATACATGTGTCAGAGGTGGAGGGAACGAGGAGAAGTGGGAGACCAAATTGGAGGTGGAAAGATGGAGTGAAAAAGATTTTAAGTGATCGGGGCCTGAACATGCAGGAGGGTGAAAGGCGGGCAAGGAATAGAGTGAATTGGATTGATGTGGTATACCAGGGTCGACGTGCTGTCAATGGATTGAATCCGGGCATGTGAAGCATCTGGGGAAAACCATGGAAAGTTCTGTGGGGCCTGGATGTGGAAAGGGAGCTGTGGTTTCGGGCATTATTACATGACAGCTAGAGACTGAGTGTGAACGAATGTGGCCTTTGTCGTCTTTTCCTAGCGCTACCTCGCACACATGAGGGGGGAGGGGGATGTTATTCCATGTGTGGCAAGGTGGCGATGGGAATAAATAAAGGCAGACAGTATGAATTATGTACATGAGTATATATGTGTGTGTGTGTATATATATGTGTACATTGAGATGTATAGGTATGTATATTTGCGTGTGTGGACGTGTATGCATATACATGTGTATGGGGGTGGGTTGGGCCATTTCTTTCGTCTGTTTCCTTGCGCTACCTCGCAAACGCGGGAGACAGTGACAAAGCAAAATAATAAACAAATAATATATATATATATATAAATGTGTGTGTGTGTGTGTGTGTGTGTGGCGTTTGTTGTCTTTTCCTAGCGCTATCTCACATGCGCGCGGGGGGAGGGGGGTGCCATTCCATGTGTGGCAAAGTGGGGACGGAAATGGATGAGGGCAGCAAGTATGAATATGTACATGTGTATATATGTTTATGTCTGTGTATGTATATGTATATGTTGAAATGTATAGGTATGTATATGTGCGTATGTGGGCATGTATGTATATACATGTGTATGTGGGTGGGCTGGGCCATTCTTTCGTCTGTTTCCTTGCGCTATCTAGCTAATGCAGGAGATAGCGATAAAGTATAATAAATATAAATATATATCTGAGCCTAAGCCATGTACCCAATTTATCAACCAACACTTAATAGAGGATGAACAGCTGGGATGACTGTTGACTAACTGATGCAAAAAGAATTTAACCCATGTGCTTGACCAAGGCAGCCTGTAAATGCAGCATGGTCATCAGCACTTCCAGGCTCTCTCTATTCAAACTTGCACTCTAAACTGCCTGTTCCTCACTCCACTACTAAACTTAGCATAGTCTGCAAAGAAACTTCCAAGATATTCCCTTTCCCAGCAGAGTGCAGACCAACCCCTCTCTAAAACCCTTGCATTCAGCTCACTCAAAACCCTATCCATAAATAGGCTGAAAAGCCATGGGGCCATCACACACCCATCATGACACAGCATCATCGGCAACTGAAACCACACAACCTCCTCTCTTACTACTTGCACATGTCTTATTCTCTTGATAAAAAATCCTCACTTCTTATAGTAGCTTTCCTCCTATAACATGTTTGTTACACCTCCTACAACCCTATTTTATACTTTCTTCCATTATATAACTGCCACACACAAAAGCTTATCAAAATACAAAGGTTCTGATGAGCACTCATATGCTGATAATGCAGCACTGCTTAGCATCCCTTCAAATCTGGCTCTTTATAATTCGTTCATCATTATGAGTGTATCAAAAAAATCTGTTACACATGAGGAAACTGATGTCATTCTGCAGGCATCAGAGCATTACTTTATTTTCATTTTCTTTTTGTTTTTTGTCAGATGTCTTTCAGCCATAAAAGCAGTCATGCCAAATATGGAAACTTGTGGTTTTGCCTTGATGAAAAAAAAGTAGCAAACATTGACCAAAGACCATTTTCATATTCTACTGGAGAATTCCCCGCAGGAATTTAATTCCACAGCTTAAGAGGTAAGTGTCTTCAGTTTTGTTTATGCCATTTACATTTTCTTCTGCTTCTTCACTGAATGGTTCTTCATTAGTAAAAGAACTTCTTGGACACTTTTGGGGTGCCACAGCTATGAAAAAACAAATGAAGTTATGATCAAAAGTAAGCAATGATTGCAGACAAGGTCCACAAGGTAACTAGCAGGACACACTCTAACAAACCAAAGCTTATGCAGAAGTGAAGAAGCTTAAATGCACCCTGCACTGGAAATGCACGTAATGCTTTCACTAAATCATTAAAAAATCAATTGCTTGTTTATTGCAAAAAATAAAGGGTAGCAAAATTGCTTAACAGAGAAACTGTTTAAAAAACAGGATTGCTGTAAAGACAGTGTTAGACAATAAACTTCAGAAGATAAATGTGACTGGATGTAAAGATGCATGAGGACACAAGACCTAATATATTTTATTCATTTCGTATTCACCCCTAAACCAATTTCTGTGAAAGAGGCCAGGTGTCACCCAGTACCTTTCTAAAAGCCTCTGGAGCCCAAGGGTGAGTTAATTCCAAGAGGAGGGTAATACAGATTCCTTGGACTAATAAGTTCTTTGATGAGAAAGTGCTCCCAATGATACTGCCTCGCAAGGTGACTTTTCACATGTAGTGTTACCTCAAGCAGGCGGAATACAGTAACAACAGTCACTGCTGTTATAACCTTTACATTTCCTCTGTCATCCAGCTTTACCTTTATACACAATATGATAATCTCAAGAAAATATTTCACAGACAATGGATACATCAACCAATTAGTTGATAAACTTGTATACGATTTCTGAACTATTAAGTACCACCCTAATCATAGTATTCCAATGGTAAACATAAGCTGCTAAGGGGAAATAGAGTGGAACAGTACTAAAGGGAGAGAAATGGGAGAAGATTGCAAGGAATGGTATAAGCAAGGGAGGCATGTAAAAACAGAGACAAATGGACACCTTAGTCCCTTGATGGGAGTTCCCAGACAGAACAGGCATCAGAGATACAGATAGCCATACATAGTAGGCAGCCATACATAGTAGGTAGTTGTTGGTATACTAACAGTACTACCCACCTGGGTATCAGGAGGGTTAGTGACATCTGCTTAGTGAGCCAGCACTTTAGTGGTTGTCAAGTTGCACTCCTCTAATCCAGGTACCTGTCTTTTCTTTCTGCCTCACTAACCTGTGGACTACAAGCATTCTGTCCACAAACATTCAATTTCTCTTTGTCATATGTAACACTTACAACACTTTACTCATGCAGCTCATTCTTCATAACTCTAGATATTTCTGTGGTGACCATTATGCGCTAGCTCTGCCGTTTGGCAAAATGGTAGCAGCAGTAGACAGAAGTAGTAGGTAGGAACATTTAGGTAGGAGCATTAGGTAGAAACATTAGGTAGGAGCCTCAGCAAACACTCCCTGAGACTTGCCCTCTGTCAGTGGCCTGTTAAGGGTGAGGCATTAAAGGCTAAGAAGTGGCACTGGGGTTCTTTAGTTATGGAGACTATTGCCATGGCCATCCCTTTGAGGAAGTTCCAATTGGAGCAAGCATCAGAGATATAGATAGATAGCTGGATAAGCTTGGGAGAGGTGACTATTCAAATCAAAGAAACCCATCAAGCAGGAGCTGAGCATTTTGGTAAGCTCCTTAGTGAGTATACTCATGCATTTTTTGTAAAAAAAAAAAAAAAAAAAAAAAAAAAAAAAAAAAAAAAAGCAAACCATATGGAGCAGACCCATTCCCCTCCAAAAGAATCCTTCAAATAGGTCTAAGTTTCATCTGAAAATATCCTATGTAAATACTCGGACTTCACGCAACAAAATCTCAAGAGTTATAGAAAACAGTGTTTGAAGGAAATCATATGATTGCCATTTTCAAATCTTGGTTACATTTAAATATTAGAGATTTAATCTCTGAATACTCAATTCCAGGGTACACTCTGTTTAAAAGAGGTAGGGAAACTAAATCACGCAGTGGTGTCTTGCTCTTTGTCAAAACTCTTTTAAATCCCATGTAAAAAAATGTAGCCATTAAGAATGTCGACTTCATTTATGTGGAATTTAAAGACAAGCTTCAAAAGAAAATAACAATAGGACAAATTTATAGGCTCCCCCTGCACACACACCAGAGGCTGACAAAAGAATTTATGGTCAGTTAACAGAAATCTGTAATGAACAAGACTTTACCAAAGTAGGAGAGATTTCAAAATACTGGTATCTAAATAGGGAAAACCTCTTTTAAAGTAGCCCTGAGAATGGACTCAACAACAATTTCTTGATGTCATCCTAATCCAATTAGTCGATAAACCTACTTGCGATGAGAATATATTAGATTTAATTCCAACTACAATTAGGGATCTTGTTAATAATGTTGAGGTTGGAGAAAAGTTTGATACAAGCAATCACTTGCAAACAATTTGGAGGTTACTTTCAAAACTGCCTGTAATGTTGGTTAACATGACAGTTGTGAATAAATATCCAATTTCAAACATTCAAATCTTAATGATCTTCGCACCACTCTTGACAGGTAAACCTAGGATGATATGGTCAATGAAAACGATATGAACATGGCCTGGATTAACTTCAGTAAAATTCTTAAAGCAGTTGAGGGAACATATGCATAATAGATGACCCATTTCTAAAACAAAGCCAAAGGAGTGGAACAGAGATAAAAAAAAACGGCCTGCTGCCTAGGAAAGTAGCTCAAATTTAAAGAGGCCAATAACCAAAATACCATAGTTAAGTTTATATAAATCTTATTTATTCATTATTTATTTTGCTTTGTCACTGTCTCCCGTGTTAGCGAGGTAGCGCAAGGAAACAGATGAAAGAATGGCCCAACCCACCCACATACACATGTATATACATACACGTCCACACACGCAAATATACATACCTATACATCCCAATGTACACATATATATACACACACAGACATATACATATATACACATGTACGCAATTCATACTGTCTGCCTTTATTTATTCCCATCGCCACCTCGCTACACATGGAATAACATCCCCCTCCCCCCTCATGTGTGTGAGGTAGCGCTAGGAAAAGACACCAAAGGCCCCATTCGTTTACACTCAATCTCTAGCTGTCATGTAATAATGCACCAAAACCACAGCTCCCTTTCCACATCCAGGCCCCACACAACTTCCCATGGTTTACCCCAGACGCTTCACATGCCCTGGTTCAATCCATTGACAGCACGTCGACCCCGGTATACCACATCAATCCAATTCACTCTATTCCTTGCATGCCTTTCACCCTCCTGCATGTTCAGGCCCCAATCACTCAAAATCTTTTTCACTCCATCTTTCCACCTCCAATTTGGTCTTCCACTTCTCGTTCCCTCCACCTCTGACACATATATCCTCTTGGTCAATCTTTCCTCACTCATTCTCTCCAAGTGACCAAACCATTTCAAAACACCCTCTTCTGCTCTCTCTACCACGCTCTTTTTATTTCCACACATCTCTCTTACCCTTACATTACTCACTCGATCAAACCACCTCACACCACATATTGTCCTCAAACTTCTCATTTCCAGCACATCCACCCTCCTGCGCACAACTCTATCCATAGCCCATGCCTCGCAACCATACAACATTGTTGGAATCAATATTCCTTCAAACATACCCATTTTTGCTTTCCGAGATAATGTTCTCGACTTCCAAACATCCTTCAAAGCTCCCAGAATTTTTGCCCCCTCCCCCACCCTATGATTCACTATATAAATCTATGCAGAAAAAATGTAAGTTATATAACAAAGTAAACAACAATATGAAGCAAATAATGCTGAAAATAGCAAAACAAACCCGACGGAGTTTTACAGTTGCTTTAGAAGCAATAGTCATTACCCAGTCAAACAAGGTCGATCAATTATGGAAAATGATGACTTGTTCCATAATAATGAAGCAATGGCAAAAATCTTAGATGACTTTTGTGCAAATCTATTTTTAACTGAAGACACAACCTATGTCCCAGATATTCTTCAACAAACTGATATAAATGAATAGACAACAAATAGAATGAAAATACATAAAATGGCAGACCCTGTTAAGTTTTATACGAGGAACAATGATAGTTGAAAAATGAGATACATAAGCCTTTGGCTGCTCTTTTCAGAAAATCATATGCTACAGGAAAAGTCTTATATGGTTCCTTTTTAAATGGAGGCTCCAATCACAGACAAAAAGTCTACATCAAGACCAAAAAAGTTAAAGAAAAAAAGAGACAAAGTTGTGTATTTACTAATTTTGGAGGAAGTGAAAAGACTGTCTTTTTAAATGTGCCTAATCATAGCTATTGAGAAAGACATGCAAGGGTAAAGAGTTCCAAAGCTTCAAGGTGTAGGGAAAAAAGTTTGCCGATGTAACACCTACAGTCAAAAAGCTAATAAGCCACTGCGAGGAAGCTATAGTCAAATTACCTCAATGTCTGTAGATGGAAATCTCACAGAAAACATCACTCGAGATAGCTACGTAAACCACTTACAGAAACATGTCTGACAAATCTGCTTGATTTCTTTACTGATGTAATCAATATCTATGACAAAATTAAAGTGGTTGATGTCATCTATCTAGATTTTCTAAAAGCACTTGATATGGTTCCGCATCAAAGGTTATTAGCAAAATTTAAGTCACATGGCATTGGTGGGAATGTACTTTGGATAAGAAATTGGCTGACTGGTCAAAAACAAAGAACTGTGGTTGATGGTCAAACCTTAGAATGATTAGATGTAACATGTGAAGTGCCACAAGGATCATTCTTAGGACTGCTTCTTTTTCTCATATATACACCACCTTCCTAACATACGTCCCAGTTCTGTTCTGACCAACCAGTCGAATCTCAAAATGGATGCATGTCAGCATGGCACGCAGAATTCGTATACCTGTAAAGCATTTTTCATCCTACTCAATTTCTAATATGATTATCTTGTTTTCTATTAACCAGCTCTATTATATAATTCTGTAGTTTCTTTTTACCTTTTATCTAAGATTCTTTAGTTCATATTTCAAAATCTAAATTTCTTAGATCATTTCTTTCCAGTCACTGTATGAATGGACGTAAGTTGCATAGGTTGTAAGTAGGGGAGAACCTGTATTAATGTTACTGATAATAGGCTGCATTTCAGGATATCAAAATTCACAGATGATACAAAGCTGGGAAATAAATCTACAAATGAACTTGAACGTCTACAATTTCTATATCTATCTAGATGAATAAATAATGTAAACAAACTGATGGACTTGGTTCACAGATGGCAAATGAATTCTAATATTGATAAATGCAAAGTTTTACGTATTGGTAACAAAAACGAAAAGGCAAGCTACAGTATGAATTCTGTGGAACTGCAAAAGGTGAACGAGAAAAAGACTTGGGCATACTAATCTCAGGAGACCTAAAACCAAGTAAGCAGTGCACAGAAGCAGTGAACAGAAAGAAAAAACTATTGGATTCATAGGCAGGGTGTTTGAATCGAAGTCCAGGTAAATCATCCTTACTCTTTACAATTCATTGGTTCAACCACATCTTGCTTATTGTGTTCAGTTTTGGTCACCTTACCTAAAAAGACATGGACAGAGTGGAGAGAGTACAGTGTTGAGGCACCAAGATGATTCTAAGACTGAAAAATAAATCACACAAGAGTAGATTAAACGACCTGAATCTATTTAGCTGAGAAAAGAGAAGGTTAAGAGCCGATCTAACAAAAGTATTCAATATCACAAAAGGCTTTCAAAATCTTGATTTATCAAGTTTTAATACTAAAACTTGATTCGTCTGATTTCACATGTATTGTATACAAATTCATGGGCAAACATTTTACCTCGAATGAGGCGAGGTCCTTTTGCTTTAAGAGGATTTTAAGATTCGGAACGATTCGCTAATTAAGAGTGGATGAAAGAAGTACCACAAACAGACTTAAGAACAGCAGAACTACAGATAGGTTCAAGTATGGACTCAACTTGCACATCATTTGTGCCTCTTAATCACGCTCATGACTTGCAGGTTATTCTCTTTGAATTATTTGTTATCTATTTTCATTATACTTTGTCGCTGTCTCCCGCGTCAGCTAAGTAGTGCAAGGAAACAGACGAAAGAATGGCCCAACCAACCCACATACACATACATACATGTCCACACACGCACATATACATACCTATACATTTTAACGTATACATATATATACATACACAGACATAAACACATATACACAGGTACATAATTCATTCTTGCTGCCTTTATTCATTCCCGTCACCACCCCACCACACATGAAATGACACCACCCTCCCCCCGCACACGCGTGAAGTAGAGCTAGGAAAAGACACTCAGTCTCTAGCTGTCATGTATAATGCACAAAACCACAGCTCCCTTTCCACATCCAGGCCCCACAAAACTTTCCATGGTTTACCCCAGATGCTTCACATGCCCAGGTTCAATCCACTGACAGCACGTCGAACTTGGTATACCACATCGTTCCAATTCACTCTATTCCTTGCACACCTTTCACCCTCCTGTATGTTCAGGCCCCGATCGCTCAAAATCTTTTTCACTCCATCCTTCCACATCCAATTTGGTCTCCCACTTCTCCTCGTTCCCTCCACCTCTTTGTCAATCTTTCCTCACTCATTCTCTCCATGTGACCAAACCATTTCAACATACCCTCTTCTGCTCTCTCAACCACGCTCATTTTATTACCACACATCTCTCTTACCCTTTCATTACTTACTTGATCAAACCACCTCACACCACATATTGTCCTCAAACATCTTATTTCCAACACATCAACCCTCCTCCGAACAACCCTATCTATAGCCCATGCTTCGCAACCATATAACATTGTTGGAACCACTATTCCTTCAAACATACCCATTTTTGCTTTCCCAGATAATGCTCTCGCCTTCCACACATTCTTCAACACTCCCGTAACCTTCGCCCCGTCCCCCACCCTGTGACTCACTTCCGCTTCCATGGTTCCATCCACTGCCAAATCCACTCCCAGATATCGAAAACACTTCACTTCCTCCAGTTTTTCTCCATTCAAACTTACCTCCCAATTGACTTGTCCCTCAAAACAACTGTACCTAATAACCTTGCTCTTATTCACATTTACTCTCAGCTTTCTTCTTTTACACACTTTACCAAACTCAGTCACCAGCTTCTGCAGTTTCTCACCCGAATCAGCCACCAGCGTTGTATTATCAGCGAACAACACCTGACTCACTTCCCAAGCTCTCTCATCCAAAACAGGCTGCATACTTGCCCATCTCTCCAAAACTCTTCCATTTACCTCTCTAACAACCCCATCCATAAACAAATTAAACAACCTTAGAGACATCACGCACCCCTGCCACAAACCGACAATCACTGGGAACCAATCACTTTTCTCTCTTCCAACTCATACACATGCCTTACATCCTCGATAAAAACTTTTCACTGCTTCTAGCAACTTACCTCCCACACCATATACTCTTAATACCTTCCACAGAGCATTTCTATCAACTCTATCATATGCCTTCTCCAGATCCATAAATGCTACATACAAATCCATTTGTTTTTCTCACATACATTCTTCAAAGCAAACACCTGATCCATACATCCTCTACCACTTCTGAAACCATACTGCTCTTCCCCAATCTGATGCTCTGTACATGCCTTCACCCTCTCGATCAGTACCCTCCCATATAATTTTCCAGGAATACACAACAAACCTATACCTCTGAAATGTGAACATTCACCTTTATCCCCTTTGTCTTTGCACAATGGCACTATGCATGCATTCTGCCAATCCTCAGGCACGTCACCATGAGCCATACATACAATGAATATCCTCACCAACCAGTCAATAACACAGTCACCCCCTTTTTTGATAAATTCCACTGCAATACCATCCAAACCTGCCACCTTGCCAGCCTTCATCTTCTGCCTGAATTATTTGTATAACCTCTAATTCTTAACAAACTGATCTAAGAGTATCTGATATCTTCCACTCCTTTGTAAAATCATCTTTGTAAATTTTACCGACTTTAAAGTTGTTTCTTTAAAACTTGTTTAAATTTAGATATTTCTATTCATTCAAATGACATATGCTGACTGACTTATACTAGTCTGTTTTCAAGCATGGTATATAATAAGGCAGCACCAGCTCAGCCTTCAAAACATGATTGCACAAGCACTTTGGTCAGTTGAGTAGAATTAGTCACAGGCAATGCATCCTTCCTCACTCAGGATTATATGATCATCCTGAATCAGCAGTATCCTTCCAAGTCAGGATAATCTCTAGTGATAATTTGAGCCACCTATGGAAAAACATTCAAACCCCAGATGAACAATTATGTTTTGGATAACTTAAAATATACTGTAGATATACAGTAATTTTACTGGGTTTCAAATTCAAAGTATTTTACAGAATAACTTTTCATCACATTTGTTTTCATCTTTTTGCTGTGTCTCCATTTAGCCATGGGTGATATAATAATATGTTGAAAGATCAGAAATTAGAGATACCATTATCCTGACCCATGACATTCTCTTTCCTGAAGATGGGAAGATCTCTGTGAGTGAAGTGCATCTTATTTCACTTCTAGATTGATACCACTGTATGGATTCTTTAAATCAAAGATACACCTATCAGATGCTGGGTGGTCCACTCAAGTTTTTATTAGTTTGATAAGGTTTCAATTATAAAATAATGTTAAACATCAGTCAAAACAGGAATGGTGGAGCTGGGTGAGACTGATGGTACTATGCTGTGCCTCAGGGCAGAGCAATAACAGTTAATACCAAAGAGGAGCTGGTTGAGACTACTTGTACTGAGCATTGCCAAAAAACAAAGCAATAATAGTTTTTTATGATGCTATGCACACCATCTAAAGTAGTCTGTAAATAATGCATTGGTGTGCCACTTGAAATTCTAGAAATAAATGTTTTTTCTTCTCAAGTTTCAGCAATATGTTGCCTAATTCATGGAGCTATCTTATGTAAAGCAGACACAAGCATAAGCAATTCAACTCTAGTCTTGAACATAAGCGAAGTGATGAGCAATCTTGCCAAGTTATATCAAGAATTTCCATGGTTCTCAAAACCTAATGATAAACATAGGCAATCGCCAAATACAAAGTTCACAAATGAGGCATGAACGTAGGTCAGGGCAACAAACATTTGGTGAGATGCTAATGTGATCATTAATACACATTAAAATATGAACTAAAATGATCATACATCAAATAATGACAGAAATGAGTAGGTGAAGAGGCACAGGCAGAGATAGAAATGGTCACAGAGGTCATGGTAGGGCCTTGGTAGTGGTTGTGGTGTTGGTGGCAGAGAGGATGGCAGAGGTGGTAGTAATGCGGTCGGTCGTAAGTGAGGCAGTAGGGTGGCAGCAGCGATACTAGAAAAGGTAGTGGATAAGGGGATGGCATAGGTGGTAGGACAAACAGCGGAAGAGTTGGTGAAAGTGGTAGTGGCTAAGGGGATGGCAAAGATGGTGGTAGTGATAGAGGCAAAAGGGTCAACTGTGGGGTGGCAGAAGAAATGGTGACAAAAGGGATTATGTTGGTGGTTGTAGAAAGCAAATACACATGCCACACCCTGTCAAGTGTGTGGCAAAGTCATTAAAGAGGAAGACCACTGGTGTGAGTCACAAATGAAGAGAGATTACCAGTAGACATTGCACTGCAAAATCCATACTGGTGATCTGAAAGAAGGGAATGAATTCTAAGTGTTTGAAAAAAAAAAAAGCATAAGTTTATGAGAGTTTCCAAGAATTCAAAGATATCAGAAGTGAAAGCAATGGAACAATAATTGGAGGGGTTAGTGCAGTGTCCTTTCTGAGGGATGGGCTGCATAAACAACATCACAAAGTCTATTTCCTAAAAGCCTGGGATGTTGTATAAGTGCTGTGATTTTTTTCTTGTGAGCAGTTATTTCATAACTACAGAGGTTTTATATACCCTAGCTTGGAGCACATCTGTTCCTCAAAAAAACCAAGTTCAGTTTATATGACTGTGTTATTACAAGGTAAATAAAGTCAAGTGCATCTTTCAAAAAATTGCCCATCTACTCTTGGTTTAGATACAAATTTCAACTTTGCCAAATTCTGTCTAATTCAGTCATCACCATAGTCAGCATGAGACACCCTCACTTGCTAAGTTAACCCTGAAGTTGTATGAACAAAGTTGGGAGCTATCAAATGGCTTGTGGCTCAAGAGAAAATCTTTATAAAGAAGTATTCAAATAGATGTAATTGAGCACCATGAATCTGGTGAAAGAAGGGTGGTCATCAGCACTCCAACTAAACTGAACTATATCAGAATAACACAACGTATATCTATCGAAGTGCCTGAGTAGTGTTCATTTGAGCAAGAAGAACAATGTTTGATATAAAATAAGAAAAAGAGTAGCAGACGGTCAAAGAAACACTTATCTAACACTACTGCTCTTACCAGAATGGACACCCTAAAACACTTCTTGAATACTTCACTTCTTAAAGAGCAAAATAGTAAAATGAAAAACTATTTCATCTATGCAGTGAAAGAACATCACAGAATGAAACAGCCAAGAAACATGAAATACAGTTCTCAACATACCCAGGGAGAAATAAAATACATGGTGGAAGAGTACAGTAAGGCTACAGTACAACACAAGACAAGATACCAAAAAAGCTCATTCAATATCAAATTGCACTAAATTGTGGCATCCATGATAAGGGGCTAAGGACTGTGGAAAAAAAATGTATATAATGGGAATGATGAACCAAATCATACTCAAAATGTTATCCAAGTGATGAAAATAATAAACAACACATACATAAAATGACCGAAAGGTATCCACCAATTTGTAACATCCATGTTACTAAGGGATTCTGGGATATGCTAAGTAAGATTTTGTTGTGTAGTCTTTCTAAATAAATAGATAATCATTAGCTTATGCATAGAGCGAGAACCTAGAAAAGATAACTACACAGAAAAAATACCTATAGATTATTGATAGCGTATCATTCTCCATAACAATAAAGAACTGCAAATTCTGCTGTACCAATCATATTTCCATTACTTTTCTTTACATGTAACATATCTTTAATATATGAATCAGTCATGAACCTACAAAAGAGAAATGTGTAAAAAAAACATATAAAGAATACAATTTGCTGCTCCATTCCATTTTTCAGAAAACTGAGATACAAGAAGGGGGGGTATATAGCCCCCTTGCTCCTGCCCCTCTTAGATGCCTTCTATAATATGCAGGGGATGTGGAGAATTCTTTCTCCCCTACCCTAACGACATGCTGTCACTGGACTGAGCCAGAGCAAGTGGAGTGGCCAGGGAAAACCATGGAAGGGTCTGTGGGGCTTGGTGGTGGATAGGGGGCAGTGGTTTAGGTGCACTGCATATGACAGCTAAAGAATAGAAGTGAGCAAATGCAGCCATTCTTCATCTGTTCCTGGCACTATTTTGCTATCATGGGAAATGGCTAAATAAAAACATCAATCATCAGGTAAGATATACATTCTGAACTGAGATAAAACTACTCCATGCTCTCATTTATCTTTATTCATTTTGCTTTGTCGCTGTCTCCCGTGTGAGCGAGGTAGCGCAAGGGAAACAGACGAAAGAAATGGCCCAACCCACCCACGTACGCATGAATATACATACACGCCCATACACGCAAATATACATACCCATACATCTCAACATATACATATATATACACAGACAGACATATACATATATACACATGTACATAATTCATGGTCTGCCTTTATTCATTCCCATCACCACCCCGCCACACATGAAATAACAACCCCCTCCCCCCTCATGTGTGCGAGGTAGCGCTAGGAAAAAAACAACAAAGGCCACATTTGTTCACACTCAGTCTCTAGCTGTCATGTAATAATGCACCGAAACCACAGCTCCCTTTCCACATCCAGGCCCCACACAACTTTCCATGGTTTACCCCAGATGCTTCACATGCCCTGGTTCAATCCATTGACAGCACGTCAACCCCGTTATACCACATCGTTCCAATTCACTCTATTCCTTGCACGCCTTTCACCCTACTGCATGTTTAGGCCCCAATCACTCAAAACCTTTTTCACTCCATCTTTCCACCTCCAATTTGGTCTCCCACTTCTTGTTCCCTCCACCTCTGACACAAATATCCTCTTGGTCAATCTTTCCTCACTCATTCTCTCCAAGTGACCAAACCATTTCAAAACACCTTCTTCTGCTCTCTCAACCACACTCTTTCTATTACCACACATCTCTCTTACCCTATTATTACTTACTCGATCAAACCACCTCACACCACATACTGTCCTCAAACATCTCATTTCCAGCACATCCACCCTCCTCAGCACAACTCTATCCATAGCCCATGCCTCGCAACCATATAACATTGTCGGAACCACTAATCCTTCAAACATACCCATTTTTACTTTCCGAGATAATGTTCTCGACTTCCACACATTTTTCAACGTTTTTTTCAACGCTCCCAGAACTTTTGCTCCCTCTCCCACCCTATGATTCACTTCTGCTGCCAAATCCACTCCCAGATATCTAAAACACTTCACTTCCTCCACTTTTTCTCCATTCAAACTTACCTCCCAATTGCCTTGTCCCTCAACCCTACTGTACTTAATAACCTTGCTCTTATTCACATTTACTCTCAGCTTTCTTCTTTCACACACTTTACCAAACTCAGTCACCAGTTTCTGCAGTTTCTCACATGAATCAGCCACCAGCGCTGTATCATCAGCGAACAACAACTGACTCACTTCCCAAGCTCTCATCCACAGCAGACTGCATACTTGCCCCTTTCCAAAACTCTTGAATTCACCTCCCTAACAACCCCATCCATAAACAAATTAAACAACCATGGAGACATCACACACATAAATTACAAAAAAAATTATGTAAAAAAAATATATAAGAATTATATGTCACTGAAGACAGTGACACAAGAAATGCTTATGCAAGACAGGCAAGATGCCATGCTGAACAGTATGAGTGATATCATATGCCTACGTCCATACAATAAAATAATGATGTGGTAGGGGCGTCTGAAAACATTGAGCCAAAGTTGTCCTCTGCCAGTGAACTGTTAAGGGTGAGGCACTGAAGTGGCACTGGAGTCTGCCAATTACGGACACTCTTTTGCTGCAGCCACTCCCTTGAGGGCTTGGGGGGTTCCCAAAGGGAACAGGCATCTGAGCACTAGATATATAGACAGAAAGACAAAAAAGCCACAGTAAAAATCTTGAATGATTTTTTTGCATCTGTATTTACAACTGAAGACACAACCCATGAACCGAGTCCAATTTCCTTAGATAAGAGAAGAAAATGTTCTACAAACTGACATAAAAGCTAAAGACATACTAACTGCAATACATGGAAAGAAAATGAATAATCTGACAGACCTTTAAGTTCTATCCAAGGATAACGAAAGACGTGAGAAATGAGATAGCTAAGTCACTGGCTGCCCTTTTCTATAAGTCATTTGCTACAAGAAAAGTTCTAGATGAACGGAAGTTTGCAAATGTAACACCATTAAAAGATGGTTATAAGTCACTGCCTGGAAATCATTGTCTAATTAGCTTAATGTCTGTAGGTATAAAACGTATGGAACCAACAATCAAGACAAAATCAAATCATTTAAGGGACCACCACTTAATACACAATTCTCAACATGGTCTTCCACAAAATCAATCATGTCTAACAAATCTGCTTGATTTCTTTTATGAAATAAATAACAAGTATGATGAAAGTACTTTTTTGTTTTTGTTTGGAGACTCCAGTCATAGAAAAAAGTCCACATTGAGGCTGGGCCTTAAATGAAATATAGAGAGAAATATGTATGAGAAAGGTGAGTTTGAATGGAGAAAAACTGGAGGAAGTGAAGTGTTTTAGATATCTGGGAGTGGATCTGGCAGCGGATGGAACCATGGATGCGGAGGTGGATCATAGGGTGGGGGAGGGGGCGAAAATTCTGGGAGCCTTGAAGAATGTGTGGAAGTCGAGAACATTATCTCGGAAAGCAAAAATGGGTATGTTTGAAGGAATAGTGGTTCCAACAATGTTGTATGGTTGCGAGGCGTGGGCTATGGATAGAGTTGTGCGCAGGAGGATGGATGTGCTGGAAATGAGATGTTTGAGGACAATGTGTGGTGTGAGGTGGTTTGATCGAGTAAGTAACGTAAGGGTAAGAGAGATGTGTGGAAATAAAAAGAGCGTGGTTGAGAGAGCAGAAGAGGGTGTTTTGAAATGGTTTGGGCACATGGAGAGAATGAGTGAGGAAAGATTGACCAAGAGGATATATGTGTCGGAGGTGGAGGGAACGAGGAGAAGAGGGAGACCAAATTGGAGGTGGAAAGATGGAGTGAAAAAGATTTTGTGTGATCGGGGCCTGAACAATGCAGGAGGGTGAAAGGAGGGCAAGGAATAGAGTGAATTGGAGCGATGTGGTATACCGGGGTTGACGTGCTGTCAGTGGATTGAATCGGGGCATGTGAAGCGTCTGGGGTAAACCATGGAAAGCTGTGTAGGTATGTATATTTTGCGTGTGTGGACGTATGTATATACATGTGTATGGGGGTGGGTTGGGCCATTTCTTTCGTCTGTTTCCTTGCGCTACCTCGCAAACGCGGGAGACAGCAAAAAAAAAAAAAAAAAAAAAGTATGAGAAAAAGAAAAGCTAAGGGAAAGTACTTACAAATTTTAGAGGAAGTGAAAAATCTATCTTTTAAAAAAAGCCAGATCATAGTTATTGGGAAAGACATGAGAAGGCAATAAAAACCTGTCTTTTAAAAAGTGCCACATCACAGTTATTGGGAAAGACATGAGAAGATAAAGAGTTCCATAGCTTCGAAGTGTATGAAAAGAAACTTACCAAAAACCCTTGAGGTGCCAACAGCTACACAGTAATCACGTGATGGAGTAGCTTGTCAAGTATTACATGGTCAAGCTAGCTGCCATTGCTTGGGACCAAAAACCAAAGTAATACCTATAGAAGAATGTCATCTATCTCGATTATTTGGTGGATAGGATATTAGTTGACTGGCCATTAACAAAGAGTTGTGATTAAAGGTCAAGCCCCAGAATGGCTGGACACAAGGAGAACAGTGCTACAAGGATCAGCCTTGGGAATAGTTTTTGTTCTCATATGTATTAATGATAATGGGCTGCATAGCAAGATTTCAAAATTCATTGATGATACAAAGCTGGGAAATAAATTCACAAATAAACATCTGCAACTTAAAACTGATATAATCAAACTGATGAACTGGGTTCATAGGTAGCAAATAGTCTAAATATCAATTAATGCAAAGTTTTACAAATTGGTATGGCAAAAACGAAAAGGCAAGCAACAGCATGAAATCTGTTGAACTGCAAATGGTTAATATGGAAAAAGTCTAAGGCCATAATAATCTCTGGTGACTGCACACCAAGTTTGCAATGCACAGAGGCTTGAAAAGAGCAAACAAAATTCTGGAGTCACAGGCAAGGCCTTCGAATTTAAGTCCAGGGAAATCATCCTTACTCTTTACAATTCATAGGTTCATCCCCATCTTGAATACTGTGCTCAGTTTTGGTCATCTTACCTAATATAAAACACAGCCAGAGTAGAAAGAGTAGCAAGCGTCAAGGTAACAAGATTATTTCCAGAATGAGAAATAAATCCTATGAAAGCAGATTAAATGACTTCAATCTATTTAACTTAGAAAAGAGACGGCTGAGGGGTAATCTAATAAAAGTATTCACAATTATCAAAGGCTTTGATAATCTTGATAACATCAAATTACCTGAGGCACGTTTTGTCTGATTTCACTCAGTACTGGATACAAAATTGTGGGCAAACGTTTTACCTCGAAAGAGGCAAAGTACATTTTTCTTTAACAGGACTCCTAATATATCAAACGATTTGCCAATTAGAAAGTCTGAAAGCAGAACTATAGATACATTCCAGAGACTTGATAAATATTCTGCTTCAAGTCCATGCCTTACGTTATTTGTGCCTCCTTAAGTCACACTGACAACATGCAGGTACATCTCTTTGAATTATCTGTATACCTTCTAAATTTTACCACAATAATCTGAGTTTATATCTTCCACTATCACAAACAGCCTTGAAATGATGCAATGGTCTGTTGTTATATGCATGATGGCATGATGTAGGTCACAGATAAGTAATAACAGGATAAGACAGTAGTGTTGTAATCAGAGGAGTATGGTTGAATGAGCTGATGAGGATGTGCTGAAATGGTTTGGACAAATGTGGACAGAAAGTGAGTGATGAAAGGATTACAAAGAGGATGTAAGTGTCAGAGGTGGACAGAACAAGCAGAAAGGGGAGACCAAATTAAAAATAAAAGGATGGAGTGAAAAAGATTTTGAGTCCTCTGGGCCTGATCATGCAGGAGAAAGAAAGGTGTGACACGATAGGGTGAATAGGAGCACTGTGGTATACAAAAGGCAATGAGTTGTCACTGTCAATGGATTGAACTAGGGCATATGAAGCAGCCCTGGGAAACCACAGAAAGGTCTATGAGGCCTGGATGTGGATAGGGGGCTTCGGTTTTGGAGCAATACATATGACTGTTAGAGAATACATGTGAATGAGTGAGGCTTTTACTCTCACTATTCCTGGGAAACGACAAATAACCATGTTAGAATTATATATATATTATCCAACCTTTTCTTTCATAATTGATTGTTGTTTCCCCATGTTAGCCAGGTAGTGATAGAAACTGACAAAGAAAGGCTACATCTACTCACATCCATTCTTGAGATGTCGTATGAAGGGCGGTGAAACCGCAGCTCCCTATCCACATCCATGCTCCACAGACCTTTACATGGTTTACCCAGGACGATTCACATGCCCTGGTTAAGTCCAGTGAAAGCACGTTGACCCCATACACTACATCATTCCAATTTTGCTCTATCCTCTGTATCCCTTTCACCCTTCCACATGATCAGGCCCCAATTGCTCAAAATCTTTTTCACTACACCTTGGTCTCCCTATTCTACTTGTTCCCTCCAATTCTGACACATATATCATCTTTGTTAACCTTTCCTCACTCATTCTCTCCATATATCAAAACAATTTCAGTACACCCTCTTCTCCTATTTCAAGAAAACTCTTTTTTTTAACATATTACCATATATCTCTCAAAACCTTAAATCAATAACTCAATCAAACTACCTAACACCATATATTGTCCTCAAACACTTCATTTCCAACACATCTAACCTACTCTGCCTTTGTACAATGGCACTATACATGCAATCCACCAAACCAATCCTCAGGCACTTAACCATGATCCATATCATTTTCTATGATCATCATACTTTGTCGCTGTCTCCCATGTCAGCAAGGTAGCGCAAAGAAACATACAAGAGAAATGGCCCAACCCACCCATATACACATTCACACACGCACATATACATACCGATACATTTCAACGTATACATATATATACATACACAGACATATACTTACATACAAATGTATATAATTCATACTGTCTGCTTTTATTCATTTCCGTCACCACCCCACCACACATGAAATGACAACCCCCTTCCCTCGCATGTGCGCGAGGTAGTACAAGGAAAAGACAACAAAGGCCACATTTGTTCACACTCAGTCTCTAGCTGTCATGTATAATGCACCAAAACCACAGCTCCCTTTGCACATCCAGGCCCCACACAACTTTCCATGGTTTACCCCAGACGCTTCACATGCCCTGGTTCAATGCACTGACAGCACGTCGACCCCGGTATACCACATCGTTCCAATTAACTCTATTCCTTGCATGCCTTTCACCCTCCTGCATGTTCAGGCCCAGATAGCTCAAAATCTTTTTCACTCCATCCTTCCATCACCAATTTGGTCTCCCACTTCTCATTCCCTCCACCTCCAACACACATATCCTCTTTGTCAATCTTTCCTCACTCATGCTCTCCATGTGATAAAACCCTTCAATACACCCTCTTCTGCTCTCTCAACCACACATCTCTCTTACCCTTTCATTACTTACTTGATCAAACCATCTCCCACCACACAATGTCCTCAAACATCTCATTTCCAACACATCCACCCTCCTCCGCACAACCCTATCTATAGCCCACGCCTTGCAACCATATAACATTGTTGGAACAACTACTCCTTCAAACATACCCAGTTTTGCTTTCTGAGATAATGTTCTCACCTTCCACACATTTTTCAACGCTCCCAGAACTTTCACCCCCTCCCTCACCCCATGACGCACTTCTGCTTCCATGGTTCCATCCGCTGCCAAATCCACTCCCAAATATCTACAACACCTCACTTCCTCCAGTTTTTTTCCATTCAAACTTACCTCCCAACTGACTTTGTCTCTTAAAACAACTGTACCTAATAAACTTGCTCTTATTCACACTTACTCTCAACTTTCTTCTTTCACACATTTTACCAAACTCAGTCACCAGCTTCTGCAGTTTCTCACTTGTCAGCCACCAGCGCTGTATCGTCAGTGAACAACAACTGACTACCTTCCCAAGCCCTTTCATCCGCAAGAGACTGCATATTTGCCCCTCTCTCCAAAACTCTTGCATTCACCTCCCTAACAACCATAGAGACATCACGCACCCCTGCCGCAAACCAACATTCACTGAGAACCAATCACTTTCCTCTCTTCCTACACGTACACACGCCTTACATCCTTGATAAAAACTTTTCACTGCTTCTAGTAACTTGCCTCCAACACCATATACTCTCAATAACTTCCACAGAGCATCTCTATCAACTCTATCATATGCCTTCTCCAGATCCATAAAAGCTACATACAAATCCATTTGCTTTTCTAAGTATTTCTCACATACATCCTTCAAAGCAAACACCTGATCCACACATCCTCTACCGCTTCTGAAACCACACTGCTCTTCCCCAATCTGATGCTCTGTACATGCCTTCACCCTCTCAATCAATACCCTACCATATAATTTCCCAAGAATACTCAACAAACTTACCTCTGTAATTTGAACACCCTTCTTTATCCCCTTTGCCTTTGTACAATGGCACTATGCATGCATTCCACCAATCCTCAGGCACTTCACCATGAGCCATACATACATTCAATATCCTCACCAACCAGTCAACAACACAGTCACCCACTTTTTTTTTTTTAATAAATTCCACTGCAATACCATCCAATCCCGCCGTCTTGCTGGCTTTCATCTTCCACAAGGCCTTCACTACCTCTTCTCTGTTTACAAAATCATTCTCCCTGACCCTCTCACTTCGCACACCACCTTGACCAAAACACCCTATATCTGCCAATCTATCATCTAACACATTCAACAAACCTTCAAAATACTCACTACATCTCACATCACCACTACTCGTTATTACCTCCACATTAGCCCCCTTCACCAATGTTCCCATTTGTTCTCTTGTCTTAGACACTTTATTTACCTCCTTCTGAAACATCTATTTATTCTCCCTAAAATTTAATGATACTCTCTCATCCCAACTTTCATTTGTCCTCTTTTTCACCTCTTGCACCTTTCTCTTGACCTCCTGCCACTTTCTTTTATACATCTCCCGGACATTTGCACTATTTCCTAGCAAAATCGTCCAAACGTCTCTCTCTTCTCTTTCACTAATAATCTTACTTCTTCATCCCACCACTCACTACCCTTTCTAATCTGCCCACCCCCATGCCACAAGCAAGATCCATATATACACTGAATATTCTTACCAACCACTCAGCAACTGAAATACCATCCAATCCTGCCGCATTGCCGGATTTCATCTTCTGCAAGGTTTTCACCACCTCTTCTCTCTTCAACAAAACACTCCCTGATTCTCTCACTTTGTGCACCACCCTGACCACCCTACATCTGCCACTCTATCATTGAAAACATTTAACATTCCTTTAAAATCCTCAACCCATCTCCTCCTCACTTCATTACTACTTGTTATCATTTCCCACCTTGCCCCTTCACTGATGTTCCCATTTGTTTTCTTGTCTTATGCACGTAATTAATTCCTTCCAATACATCTTTTCATTCTCCTTAAGGTTTAATGATACCCTCTCAACCCAGTCATTTGCACTCCTTTCTTGTAAGTATCATCCAAACGCCTCTCTTTTCTATTTCACTAACAACTTTAATTATTCATCATACCACTCACAACCCTTTCTAATCTACCAATCTTTCTCATACCACATGCATCTCTTCCACTGCTTCCCTAAATACCTCCCATTCTTCATCCAATCCCATCACTTCATTTGCTCTAACCTTTTCCCATTCTACACTTAATCTCGCCTGTTAATTCTTAACAAGAATCTCCTTTCTAAGTGCAATTACTCTCACCACTCTCTTCTCCCCATTTGTTTTTTATTTTGAGAACCTATACAAATATTCACTTTTGCCTACACAAGATAGTGATCAGACATCCCACCAGCTGCCCTTCTCAGCAAATTTCAAGTCTCTCTTTTACATGCCTATCAATCTATACCTAATCTAATAAAGCCCATGGACCATCTCTCCTACTCACATACACATACATGTGTGTATCTCCCTTTTTCAACCAGGTATTCCCAATCGCCAATCTTTTTTCAGCACCCAAATCCACGAGCTTTTCATCATTCCCATTCAAAATAATGAATACCCCATGTGCACCAATTATACCCTCAACTGCCACATTACTCACCTTCGCATTCAAATCACCCACGCACCAAAACTGCTTCCACTCTCAGCGGCTCCCAAAATACTTGCCTCTCATGATCTTTCTTCTCATGACATAAGCTCCAATAATCACCCATCTCTCGCCATCCACTTTCAGTTTTACCCACATTAATCTACAATCTACTTCCTTATACTCTACCACACACTCCCACAATTCCTGCTACAGGAGTAGTGCTACTCCTTACTTATCTTTTGTTCTCTCAACAACCCCTGACTTTACTCCAAAGGCATTTCCAAACCATTCTTCCCCTTTACTCTTGAGCTTCGTTTCATATAAAGCCAGAACATCAAGGTATTCTTTCCTGAAACATATTACCTAATCTCTCCTTTCTTCTCATTTTGGTTACATCTACACACATTCAGCCACTCCTATCTGAGCCTTCCAGTAGGATGAGCACACATGAGTACATATTCATACTTGCTTGCCTTCATCCATTCCTGGTGCCACCCTGCCCCACAGGAAACTAAATTGCCACCTCCTGCACCAGCGAGGTAGCGCCAGGAAAACAGACAAAAAAAGGCCATATTCATTCATTCATTCATACTAAGTCTCTAGCTGTCATACGTAATGCACTGAAACCACAGTTTCCTATCACTGCCATGAGAGTGCTTTCAAGCCAAATAATGAGTCATATGATAATAATAACTTTCATAAGACATTGTAAAAAAGCTACTGACAAAATTGTTCAATATACATATAAAGAATAAAAATAAAATATTGTTTCGTTACATGGTCACCAACTAAACAGATGGAAATATTTATACAAGTTGATGAAAAAATGAAACACCATATTCAAAACTGATGGTTTGGAGCTTATAAATTACTACAAGAGACTGAAAGAACTCAAACTCTACAGTCTACAGGTAAGAAAAACATACATGATAATACATGTATGGCATTATACAGAGGGTTTAAACTGTAGCATTAAAATCTGAAAACATTTCAGCAATGATGATAAAGAATTATCAGATTAGGAAAAATTCCTGGGAACATATCAGACATTAGATGAAGATATACAAGTCTCCTGCAAAACAGCTAGAAAGTGATTTAACTCTGTCATTTCAAGCGGGGTTTATATGTCCTGGTACTTTTTTCTTTTCACTGAAGGTGGGGCATATACACTTTAGTGATATCTTTTTTCTATCCATACTGCAGCTGTGGTGCATATAGAGAGCCATTAATGCTTGTAATGGTATCCCACACACTTTTTCCTGACACTACAGCTAAAAAGTCTTTCACACCATAATGGTAAGTATAATGTCAAGGACACCTGTACATGATTTTTGCACTGTCATCTAAAAAATTTTCGAGAAAAGTCTCTCTTAAAGACAGCAGAAATTACTGAGGAGGATCTTTAGTAATTACGTTTGTTTGTGGCAAAACACTTTTGAAAATACCACACATCTCACTACATATTCCTTAAAAATGCTACCGGAGGACCTCCTTTCCCTGGCATGAGTTGAAAGATGCATAACATATAAAGTGTCTCATCAGGATGAATTATATATCACTTAATTTAGAAAGTTACAATCTAAATCAAAGTAACAAACGTATGAAGATATCTTTTGTAAGGATTTATGACAAAATCCAGCACGCAAAGTGTCCCTGGATGTAACAAATGCTGCAGGGAATGAGTTAATGCAATTCCAGAAGAAATCAGAATTATGGAGGGACCACAAAAACATTAAAAGAAAAAATATATAAAAGACTTACTGCTGAAGTCAATCCCTACTGAACTTCAAATGGGTAATTTTATTCATGAAGCACAGAGGCAGAGAAAAATAATGTGATTCAACAGGCAAAACATGCGATGAGAACTACACAATAGCCCTGCTATTTTGGCAAAATATCATCATACTTACTCCCCTTGCTTCTTCCACTTCAGGCATGTTTATTCTCTTAGTCATTCTCTCTTTGTTTTCCTCTCAAAAAGTTCAAACCATTTCAGCACACTCTGTTAAACTCTCAAGTATATCCCCTTAAATCTTCAAAACATTCCAGCATACTTTGTTTAACTCTCTAAATCACACTTCATTTCATACCACACTTCTCTCTTACAATGTCATTCCTTACACAACTAACCATTCTCACAGCACACTATGTCCTCAGGTGTTTCTGTTCCAAAATATCTACCATCTTCCATTCTTTTGGATTTATGGGCCAGAGGTTGCACCCACACAGCACCACTGGGGCTGATGTAACTTGGAATGTATCATCTTTGCCCTCAAAGACTGTGACCTCAATACATCCAGGACATTTGCTACCCCGCTCATTCACCCACTGGTTCACTTAAACTACCACAGTTTCATTTGATGCCATGCCCCCTCCAAGGTATCTAAAACACTTTACTTCCTTCAGGTTCTCCCTTATGAAACTAATACTCAAAACAACCCTCTGTTAACTCCATAACCTTACCTTTATCTACATAAACTCTGAACATCCTCCTTTCACACACTCACAAACTCTGACACCAGCTTCTGCAGTTTCTCACATGAGTCTGCCACCAGAGTTGTGTCATCTGCAAACACTAACTGACACAACTCCAAAGTCCCTTGACACCAGCTTCTGCAGTTTCTCACATGAGTCTGCCACCAGAGTTGCATCATCTGCAAACAGTAACTGACACACCTCCAAAGTCCCTTGACACCAGCTCCTACAGTTTCTCACATGAGTCTGCCACCAGAGTTGTGTCATCTGCAAACAGTATATTGAAGACATGCCTTCTCCACAACCCTCACACTTACATCTATAATCACTCCATCTATAAATGGATTAAATACACATACACACTCAACACCCATGACAAAGGCCCACCTTCACTTGAAATCACTCACTTTCTTCCCTACTGGTATGTATGCCTTATGCTCCAAAAGAAAGTTCTTCACTTTATTTGATAGTTTTCCTCACGCCATGTATTTGTAGCACCTTTAACAAAAGGAGCTCTATTGACCCTATCATATGTTTTCTCAATATCCAAAATGCCACACGCAAACCCCTCTTTCTCTAAGCATTTCTAACACAAATTTTCTGACAAACACCTGATACAAGCATCCCCTACCACTCCTCAAATCAAAACGAAAGATAAACACTTTTCAAATATTCTATGACTAGTTTCTCACAAACTCCTGAGCAGTATTCTATCATGATGCATGGGAACCATGGGTCTTTGAGGATGACTGATACAATGGATTTTAAGTCAATCAGGTTGAACATATACTATACATCAAGGTCAGATTCAATAAAATTTCTCTTATATGCGTTTGACATTTCCCATATTAGTATGTAACACCAGAAACTGACGAAGAATGACCTCCTTTGCTCACATCTACTCTCCAAATTTGTTGTCAAAATCCTAGAACTTATTTTGACTTAAGAGTATAAAAAAGTGATTCTGATATCCTTAAAGAAGCTACCCTGGTTTGATGTACAATTGGATGCCATACAGGTTAAAAGAGAAAAACTGAAGAGCTGATGAAATACAAATTCCTGTTGAGGTGTGTCTCCACCAATTAATTTTTCTCCAACAATTAAAGGATGAAACATTATGTGATTACAATTTTTCAACATGCCCACTCATATCATAAAAAACTATACATCCTGTTTCAAAGAGCTTATGGCAAAATTACTTGAATCTGTTATGAGGTATAACCTCAGCCAATACTTCACGATGAGTACTAAGAAACTAAATGATTATACAGCTTTAAGTAGCACTATTGTGCTATGCAAGATCTATGAACTTTATACATCTAAGGCAATATGAAAAAGCATGCCAGTGTCAGAAACCTGGTATATCTAACAACTACAACAAACACTATATGAATGTCCTGATAGTGATAAAAACACTAATTATGCTTAAGCTACCTGAAGTGAGCCTCCATTCTAATGGACTTCAATGTATTGGAATTTTACTTCTAATGGACCCTTTAAGCCTCATCAGACAATCTTTGGGATCTTATGGAAAATTCAATTGGTCATTAAAAGTTTAGTCCACTAAGGTAAGGATCTACTGGACTAGGCTTAGGAATTAGTGGAGTAGTCAGTTTCTGACCTTGGTGCAGGATGCTGGGTATCAGGAAAACATGTGGCAATTTTTTGTGTATCACCTCAGTTCATATCTTTTACATTTCACTAAAGAACAATGTTCTCTCTGCACATGTACATTAACTTCACAATGATTTACAATAGCATAATGTCGGAATCCTATTTTTCTTTTAACTTTACAATGAAAAAGATAATCTACCCATTCAGAGAAGCACCTCCAATTATTCTTCCTATACAGTGGGAGAAGAGAAAAACATTTTCAGTTTGTTATTAAGATTACCTTCACTATAACCTTCCAACTAAAATGAGGTGCACCTCAACCTGGTGATTCACTGTTTACGAGTGCTGTCCGCTCTTTTTTAACTCATGCTACACCACTGCCCAGCATATCAAGTACTCCATCAGTATTTTCAGGCATACTAAGTAAGTTGTGTAATATTTTGGTTAGTGTATATGTTGCAAACAAAGATGCTTACTATAGTTTAACATCATGAAAATACATCATGTAAGAATGACACATTAACAAAAATCATTTAGTAACACGAGGGTGCAGTTCTTATTCTGATGTCCATATACTAATGATAATACTGAAAAAGTTAAGGAATGAAGTTAAGGAAGCAATGTGTGGGATGCCATTACAAATATTAACAGCCATATATTTTGTCTCAAAGCAGAGGTGGCTAATTCAAGAACTGGTGCTCATATTAGGTTAAATGCCTCCTATATTATAGGTCTCAAGCGTGGTCAATGGCCTTCTAAGGGTTAAGCATAAACTTCAAGAAGATATAAGGCCTAGCCTGGTTACTGTCTACCAGTCTGAGATAAGCACAGGCTTGATCAAAACAAAAACTAAACTTGGTGCAACTTTCTCACAGCAATGAGGTGTTTTCTATGGTATATAAGTCTGTTGTTTAGTATTACATCATAGCGGATAAGAATGCTATCAGTGGTGTAAGAGATAAGGCGTTCTGGATAAATTTCACCATCAATGAAAGGCTAAGAACAATTGAGCATCATGAACACAGACAGCTTGTGCCTCAAGCATACCACATTCCTGACCAAGAGGTGAAACCTCCAGAGCTGTTTCCTTTTGATTCAATATCATCATTGGACCATGGTAAATTAACAGTTCACACATTAATGTGAATTTCTTGTTCCCCTCCAGGAAATCCAAATGCAAAAGAATCTGGCTTCTAATAGATTGCCCTAATCAGTCCATTAAAATGGGGTTTCACTGAATACTGATAACTTCAACATGTATTTTCCAACAACTATAAAAAAAGCTCTACTAAGCATAATGAAGCTGCCATTCATCCACCTACCAGCTTTCAACAAACCATTAACCCCTTCAGTGCATATCAATATTTGGTCTTTTAGGCAAACATCATAAAGAAAGGAGAAAAGCATAATATAATACATGGAGCAATAACAGCCTATCACTGTAAGCATCATGTGATGCATGGGGCAGTGAAAGGGTTAACTGCATTTGAACAAATATAAAAAAATATTTATCACAGTATGCCACTAAATGGGAGGATTCCCTCCAGTGTAAGATGGTGAATGTGGGCTTAATGTGACTTTATGAAGATCTCTTAACCCTTTAAGTGCTGGCTATGGATAAAAGGTATCTCCCAAGGACAAGCAAAATCAAAAAATACTGAAATATTAAACAAGGCATCTTTGAGCCATTCAAATAGCCAGAGCCACTCAAACCAAGCACAGCCTAAGACATTTAAGCCTTGGTGCAACATAAGGCATTTAAACCTTGATGCATTATAAGCCACTTTTCAACCCAGTGTGTATCCAGAAACCTAGTACTTCAATCAACTGATCTCTTTTTCTCAACTGTGCTTGGAGATTAAGTCTTTCACTAACATCATATCAAAATCACTCTTTTCACTGTCTCCTGATAGGTATAAATCAGATAAATGGCCATCATCATCATCTGAATCCTACGAAATCTTGTCCTTTTTACTTAACAGTAGTAGGGTGGGGCTTGCTTTGGATACCATGTCGGACCTACTTCCATTATAGTGATCTATGGGTATGTGAGAGGCTTAAAGACTTTTCCACAGGATAATCACAACTGCAAGTGACATATAGTGACTCTATATGGCTCTGGAAAGCATGGGACTATCCAAACATGGGAAAAAATGTCAAAAATGTATATATCCTAAGCATTTTCCCCACATTTAAAGGGTTAAGTAGATAGTACTATTGTACAACAAAAGCAAAGTACTGCAACACAATGCTTTAATAAGCAGCTTCACTTTCATTCCTACTTTATAATAGTTGCACTGCACTTCCAAAATCACTTAATGCATGAATGACTTTATCTAACCAAATACCATTACAATAGAAAACTAGCTTATTCTAATCCAATATACTATATGCAGAACTGTGTTTTGTGCACCATTCTGATACCATCAAATATAAAAAAGAACAGAATTTACTATACACTGTACAGGCTTGCTCTGCATAACAATTTACTACAATACATTTTCAATCACACATTTTATTGGAAAGTGTTTTTCTACATATGACGATAACACTGCAATCTGGGTGTGCAGTCAAATGTGTTCTAAATCATTATTCAAAGAGCCTATCTAATTCATTATTCAAAGAGCCCTTTACTTGGGTACCATATTGCATAGTACCACTTAAATCACAAGCTGTGCCCTACCACTTTTGATGTAAAGTGGATCTAATATAAAACTGTACATTCACTCATGAATGTCCCTCAGTAGAATGGTTTCCATAGTGCTGTCTGTTAATGAACATGATCAAAATTTGGGAGATCAAAGAAAAAGCTTGAAAATTATGTCTGCACACAGATAAAACATATGGAATATCAATGCTGACAGTAGGACATCATAGTGTTGACACATCAAACTATATGCCTCAACAATCAATGGTAACATGAAAAATATCATGAATCAGAAACTTTAATAACCTGGATTTTTTCATGCCACAGCACAACATATCATCTAGATTGAATCTTTAATCATTCAGAGAAACACATTATCATGAGCTCCTGTTTAAATCGTGTCCTGTCAGCAACTACAAATTACTGATTCAATCTTTTTCCCTTAAATACTTTATTTACTTTGAAGTAATGCAAAAATTAGTTTGATATGAATTACTCTATAAATCCTTAGTTACCAATAAAAACACACATTTCCTGAAACTTTCTGTTGCAAATCAACTAAAGTACCCTACTGAACTGCTACTACTAGGTAACTACAGTGCCTATGGGACTCACCGATCTACAGACATCACAGATAACATCCTCGTCAAACTCAATAGATAGAGATTCCTCAGTCTTGAGCAACTTGTGGATGTTCTCACAGCACGTCTCTTCAAGATGTTCAATAATCATCTCGAAGATCAGTGGTGGAACAGGTGCAGCACCTGCAAAGTACAACAACATACTGATTCCAAAAGAATTCAGACACAAAGCCTCTACATCATTAATTACATTCCCTTATTTTTCTACATCTGCAAATCATGTCCAGTGTGAAGAGTAACATGAACTTCCACATTTATAGAGGTACTTCCAGCTTTTTCATTTTACACATTAAGAAGATTGATCAATTGAGACCAAGGTCTCCATTCATACCACTTTCATACAAAGAATGTTTCCACTGAATATGATCCTTAATCATTCCTCTAACAGCTGATCTAAACAACCTCTACCACCCCAAAACCATAATTTTTCCCCAATCTGATGCTCTGTGCATTCCACCATCCTCTCTATCCCCAATCTTCTAAACAGCTTACCATGTACATTCAACACACTTGTACCTCTGCTAATTTAGACAATCACTTTCGTTTTCCTTATCTTTATAGAATGGCATACAAGCCTTCTGCCAATCCTCGGGGCTATACAGACATCAAAATTCTAAGCAACCAATCAACAACACAATCTTCCCCTTCCTATAGAAATTCAACTACAGTAATATCCATTCCAGCAGCTTTGCCATTCTTCATCTGAAGCAAGGCTTTCATCACCTCTTTTCATCAAATCACTTGGCCATTATGCTCACTTTGCATACCTTCACATCCAAGCCACCACACACTTGTCACTCTATCACTGAACACATTCAACAGCCTTTAAAAGTAATTACTTCATCTCCTCTTCACCTCATCTCTGATTGTTACCACTTCCCCATTTACTGAAGCTCCCTTTTGCTATTGCTTTTCTAATGCTATTAACCTTCCTCTAAAGCATTTTCTTATTCTCTCTCTAAAGTTTGCTGAAATTTGCTTTCTCCAATAAATAACTGCCTTCTTTTTCAAGCCCTGCACCTTCCTCTTGAACTCCTGCTGCTACATCTAGAACATCTTCCTTGCAAGTAACACTGATATGCCTATCTTTTTGCCTTCCCTTGTAATCTACCATCCTCATCCAATCACTCATTAACCTTTCTGACATGCCCATGTCACATACTTCTCTCACACATGTAAGCAATACTACCCTAAATACCTAACATTCCTTACCCAATCCCCTAACTTCATTTACTCTTACCTTCTACCATTTTATACTTAATCTCTTCAATCTAGGGAAAAAAATCAAGACATGCAGTCATTCTCAACTTTCTTTATGATGCATCAAACCTATTGCCTCAATCAATAAGCAAAACAATAAAAAAGTAATAATCTTACCCATTCTGGCTCTTTCTCCATTGTAAGCGTTCAGCCACTTGTCATCTAGGTCATCCATGTCGTAGCGGCACATCTTCTCTGCCTTGGTTGGAAGGTTGCTGAGGATGTGCTGCTCATTGCTGAAGAATTCATCATGGTTTACACGGATAAACTTGTCCTTGGTACTGGGGATAAACACAAATTTAATGAAACTCTGTCAAATGAAAGCTGGGGGATAAGGAGGAGACACTACGTGTGAATAAGTGGAGTGAAGGAAGAATGACTTAAAAAAGTACATATAAGTATGGAGGGCAGACGAAGTTAGAATACATGCATACTAAAGTGCAATGTGTATGGATGAATCGGGTACTTAAACCAATCTTAAAAAGCACAAGTGTGTATGACGAGTGGATATCTGAAAAGGGGGATTAAATACATGAGATGGAATGTGAAGAGGTAACTGACAGTGATGCTCATGAATAAACTCATTAATGGAGATGTGGAATGAAACAGTATTTGAGAGAAATCATGCATGGAAACCTACACTGGAGTCAGTTACCTAGTTGAAGCTAAAACTCCTACAACGGTAAATTATCCGGTTGTAACACAAAGGCAACTTCAGTGCTTTCGGTAAGAGCAACATATCACATTTTTCAGCAGATCTCTACTTTGCTCCATTAGGTTTCCAATGCTGTTTAGCATATTACAATAATCTTAACTGTAATAACATTTGGTGACTTTGAGATTTGCATAAGTCATCCTAAATACAGCATGATTCTTGAAAAATTATCTTAAATACCAATATGGACAAGTTTATGATTATAAAGATTCATGCACAGATGACTCTACTGTGTGTCATCCAAAATACTTTTGTTAGCATAATATGGTTATGAATATTTGTCAAAAGCTTAAAAAACTCATTAAAATGCATTTTTACAGTCAACAATAACCATTTCTGGGTCTAATGGTTCATGTTATAGTTTGAAGTGTGTGCCCATCTTTCCTATGCATTATGTGGCGGTACAATGCATCTCGAGTTCAGCAGGCCCACTCCTCTCACTTCAGACATAAATAATCTCACTTCAGCAGTACTTCAGTGGATCAAAGTCTGAGGAATTCTCAGACCACTCTAGCAGTTGAATATTTATTCATTTATATCTTTGATGCCCATTCCCTTTGGAAACTCCCTCAAATGGTAGGTAACAGCAAAAGTCTTTCCACAACTGTTGAGCTTCAGAGCGACTTCTTAGCCTTTAATCTCTCAACTTTAACAGGCCACTGGCAATGGGCAACTCTAGCATAGTATAGTAATGTACCAACCAACTACTACCTAGCATTCCTGCCATATGTTTCACCCTATAACTTCTGCCTAATGCTCCCAGCTAATGCTTCTACCTAAAGCTCCTGTCTAACATTCCTACCTACTACTTTTATCTATAGCTCCTACCATTTTGCCAAAAAAGGCAGGGATAGCACCTAATGGCATGGGGCACTTTCTTGCACAAAATGACCATACCTGTGAACCTCATAAAAAAGGAAGCTGATGGTCCTCTAGCATGTTATTGTATTGCTCTTCATCCATTTAAGTGTTTTACGTTAAGAAGTAAAAACATCCCCTAACCACTGCAACACTAAAGCAACACCAGATCATCACACTATCTAGGTGTTTTACCTTCTTCAATGTGAAACAAGAGTCATACTTGCACGTCTTTGTAAATACAAGACATTCGCTTTTCATTTCCTTTGTTGGCTTGGTTTTGGCAGCTGGCTTACAGGAGGGAATGTAAAGGTCCTTTTCCATGAAATGTTGAATGGTTCTTTAAGAAATGTTTCCTTTAAGTTTCGGATAGCTTTTCTTGAGATTAGAAGCTAAAGGGCAGCGTTGCTTCAACATTTCTTGTCTTTGAACCAGATAGGTTTTGGTGGTGGGATGCCACTGTCAAGGAGGCCATGAGAACTAGTAATCAGCTGCCTGCTCATGCATTCTAATCACCAGGTGCAACTAAAAATCTAAAAGTCTACCCAGATTTTCTTACTTCCATGTGAAAATTTGGGCTTTATCCTTCTTAGAAAGGTAAAAGCCAACCATCTTGAAGCACAAGCAGAAGAAACACAAGGCCCAGATGCTAAATTCCCAAAATGAATTGGCAGCCAGGAGTAAAGAAAGAACCTCCTTCCTTAAACATAGCATGAGCCACACTGAGGTAGCTTTATGATGCTCATAAAGAAACACCAGTCTCAGTAACCAGTTATATGACAACACACCGAGAGCATCATATGCTTACACCCAAAATAAACCTTAGCATTATATGGCCTTTGAAATAAAGGGGCAGACAAGGATTTTTGCACACACTGTAGTTCCTCTCTCTCAATTCAGACTTATGGAGTGAACTGGAAGGGGGAAGCAGTAACCTTGTGAAACTTTAAGGGCTAAAATGCAATTTCTCCCTATATCTCTTCCTAAGAATCATTTGTTTCCCTCTCTTCAATTTCAGAACATCACAATTCAACCTTGTAATATGTTATAAACAAGTTGGTCATAATCATCTCCTCCACTCTGTCTTGTAAACCCCATATAGTTAACATCACAAAGTCTGCTTCCCAAAAGCGTAGAGTGCTGTGTAGGAGCAATAAAAATATTTCTTTTTTTTTTAGGTTTCATTTGCAAAAGTATTCAAAACCACTCACAGATCTTGGGGGTTCACCCTCCATCACTCTATAAACAAGAGTGGAATCAAAAGCCTTCTGTTTAATCCATTTTCCTGACATCATCTCTCTTCAACATTCCCTTTCCATGCACAGAGATGTTGCTCTCTCCCAATTCTATAGATACTATTTTGGCCCATGTTCTTGTGAAAATGTCTGCATGTGTCCACAACCTCAAGATCTGGACCCATGGCACAAATTTTCACTCTTGCTGCATGGAGACTGGACACTCAAGGATTGGCTAATATTTCCTTTCCTCAAACCACTAAGCGGTAGAATTCTCTTCCTTCATCTTTCCAACTTCATGTAATCTTTCTTCCGATATGGGGCATGTCTACAAACACTTACTGAACCCAAATTAATTTATACTTTCTTTCTCCTCAACTTTTTCCTTTCACCCCGAAGTGGCCTTGACGGAGGCATATATTTGTTCATGCCATGTCAGTAAAAGAAAAGGAAAAAAATCTGAGGGTACTGCTACAGCAGATATACAAAGTTTTGTCATCCTACACCCACATGTTATGAAATGTATCCCAACATGTAAGGAACAGGTATGCCACATATGAAATTCTGCATTCTATATGTGACAGTGGCTTACCCCAGTCTTATGGTTTTAAGTTCAAGACATACTACAATTTTGAAATTTCTTAGCTTATTGCTGAGCCTAAAGTAATCAAACCTATAGTAAGCTACCCAATATATCCATTCTACTTAAACATGAAACTTCTGTCTATCTATTTATATCTCTTGATAACCATTCCTTCTGGGAACTCCCATCGAGGGATGGCTGCAGCAAAAGAGGTTTCACTTATCTGTCTTACCACACCTTCTTCACACACACACCATTCCATACATTCTTCCACCATTTCTCTCCCTCCAGTAACATTCCATTCTATTTCTCATTGCCACAGGTGATATCGTCTCACCAACCCCTTTAATTAAACTGTACATTCCTTGTAAACTTTCTGTCTTGCATTCTTTTCACATACCCAACCACCTCAAAATATTACCTTTCACCCACTACCACTCCAAAATTCTTTCCCTGCCATACTAAATCTTTAATACATCCCTTCATTTCTTTCTTCATTTCCATCTAGTCATTTCACATGCTCCTCCCAAACAGCAAATTTCTACAGCCTTGATTATTGGCCTCTATGGCTCATTCCAAGTCCATGTCTTGGCTGCATAAGTCAGGGCCAGGAGGCCCATACTGTCACTTCATCCTTTATTCATCACCATACTTACTCCTCTACCCTTCATTATTCTATTAAGGGACTCAATAACTACTCTTTCCTGTATTTCTCTCTCCCCTATATACCCTATATACCATGTACATATATGCACAATGGTAAACACAAAATGTCTAAAAGTAACATACGTATAAATCCAAATGAATTCGTACCCTGAGCAGTGTAAGGGTATATCCTCACTTAAAAAGGAAAAATCCATTTCAAACTCAAATTCATGAAACACTTCTCTCATCAGCAAGTATATCCATTAGATATTTCCCTACATTCAATACTGAGTGGAGTATGCCAAACATTACTTAAGCATTTCAATCTTGTACTATATCTCTAAGCAATCATATGTCAAAAAATTACTTGAAATAACTATATAGCGCTACCTTGCGCGGAGGAAGGGGGCGCCATTTCATGTGTGGCGGGGTGCGATGGGAATGGATGAAGGCAGTAAGTATGAATATGTACATGTGTATATATGCATATGTCTGTGTATGCAAATGTATGTATACGTTGACATGTATAGGTATGTATATGTGCATGTGTGGGCATTTATGTACATACATGTGTATGTGGGTGGGATGGGCCATTCTTTCGTCTGTTTCCTTGTGCTACCTCGCTAATGTGGGAGACAGCGACAAAGTATAATAAATAAAGAAATAAATATATAAATAAATAACTATATAGTATATAAAGTTTTTTTTTTTCAATTTTCCAAAAAAAGGAACAGAGAAGGGGGCCAGGTGAGGATATTCCCTCAAAGGCCCAGTCCTCTGTTCTTAAGGCTACCTCGCTAATGCGGGAAATGGCGAATACTTTGAAAGAAAGAAAAGAAAGTCTATAAAGTTATTTATCCCATAATTTTGGATTTTCACTCAAAACATAATCAAAATCAGTCTCTATCTAAGTACATATTCAGATCACAATCAGGGTATTTTCCTAAGGATTCAGCTTAGGCTAATTAACCCATGTGATACTTACAGCCTGAAGTTGGCCTCACGATCCCGCTGTGGTTTCTGTATGGTGACGGTGACAGTTGACTCAGGAAGGGAATCAGGGTTAACTGGGACCTGGACACCTCGTTCCCAGTCCTGCCTCCAAGTATCACCAATTCCCCAGTAATCATCGGAACTAAGGGGCTCATTGTCCGCGAGTTTCATGGCTGATATCAGGTCCTTGCGAAACAACTGTGATGACATAACAATCAATTAACCATCAGAAATATCCAATTCAACCTATCTCATAATACCCAATCCATACAACTACAAAGGAAGACAAAAGATCAACCACAAGCATGAAAGCATTGCATCAAGTAGAATCCTCATCAATAATATGAAAATCTTTCACAAAAAGAGTATGCATACATATCTTTTCTTTATACACAGCTGCCTCTCCAGCCTTAGCAAGTTAGCATCAGAAACAAACAAACAATGCCTTATTAGCACACATCCAGTCCCTAACTGTCATGCAATAATGCCTTAATACCACAACCTATCATCCATATGTAAGCTCTATAGACCATTTCATGGTTTAATTTGGCCACTTCATATGCCACTGTCTAGCCCAATAATAGTGCATTCCCTCCTATGTACCATATCAATCCAATGCATTCTATTCCATCAAACCTCTTCCCCTCCCAAATATTCAGGCTCTAATACCCTAAAGCCTTCTTCACTCTATCCTTCCAACTCCTTCCCAGTCTCATCCTCCATCTTCATCTCTTCACTCTCTTCAAATGTCCAAACCATTTCAGTATATAATAGTTGGTCCTCTCACTTCATCTACATGTACTACCAAAACTATTTCTTACAATGTCATTCCTTATATAATCAACCTGCCTCACACCATATATTGTCCTTAGGAATCTGATTTCCAACATATCAACCCTTTTTTTTAAAGGCACAAAAATCACATCTATACAACACTATCAGGACTATCATGTCTTGAACAAGATAAACATATCCATCTCTGCTCTAACAAAAAATGAGCTCTTCTACATGTTAATAAAGAGTCAGTGATAAGCAAGATCCCTGATGGATACAACTGTTGATACGAGGAAAACTTTAACGACTAAATCAATGGTATGACCAGACTACATTGGTATAGCAGTGAGCATTCACGGGCCACCCAGGATCCAGTGCATTGGTTCAAATCCTGATTGTGGAAGTCAGTCCATAGTCAACCCAGCTGTTCATCTACACCTAGGGGTTGGTCAATAAAATGGGTAACTGGCTCAGGCTAAAGTACACAAACACACACACACACACACACACACATACACACACGTGTGAAAAATACTTACAAAAACAGAAAGATTTGTATGTAACATTTATGGATCTGGAGGAGGAACATGACCGGGTTGGTGGAGATGCTTTGTGGAAGGTCTTAAGAGTACATGGAGTGGGAGGAGAAGCAGTGAAAGGTTTTACCAAGGATGTAAGGCAGTGTACGAGTAAGAAGACAGGAGAGTGATTGGTTCCCAGTGAATGTCGGTCTGAGGCATGAGTGTGTGATGTCCCTATGGTTGTTTAATTTGTTTATGGATGGGGTGGGTAGGGAGGAAAATGCAGGAGTTTTGGAGAGAGGTGCAAGCATGCAGTCCGTTTGGGATGAGAGGGCCTGAGAAGTAAGTCATTTGTTGTTCACTGATGATACAGCTCTGGTGACTGATTTGAGGGAGAAACTGCAGAAGTTGGTGATGAGTTTGCAAAAGTATGTGAAAGGAGAAAGCTGAGAGTAAATGTGAATAAAAGCAAGGTTATTAGGTTTAGTAAGGTTGAGGGACAAGGTTACTGGGATGTAAGTTTGAATGGAGAAAAATTGAAGAAGTTGATAGAGTTGATAGAGATGCTCTGTGGAAGGTATTAAGAATATATGGTGTGGGAGGCAAGTCATTAGAAGCAGTGAAAAGTTTTTATCGAGGATGTAAGGCATGTGTACGAGTAGGAAGAGAAGAAAGTGACTGGTTCTCAGTGAATGTTGGTTTGCGGCAGGGGTGCATGATGTCTCCATGGTTGTTTAATTTGTTTATGGATGGGGTTGTTTGAGAGGTGAATGCAAGAGTTTTGGAAAGGGGCAAGTACGCAGTCTGTTGTGGATGAGAGAGCTTGGGAAGTGAGTCAGTTGTTGTTCACTGATGATACAGCACTGGTGGCTGATTTGGGTGAGAAACTGAAGAATCTGGTGACTGAGTTTGGTAAAATGTGTGAAATATAAAAGCTGAGAGTAAATGTGAATAAGAGCAAGGTTATTAGGTACAGTAGGGTTGAGGGACAAGTCAATTGGGAGGTAAGTTTGAATGGAGAAAAACTGTAGGAAGTGAAGTGTTTTAGATATCTGTGAGTGGATTTGGCAGCGGATGGAACCATGGAAGCGGAAGTGAATCATGGGGTGGAGGATGGGGTAAAAGTTCTGGGAGTGTTGAAAAATGTGTGGAAGTTGAGAATGTTATCTTGGAAAGCAAAAATGGGTATGTTTGAAGGAATAGTGGTTCCAACAATGTTATATGGTTGCGAGGCGTGGGCTATGGATAGAGTTGTGTGGAGGAGGGTGGATGCGCTGGAAATGAGATGTTTCAGGACAATATGTGGTGTGAGGTGGTTTGATTGAGTAAGTAACGAAAGGGTAAGAGATATGTGTGGCAATAAAAAGAGTATGGTTGAGAGAGCAGAAAAGGGTGTTTTGAAATGGTTTGGTCACATGGAAAGAATGGGTGAGGAAAGATTGACAAAGAGGATATATGTGTCAGAGGTGGAGGGAACGAGGAGAAGTGGGAGACCAAACTGGAGGTGGAAAGATGGAGTGAAAAAGATTTTGAGTGATCGGGGCCTGAACATGCAGGAGGGTGAAAGGTGTGCAAGGAATAGAGTGAATTGGAACGATGTGGCATACCAGGGTCAAAGTGCTGTCAGTTGATTGAACCAAGGAATGTGAAGCATCTGGGGTAAACCATGGAAAGTTTTGTGGGGCCTGGATGTGGAAAGGGAGCTGTGGTTTCAGTGCATTATACATGGCAGCTAGAGACTGAGTGTGAACGAATGTGGCCTTTGTTGTCTTTTCCTAGCGCTACCTCGTGCACATGTAGGGGGAGGGGGTTGTCATTTCATGTGTGGCGGGGTGGCGATGGGAATGAATAAGGGCAGACAGTATGAATTATGTACATGTGTATATATGTATATGTCTGTGTGTGCATATATATGTATACGCTGAGATGTATAGGTATGTATATGTGCGTGTGTGGACATGTATGTACATAAACGTGTATGTGAGTGAGTTGGGACATTCTTTCGTCTGTTTCCTTGTGCTACCTCGCTAACGCGGGAGACAGTGACGAAGTATAATAAATAAACTAAAAAAAAATAATACAGGATGTTATGGATAATGAGAACAGAGAGTAGCAGAATAGCCTAATGAAAAGTATAAAAGGCAAAGACTTATGCCATACCATCAAATACTTTGAAGATGTCAAAGGAAAAAAGGTGAAAATCAGAGGTAAGTGACAATAACTTTGGCAATGAAAAAGTCAAATTGCTGATCTGAAACAAAGGAAAAGGATTTCAAGCTTTTCAGAAAGTGAGAGTTAAGAAGAGCTTCATAAACCATAAAGATAGTACAAGCAGAGCAATGGGATGATAGTTTTGAAGTAACAGAGAGGTCTCCTTTCTTCAGGAGGGGCTGCACCAGAGAATGCTTCTAAGCAGGGATGGTCTGGGTTTTCATAATGAGATGAAGTATGTAAGTATCAAAGCTAGTTCAGAGGCACACTCCTTTAGGACACAAGTTATGCTATCCACCCAATTTCAGCTGGGTGTGTACTTTGAAGACCCAGAGCAAGGAAAATACAGAAGGCATAGGTTGAATGGGAGAAGGTGGGGGGAAAAAAAGACAAGATACGAAATCATCCAAAGTAGAGTTAGAGGAAAATAAGGTACTGAGAAGAGCGGCTTTATCAGTAGGATTAGCTGAAGATCAAGTTGGATGTGGCTGCCTAAAATCAGAAAAAATACTAACATACGAGAAGAGGAAGCTTATTTACATATCATTTATCCAATGTGAAGTGAGATGACAGCAAATTGTAGTAAATCTTTCTTCATTAGCTACATTAAATGAAGCTGAAATTGAGTATGTAATGAGGGTATAAAGAATAAGCTTTTGAGGATAGTAGAAAATGATAAAAATGTATTGTACCTCATGAATAACCAAATCATAACTTTACTTACAAATCAATACATGCCCTGGATGATGAAAGCAAGCATAAACATACCTCAGCCGGGGCCTCTGAGGCTGACCGGTTGTATGCCCGCAAGTCACCCAGATGTTTTGGTGTCCAAACAGATCGCTCTTCATCGTCAGAACCAGAGTTGTCAATGCGGCGTTTTTTACGAGCAGCAGCAGATGGGGCGCCCCCTCCCCCCTCAGCTGAGCCCCCAGCTTTGCTCAGCTGTCTTTTAAAGCGCATTGACATCTTTACCTTGTCATAATTTCCTTCAGTTCACCAGAGGGAATTCTGTAATGTAAAAAAGAATACATCATTAACACATGGAATCTTTCAAGATGTAAGTTATATACACTGCAGTGTATATTTTTTTTCATTTCTGTTCATAATTACCTGCATGAGTGAGGTAGCATGAGGAACAAACATACAAATCATCTAAGTCACTTACACCTAGTCTCAATTGTCAAGTATAATGCACCAAAACCAAAGCTCCATATCCAAAACCAGGCCCCCACAGACCTTTCCATAGTTTCCCCTCAATCGTTCATATATCCTGGTTCAGCCCACCAACAGTACATCACCCTTCATGTACCACATTGTTTTAATTTGATCTCTCCCTTGCATGCTTCATACACTCCTGCATTTTCAGGCCCTGAAAAGTCAAAGCATCTTTCACTCCATCCTTCCATCTCCTCCTTGGTTTTCCCTTTTCCATATTCTCTCCACTTCTGACATGTATATGTGCCTACCCATCCTCTTAATATGTACAATCCATTTCAGCACATCCTCTTCAGTTTTCTCACAAATACTCCTCTTGCTACCAAACCTCTCTCTCACTATGTTATCTCCAGTTCAATCAACCTTACTAATGTTACATTTTGTCAAACGCTTCACTTGCAACACATTAACCCTTTTCTGTAAATCCATACAATACCAATGGGTTTAACATACCATCAAACCCACTCATCTTTGCCCTCACAGACAGTGACCTTTCTTTCCATAATTCCTCATTGCACCTACAACTTTCACCCCATCACTTATCCCATGGCTAACTTTAGCTCCTATGGTTCCATTTGGTGTCATCTCCACTCCCAAGTATCTAAAACAATCCACTTCCTCGAAATCCTTTCCATTTAAACTCACACTCTAAGTAACCCGTCTATCTCCAATGCTAAACTTTATACACCTGCTTTCACATCTACTCTCAACACTCCTTTCCCATTCTTTCCAAAACTCAGAAACTAGCTGCTGCAATTTCTCACATGAATATGCCACCAGTGCCAAGTCATTAGCTATAAGTGGCTCACTTCCAAGGGCCTCCCCAACCCTTGACTGACTGTAGACCTGTCCCTCTCTCCAAATCCTCATATTCAACTCCCTCACTACCCCATTCAAAACCCAACGTACAGCCATGGTGACATCACACACCCCTGCCACAATTCTACATAATCATCTATTCTGCTCATGAAATCATTGGAAGGTATAACTCTCATTTTTTTTTATTTTTTTTTTTATACTTTGTCGCTGTCTCCCGCGTTTGCGAGGTAGCGCGAGGAAACAGACGAAAGAAATGGCCCAACCCCCATACACACGTACATACACACGTCCACACACGCAAATATACATACCTACACAGCTTTCCATGGTTTACCCCAGACGCTTCACATGCCTTGATTCAATCCACTGACAGCACGTCAACCCCTGTATACCACATCGCTCCAATTCACTCTATTCCTTGCCCTCCTTTCACTCTCATATATAAGAGTATACTGTTAAACACAGATGATTTAATCTTAGCATTTGCTCTACCATTACAGCTAGTACCAAGACATCCACGGCAACAGAAGAATTTTATTCTTATGCTTTATGTATCTACCTATTTATCTATCAATTCATATCTCTGACACCTATTCCAACTGGAAGGCCATCAAAATGGTGGTCATTTCAGTAGTCTCTCCATAACTAGTGAACTCCATTTAAGTGGATTCTTACAATCCAATCTTGGACTTTTCAAACTATAGGATGCACTGGAGCATAGGATGATACAACAGCTTGGAGAGCAAACTACGCGTCAGAATATATCGTAAATTTACTTTTTCGGAGATTACTCAATTAATTCAAATACAGCCTGAATACTACACATTTCTGCAGCAAATATGGAAGCTTGTCTCTGAACTTTTGCTATATGAGTTTCTTCTGCCATAACTCCAACAAAGCTTACACATTCATAACATTTTGAGCCATTAGTAAATATCTTTATTTTAATTGCATGAATAGCATCATGATGAAGAAATCTATTTCTGTTTTTATAGAGGCAATGTTGCTCTCCATTGTTTTCATCTAGCCACTGCAAAGTTTGATCTCAGGAACCTTCTACGGAAAGAATCAAGCAAGAGCTATTTTTCTAACTGGGTTTATATCCAAACCAATCTCATTAACAGCATTCATTTTCTCCTTACCTTAAACAGTTTAGATAAATTTGGATGCTGAACAAATAACACAGTCTTCTCAGCAGTGAAAACAAATTTATACGCAGAATTACAGTGATGTATGTTTAAGCCTGAAGAGATACCTTAAGCCAAGTTCTTTGAGTTTTAAATTCATAGGATGCTCACTAAAATAAGCATACATATCTGAATGCCTCTGAGCATATTCTAAAAGCATGATTAGGGACAACAACAACTGAATTCAGCATGTCCCCATTGGCCAATGAAATATATCTGGTAACCAGAGTCATGTTTCGATACACAGAGTACATCATATAAACCCACAGAGGTTTTCCCAGCTGCTTCCCAAGAGTAGAGGTAGTGAGATATCAACTTCAAAATGTTTAGAAACTTTGTCACTCTAGTTTTGAGGTTTTTAATATCAGGGCACAACACAATCTTTTATCAAAAATCATGCCCAAAATTTTTGCTTATTCTTCACTAGAATGAGAATGCCTTTCAATAATATATATGGAGTTATTGATATTTTAGTTGACCCTGTAAAATGTATAAATATAGTTTTTGTTCTGAGAAACTAAAAGGCGTTACCTGCCAAATCAGCAATTTTATCAACAGCAACTTGTAAGCATCTTACAGCAAATTCTGACGTTTGATGATATACAACAAATAGCCGAATCCTTTCTCGTAACATACTGAAAATCTGAAATCCTTTGCTGTAAACTAAAATCACATTATCCTTGTTTGCTGTTTCCAGTGTCAACATGGCAGTACCAAGAATAGACAAAGAATGGATTCATTACCTCACATCTATATCTAGTTATCATGTTTAATACTCAGAAACCACAGCCCCCTCTCCACAGATAAGCCCAACCCAGCGAACTATTTGTGTTTGGCTCCTGGGTACCTCATATACCCTGGTTCTGTCCACTGACACTTTCTTGCCTGTCCCTAACAACATCATAGCATCTTTCATTACATCATTCCATTATGTCATTTAGTCTCTCCATCCTTCTCTTTCCTCCCCTCCTAACGTAGTATATCCTTTTGGTCATCCTCTTAACATTTATCCTATCTATACTTCCAAACCATAAGGTTTATATGACTAGCAATCAATAATAGTGTCATATACCCTGAAGAGAAACTGTTTTGCTTAAGGTATACTTGATACGTGCTACAAATCACCTGCATATCTAAACACAACCAACCTTGCAAGATCGGAGTCTTTCAATGAGAGGATCTGAAGAGGCAGGAGCCAGGACACAGTACAACCCTCTGTTTCACCTCACTGCCTCGTGAAAAGAATTCAGACTGCACATTATTCCAAATAACAGCTACGGTACCTTGCTGAAATAACAGGAAACAAACAATTATTAACTCACAATAAAAATTCATATTTCTATTAATCAATAGTTTTGACAAGTTTGGATTGCTTAATTGTATCATAAGTTTTGAAAACAAAGACAAAATACAAAAGTAGCTAATACGTTACATAGTTAATTTCAAAGACGAAAAACTGCAAAGATCTAAGATAAAAATTCTTTTCTCAGAAAACTGAAAACCAAAGGTTTTGCTTCCTCCAACAGAAAATTTCTAAAAACCAAAAGAGACCCTACCAAAATGTAAGTTACAAACAATTGTGCTTAGGGAATTTACAGCTCATAAAGTTGCCTTGCAATAATTTGCAAAGGAAACTGTAGAAACTATATTTATCAAAATAAGTGACTAACCACTAAGAGAAAAAAATGAATATAATGTTACAACATTGTGCAGACTAAGCAAGTATGTCAAATATAAAATGCTAAGATAATAAACATTCTTCAACTCTTCACTGACAGTTTCAACTATCAAACAATATGTGTATTTCTAACATATAATTTCCATATTTGTTAATACTATTCACTCTGCATTTACTGTATCTACCTGACTTCCTGTTAAGAAGCACTGCATTCTTCATATCCTTGTGTTTGTAATCCCTTATGCAGGGATTTCATTTTAGAATTAGTTAGGCTTTACCAGCAACAATTCTGGAGGAGCTGTGGCCTTTCCTTTTTACCCCTTAACTTTCTAGATTAAATAACTGTACACCTGAGTTTCCAACCATTATGACCAATCTTCCAACACATTCAACAGGTATTCTTCTTTTTTTCTCATACTTCTGAACCTTTCCACTAAACATACACTATTAATGAGCCTTCAGAGAATTCCAACCACAGTCTTATTTCTATGGCTTCTAACCTGTCATGCCAACCCTTTATCCAACACTTTAGAACTATTCAGTCATTGTTACATAGCTTCTTTACTGACTTTCCTGACAAGAGGTAATACTTTTCTAGCTGGGATTCCTCCAGCGGTGCTCAACATATTGTACAATGGAAGTTGTCTTGATCTGACTGCTCTAGCTCTGATGCATGTCACATCAGGAACAGAGCATGTAAGGTCATCAAATTCTTCCCTTCCCTGAATCCCACTCCACTTTCATTTCTGCTCAGAATCATAGCAAAAATGTTAACTGTAAAACCAAGCATACATACACAGGAAGAAACTGTGCTGATTTGACTTCAACTGATAAATCTCTCTTAACCAAAAACACCTCCAATAACTTCCGTAATTCATCCTTTACTCTTTTCTTCCAACCTTATCAAGCTACACTAACTCTCTAACATATAAAGCCACACTTGGCAGTGCTTTATTTTCCTCTCACTCAACTTTCTGTGATCTTGCAAGTCCTCCTCCTGATGAACCTATGCCATTGCCTACATTTCCTTTCAGTGGGACATGACAATTATTTTCCCAGCACACTGCCCTTATAGCATACCCACTCGAGTCCCAAGGAAGTATACCTCTGGACTAACAATGATTCTTGCTTGCCTATTTTGTCTGTATCTAACATCTCAGACTTTTTCTTCTGGCAAACATGCCTTGGTGTGACCTATCCCTACAAAAGTAGACTATTCTCATCCTCAGTTACTGGCACCTTGCTCTCATTTCTATTATCTCCACATTCTTTGAAACTCTTATTTCCTCAATCATTTAAAATCCGATTCCCTTTGCCTGTTCACTAATATGGCTCTTGCCCTGCATGGTCTGCTAATGACTTCTGAAGTGATTCACCAACAGTTCTTCTCTCGCAAGGATTTTGGTAAAAATTTGCTGTGGTCCACAACACCTCAAGAGTACATAATGGTGTGGTTTTCAAAACTTCCTTTGGTTTTGCAGCCTCCCTTTGTTCCCTAATGCACAACTTCCTTTCTAGCGAATCCAAAGATGCAGTCACTAATAGAGTGAATTCTCCCTTTTATCCTAATTGGTAACCATTGTGGTTCTGTACTTTTACCCATTTTTTTCTTCTCTTCATGAATGATCATATCTCTACAACTTCTGACACATCTATCCTTAAGATAATGAGTCAAATTCAAAACTCAAACTAAAAATTCCTAACAGAAAAAGGACCCCATCCACTATAGTGAGGTGCCTGCAAGTCTGGAATCAAAAGCCTTCCTTCGTTAATGCTCCAGGGATCACCTCTCTCAAACCATCACTTTCTGTCCACTGTGATGTTGTTGCCCTCTCTCTGTTCTATAGAAATCATAGTATTTTGGTTGCTGTTTTTGTTCATTTGTCTATGTGCATCCCTGCCATTGCTGCTTACACTCTAAACAAGTATCCAGCTGCTTTTTCCCATAACAATACCTCCTTTCCTAATACAGAGATGCTGTAGCATTATCTTCTACTTTGTCATGCTTCCCCTCTTCCATAACTTTCTACCTTTATAAGTCAGGTCTACAAATACCAGCAGAACCCTGACTCTTTCTTATTCATTTTTACTTATTTTTTCTTTTCATTAGGGATGGCCTTAATTTGGGCATGTGTCTGTGCAATGTTAGAAAAAGGCAATACTGTAGTACTTAAGACAAAATAATGATCCTCAAGGATCCTGAAAACTGGTAACCAGGCACTTGGTCTGGCACATAATTCACAATCTTCCCAGAGCCCTCGACCTTTCATTTTGTCTATCAACAAATCAATCTATATCTCTGATGACCCCAACATTATCCAATGGGGGCTCCTTTTAAAGGAAATGACCACAACAAATAAGCCTCTAGGCTGACCTACTTAAACACACCTCCCAAACAAGCTCTATCACTCACACTTTCCTGGATTCCAAACCCATGTGCTCCCTAACCTGACCCTATCAGAGAGCCAGCTACCTCCACCTCATTCAATTTACTTCTGGCCTACTACAAATTTCTCTAGCAAGCTACTATCATGCATCCTCTCCACAAGATGAAACCAATTCAATTTACTTCTCTTAACCCATTCACAACACCAAATCCTCTATCTTTAACTTTCTGTCATCAATTCCATCACTTCCATACTTCACCATTACTTATTATCTTCCCGCTGTAAACATCAAAAGAACCATCTGAATAGCTCATTCTAACAGCTTGAATCCTTTATAAAAGTCAACTACATTCCATGATCACATTCATATTTCACACCTGTATGCTTGAATTACAAGGAACAGCAAAATTCTTTGAACTTTATTTCAATGGTAAACAGACATGAGATACATAACTATGACAATGGGAAAATTCCTAGAGGCATGATCCTCAATCTACATCCAAATATCATTCCTTACTATTACAAGGTATGGATGACTTTGTAAATCAAAACCACTAAAATCAAAATGTGCAATAAAATCAAAGAGAAGACAGTAAACACCTGATCCCGAATCAGTTCAACTCACTAATCATAAGAGTAGCTATTGGACACTTTGTGGGTAAACACCAGGGACAACTATCTACAAAACATACCTCTTAGCCAGGTAGAGGAAAAGGTACATAGGCTTGCATGTAGCAACCTCAAAGAGCCTGACTGTTCAGATGACCAATAATCTTCCCTGGCCCTATCAAACACTACAGGTAGAGAGGAGTCTTTAAAATGAAAACAAGGTTCATACTGTAAGGCTAACATCAATCACCACTTGTCAACTGTATCATCATTATAGATGAAGAATCATCAAAATTTCATCCACTTCACCCAGATTTCAGATACCTGAAATTTGGGAAAGGGTTAGTTTGTGTCACACTTGAGGGGATATTCTGCATATGCAGCCTTGTTTTTATAATAAAAGAATGAATTGAATAATAAAATATACATATAAAAAAATCATCCCAATCACAGAGTGTATTCAAGGGACAGCCGGACCTAATCTTTACACGTCTGGCAGATCAACAGATTGAAGTGGTTATGCAGGACCATAGGTTACACAAGTAATCAACTTGGACTCGACTGTCAGGTATTTACAATGAAGCATAACAAAGGAGTAGAACCATGAAACAATTTGAAGTTTCTTCATGAGTAAATTCAGTCCACACGGAAATTGGAAAATAACTGATGAACAGTGCTCACTGAAGCCAAGAACTAAGTTCACTAATAGCATGAATCAATGTAGAAAATGGTTTAAAACAGGAACAGATCAAATCTAACATTACAATCCTACTCAATCTTGTAATACCACATACATAACCTAAGGTGAGTTGGAAAAAAAATTAACCCTTATCATCCAACTTTCAAAAAGACTGATACAAACTGTGACAATACTTATTGTGGCAAAACTTCAACAAAATCCACGAAACCAGAAAACCATTATTTGATTTACTGAGATACCAATAAGACCATAAGTAATATCTTTACAGCATCAAAGCCATGTAATCTTGACTTTATGGCATTTTTTCACAGGGATAAAGGGGTCATATAAATATGTCAATACCCACTCTATCTATCTATCTATCTATCTGTATCTCTGACGCCTGTTCCAACGAGAACTCCCTCAAAGGGGTGGCCACAGCAAGTCTCCATAATTCTAATGAATCATTCACTATACACTCTGTGCCCTCAACAGTTCAATAAAGACTGATACTGACTTAAAAAAAAAAGGTACTCAACAGCAGTATACGGTCTCTCACCAGTATAACTTCACAAAGTTGCCCTTACCACCAATAACAATTTCCATCACCTTCACTAAAATCATCTCTACTTTCCTTTTCTCACTATAAATGAAGTGCAATTTTCATCTAGCAAACTTACTTTACTTTTCCAAACAACAACTGAAGACATTCATGAGTCGTGTTTATTTCCATTTAATAATCAATCTAAACCCAATTCTACAATATTAATAATCACCTACAATAGTGTCGGTCTGCTGGTCTGAATAAAAAAATACATCACAAGAAGCTACACAACAATCACCCTAATTTTAGAATTATGATAGACCATTTGGTAGAAAACTGGAAGGTTTACTCGCATCTTAAAGTTTACCAGAGAGATACAAAAAACTATTCTCAGATTAATGTTTGTTCACACTGATGATCAACGATACTGTAAAGTAATAACTCCCAGCAAGAAAACAAAAGTAACTAGGTCATAAAGGGTCCAATAATATAAGTATATGAATTTCTAAGTCTATATTAAAAACAAAATCCACAGCACTAAAATTAAAGCAGTACCATAAGGAAGATTCACTTCTTAAATCTGTTAATATTATTACTGTGCCTAATTTCTAATACAATTATGTTAAAATTTAATCAACACGTGAGTGCATGTCAGAGAGAGATGGACAAAATGAATGCAATAAAATATAAGAAAAAACATTAAGAAATGATTTCTGCGAGCATCTAATAGATAAGAACTTAAAGCTTTCCTTATAACTATGAAAGCTTCCAGGCTCCTGTCAAATTACATAAGTAAAATGACATCCTTCTCCAGATAGCTACTACATGAAACATCCAAGTTAAGGAATTCAAGCTTGCAGAGTGCAAACTTTGTAGAAGAAAAAGCCCATAAAAACTACTGAGATTAAAGAGACCAAGCCAGTGAAAGAATGTGTACATCTATTTCCAGTCATCTCATATTTTAAGTTGCAAAACTACATGACAATGATTTCAATTCAAACCAAAAAACCCTTAATCACCATTAGTAGGTATCTGAGAAATTTTCTTGGGCACTAGGATGACAATTCATGCTACCTAAGTGTGTAACAAAAAGTACTGGTGCTTAAAATGTAATATCTGGTACTTTTTACTAGGAAATCAACAGCTCAGCAAAACATGAACAAGCATGTTAGCTATAAATATATCATGGGGATAAATGTTACAAATCCTAAAACCAAATCTGGTTATACAGAAACAATGTTAAGCCAAGTCAGGATAAATTACTTACTATAAAAAAATTTCATATCACAGTTACATTTTCTTTCTGTATGCCAAATTCAAAATTCTCTACACGTGAAATAAAATCAGACTTAAAATCTTTATCAGACAACAAAATAAACAAATTTCATGGAAAGTAACTGTTAGTCAGATAAAAATAGGACAAATTATTACTGCATTAATATGACTTTTCTTAGAGATAGGTGATGAAGATTCAAAATCTTACCCATGATCTGTTCTCAGCTCATCAGTGAGCATGGTAACTTGTGGTAATATATGAATGCTTGTTATAACAAAGTTTTATAATCTTCATTGTAACAGTTAAATGAAAATACTCAACATACTCTTAAAAGCATGTACCAGTGTAAATTTCAATCTTACAACTGAAGGCATACATTAACATCCTGTATGGTGAAGCACTGTGTGGCAAGCTCGCCAGAGATGCTGGGTAAGATTTTGGATCCAGTCAGGACAGGCTTATACACTGCTTTTTCCCCATCAAATTCCCTGCTACACTTGTAACTGAGCCTGGATTTAAAAAAGTTATATTAATATCAGCTATTATGTATTTTTCATATCTGGGGCAAATTTTTTTTTGGAATGGATTTAAGACATATTTAACTCAAAAGTAACTTCTCAGAAAATAGATAACAAATTTTCAGTTGTGCTTGAGCCTGGATTTAAAATGAAGTAATATCAATACCAACTATTACTGGATTTTTCAAATGAGAATACTTTCTTTCTGGATGGATTTAAAGCATATCTAACTATAAGAGACTTCTCGCAAAACAAATAACAAAACTCCACTTGTGCTTGATACTGGAATTAAAAAGAATTAAAAAACTTCTAAAGAAATAATGATAAAACTGGTACTGTAAAGATAACAGTCTTCTTTACACTTTGTTGTCCCTATCTTCAGAAGGTAACATCAGGAAAGGATGAAAGAAATTTGATGGAATATTCCTCAGGTAAAAATATCATAAATGATCATAATAACAATAATAATAATAAAATAATTCTACTAACATCAACAGTGTAATAATAATCTTTTCCCAGCTGTTTAAAATATATCCATCACTAAAACATCTCCCACCACAGTAAAAGGCAACAACAAAAGTAAACTTTTCCTTCCATTCTGGTTAAAAAATATCTTTCATGTGACATCTTTCATCCCTACAGTATAATAATAATAATAATAATAATAATAATAATAATAATAATAATAATAATTTTTTTTTTTTTTTTTTTTTTTATACTTTGTCGCTGTCTCCCGCGTTTGCGAGGTAGCGCAAGGAAACAGACGAAAGAAATGGCCCAACCCCCCCCCCCATACACATGTACATACACACGTCCACACACGCAAATATACATACCTACACAGCTTTCCATGGTTTACCCCAGACGCTTCACATGCCTTGATTCAATCCACTGACAGCACGTCAACCCCTGTATACCACATCGCTCCAATTCACTCTATTCCTTGCCCTCCTTTCACCCTCCTGCATGTTCAGGCCCCGATCACACAAAATCTTTTTCACTCCATCTTTCCACCTCCAATTTGGTCTCCCTCTTCTCCTCGTTCCCTCCACCTCCGACACATATATCCTCTTGGTCAATCTTTCCTCACTCATTCTCTCCATGTGCCCAAACCATTTCAAAACACCCTCTTCTGCTCTCTCAACCACGCTCTTTTTATTTCCACACATCTCTCTTACCCTTACGTTACTTACTCGATCAAACCACCTCACACCACACATTGTCCTCAAACATCTCATTTCCAGCACATCCATCCTCCTGCGCACATCTCTATCCATAATAATAATAATAATAATAAGAATAATAATAATAAGAATAATAATAATATCATTCCTGGGGATAAGGGAGAAAGAATAATGCCCACATATTCCCTGCATGTCATAGAAGGTGAATAATAAGGGCATCAGTGGGTGGCTGCAAATCCTCCCTTCCTTATTACTTTCCAAATGAAGGAACAGAACAAAGAGCCATGTAAGGAGTTTTCACTCTAAGGATTTATCATGTTTTTGACGATACCTTGTTCACGTGGGCAATGGCAAGCATGTATGGAAAAAATAATAATTTCTAAGTTTTGCATATTTACTGTCATTAAGGCTTGTAACAATGACTGCTTAAAGAAAATAAAAACTTAAGGTGTTAATGAGAAAAAATCTAATCTATGACTTTTTTCTGAAAAAGTATGTTGTTGTTAAGGTGAATATCCTAAATGAGCACCATAACCAAAAATATAACAAATGCAAGGATTTCATGGAAGCTGTTCTATGCACCATACACACTTAGCAACTAAAACTCATACACAGCCACAGGAGGTTTAGCCAACATCAAGTATACAAACCGAAACTCATTTCTCTATTAATAAATGTAAATGTCTTTTTAAACTATTTTTGTAATAAAACATACACATCTTGACTTCAAATAGGAACTGAAAATCACACATTTTTCACATTTCAGAATTTAAAAAAATCATCTTCCTTGCTGTCTTAGATAAGTACAATAAAATCATCCCAAAGAAAAGCAAATTGGTTAAAGTTTAACATGGTTTCTCCCTTTTGTAAACCTGGGAAGCCTCCAGCTTTTTTATGTTGTTTTTACGATGTTCTAAAACTGAACCTAATAGTTATATCCTTTATCTGAAATTTACTTGGCAAAAATTTCTATGGCCATTCAATTCCCATACCTTGATCTGAGAGAAAGATTTATGTGTTTTGTGACTGTCTAGAAAGGAATACATTTTATGCCACTGTAAATGGCAATTTGTAAAAGTTTACAGTGAATTATCTTAAAAAAGCTTTGCACAGACTTACCTATACCTAACAGGATATGTTTGGTTAGGTTCTACAAAGAGCCAAATCAAATATGAAACATAAGTTCATATCTAGCATACAAGATCAAACATAGGGTAGATTTCAAATTAGGTCCTACATACAAGATAGCTATGGTAGAATGTTTCCTTGCTTCAACATAAAAGCCTAATTCAGCTTTGTCAGAATGGTCCTACTTGAAATTCTGAATTTACTGCTAAGCAGTTCTTTACATATAATCAAAAACACTTGACACTGTGTTGCATTAGAAACTTTTATCATTCAATCTTTCCCTATCACTGAAACCTAAACAATAGTAATCTTTCATATTCATATAAGCCTACACTTAAAAATGGCTTTTCCCCTGAACCAGCCAAAGTTTACTTTCAAAAAGTTTTCCTAAAATCATATCAAACTTATGGACTTCATTCAAATCTAACATCACTAACACTAGTAATTACCTCTGAACAACATATATAAATCTCTCAAAACAGAAATGCCTCAAATTCTAAGGAAATGTTTCAATAGGCTTTTCCCCTGCAACTAACAAATTTCAATTTTTCTTTTACAAAAAAGAATTAGTACTAACACCCCTTACTAACCCTCAAATGAACAGCACCCAACTACATTTCAGCAAATCCATTCTAATCATGAGATCAAGCATTCATATTTCTAGCTTTAGAAAAAAAAGTTTATTACAGTGACTTGGTATATCACACAGAGGGAATGAAGGAAACATATCCTATGTTCCATGTTGCATTTCATTAACTAAGAAAATTCTCCCTTTACCCATGCATATCTTTCAAAGTCCATAACCCAAAAACTGAAACCAAATTTCTGTAGAAGTGACAATCTCTCTAATACTTCAAGTGGCCTGAAGATACTCAATCAAGTATGTTTAAGAAATCTCCATATATATATATATATATATATATATATATATATATATATATATATATATATCTTAAAAAAGTAAACAAAAACCTTCCATCCACAATCAACTGTATTTCTAGTAACTATTTCACCATAAGTTTGAGTAAATCAGCAGAGATACAGATGGCAGTATATGTGTGTGGCATGCCTAGCTGTATGTAAACAATCCAGGTTGAAGCACCTGAACCTTCACAAGACTTCACTTGAACCACAGACAATTAATCCAAACAGTTGTTCTGGTCCTTCCCAGTGCTACCTGGGAGGACCAGAAGCCAGACCAGGCTAAATGAATATTACCTGTCAGGTAACACAACAGATCTGGATACTAGGATGTCAAATTGGCAGGTGCCTTTCTCAGACCAGCCCACCTCCACTCACTTTATTTGTTATTTTCTATCACTTTCTCACTAAGAATCATCTATTACATAACTGTCCAGCGTACTTCTTGGCGTTAAAGGTCACTTTCGGCCACAAACTTCCAGGCATCTTTCGAAATTACTTTCAGATATGAAAATCAATGGCCCACTGCCAAACATAAACACAGCCGAGAGAGGCAGCCCGAGTGCACCACACCTTATCTAACACTGCAACACCGCTGAAAACCTTAATTACGCCTCGTTTATGGGTTTTTCTGGGGAATATCACCCCAAATACACTGTCACTAGATGCTAAATAGCGAAAAACGAAAATTCCACTATGATATTGTTCGCTGTGGCTTGATAGATGGCAGCACTGCGCAATTTCCAGTTTTTAACACCGAGCTTATTTCTCACGATCTCCACTAGTATTTCAACTCATTCCTTTCATGTCATACTTGGTAATCGTCATACAACCACTAAATTGATGATATGACATCATTTTCACTTCCAGGAAGGCGCGAAATGCCAAAATATTGAGCGAGAGGTGTGTTGTTTCTGTCTGACAACCAATTATTTACCAAGGGACTCGTATTAACCCTAAAATTACAGCCCAGCCACTTACCTTGTCGACACCTTTCATGCGGGACACCATACACAGCATCTCTTTACATCCTAAAACAGTGCTGAACAACGATAAAACCACCGCGGAAGAGACTAAAATTACATATAAATGTACATATACGGCTTGGCGCCATTGTGGTGGGAAAAAATAAACGTCTCTCTGGGTCACGTGATCTGAACGAGAAACAGCGAGATCCCGCGAGGTTCAGCGAGATTACACACAACCCACACTTTATTAAGTATATTTAAATGTTTAAAAGTACAAGTATGTTATTAATTCTACAATTACTCTATGTATACAGGATTTTTATATTAATAAGTTGTCTTCTACATTTTTTTAGATATACTCGATAAAAAAACAGTGATTAATTTTGAAGAAAAATAATTGTTGCTGGAACAAGTCTGTACAATTCAGAAATTGGAATGGTATCGACATTGGAGTCATTACCATTTTCTCTGCATTCGCTAATTATGGAAATAAGTTTTGATAATCATATTTTGGTGAACCATATATTGTACTACTTATATTACTATGCTGCGTCAAAATATAACTTAATGAAGATTTAAAGGGCCGTAATTTGTACCAGTACCGTTAATTGATTACTTTAAGTTAAATATGCTAATCGTTACATCACGCAAAGTCGATATGTTGATGAGTTTATGTGTTGTGTTTATAAGATGATGGGCATTATAATGAGTGCGGGAGGCGCTACCATTACTACGGAATGCGTTACTTGTTCCGAACTGTCACATCTCGCCAGCTGATTGCCATCTACCAGACGCGTTACACTATATCATTTTTATAACTTTTTAATTATTTTGTAATCAACACTGCGCTAATATTTTAATCGGAATGATATCTATATGAATTTTAGATGTTTAATTCACAATAATTTTTTTACAAACTTGTTTTTGTATGTTATTGAGCAAAACGAATGAAACATTTTGAGACAAGAAAATGTTGAATGAACTTTCCACCAGGGTCTGATCACAAGTAAACAAACCCACGAAATGGCGGCTGAGTCGGTGAGTGAGGCTCGACCTTCCTCTTTTCTCACTCTTTTCTTATGGATTTACCCACTCTTGTTAGTGATATATGTATGAGAATTGATATTAAATGTGCTGGTGTTCATGGAAAATCTTTTTTGGTTATCATTGTGCGATTTTAGCGACTGAAATTGCAATATTGCTCGGTTGTGTCCCGCGTTGGTTTGTTGTGAATAACAACCACGTTTAAGTGAAGTACGTTTTTGTTATAGGTGAACGATTATGGGTAACAAGGGTTCATATACCCTCTAGGCCACAGTGAAAGTGCATGGATGCAGTTCATTGCTTACCATTTATTATTGTGTGAGTGGGGAAATGTAAATGATTGTATTATATGCTGCTTGTGATTTCAAATTGAAATCGGTGTGAAAATTACGTGAACAGATGAAGTAAGGGATGTGATAGAATGAATAACTGATTGCAGAATAATAAACTGTAGCAGCAGCAGCTGTCCTCGTGAGAACGGAGGCGAAGACTTAGAAGGAAAAGGGAAGTTTTATATACTGGTTGTTTGTCTGTCAAGAAACCTTTATGGCGATTACTTAAACAGATGTAACTATTGTGGATGAGACGTATCATAGCATTACAGCCCACTTCAAAAGGCACCACACCTCATCCCTGTTGTGACTCGACTATCACTGAATACCACTGCATTACTTTTGTAGTTCTCCATCTCTTCTGAATCACTGCAGCCTGTATGTCTTGTGGTATTTTACGTACTCTCATGTTACATTGCGACCCCTTTTGTATGGCACTGAATGTTCACTCGAATGGCACTGCACCTTACCTCCTTGCGTGACACTGCACCCCTACCTCTTGCATAGCACTGAAATTTACCCCTTGTGTGGCATTATTCTTCACATTTTCCATATCACTTCTCCTCATGCATGACACAACAATCCACTGCTTTGGCACTGCATTCCAACTCTTGTATTGCTCTGTAACCATCTCATAAGGCAATTCACTCCACTTCTTGTATTACACAGCACCTCTCCTCTTGTATGGCATTGCACCCCACCTCATATGGCACTGTCCCACATCTCTTTTATGCCACTGCTCTCCACCTCATGTTGCACTGCACCCCACCTTTTGTATGACGCTGCATCCCATTTCTTTTATGGTACTCCCCAGTTTCTAGTGTGCGCTGCATACCATATGTTTGGCGTTACGTCCCATTTATGTAGGATTAACCAACGTACATGTAACAACAATAATGATTTATGTGGCATTGTACTGAATCCGTATAGGTGAATGGCACTGCACAAGACTCCAAATCGCCCAGTGTATGACACTAAAGCCCAGTTGTTTATGGCATTAAACCTCATATGTACTCTACCACACAGTACCTCAGATGTGTAACACTGTCTTATCTATTATTCTTTAAAGATGTACATCTTTTGTAATGTAGTTGCGTGACTCCAAAAGTAGCGTCATAATGAACTGGACTCACTATGTGACACCAGGCTGGATTGTTTGGCTTCGTATCTCAACTGTTATGTGTTTACTATGACACCTGGCTGTATTGTTTGGCTTCGTATCTCATCCAGTGTCTGTTTACGATACCTTATCTGTTGTTGTTTTTGTATTGTGCTTTATTATACATCACTGGCACACACCTGATTTGTAATATGCTTCTGTACGGCCCTGGACGTTACTTTCGTTTTGCTGGTGCCAAATGTATGGTAGAAACTCCACATATTTTTTGTTGAAATGGACAAGACCTCTCTTGTAATATTACACTGTAAACGATCTCCTGTGTCTTGTGGTATAGAACTACAGCTGTCACTGAGTTTTTCCCTTGTATATTATGTTCTTACTAAATGATCTGCTTCTGTCTCTGGTCCCATTTTATTGTGTGGCACTAAATGCTCAGCTCTTGTCCGTCATGATACGTTTTGCTGCACAGTGTCATTAACATTGACGCTGAATGCCACCTGTTGTCACAGTGCCTCTCGTGTTGCGCAATACTGGACCCGACTGTTTTGTAACAAAATACCGTCACATAAACAATAGTCAGCTCTTATTGTACGGGTCTGTGGCCTTAGACCTCATTTTGATAGTGACAGTATTCACTGCTTGAGTTACACCGGGTGTCAACTTTAATCCAAACCAGATGATATATGTGTGGCACTTACGCGACCCCTGTTCCGTGGCACCCAGCAAGCATGTGGCAGTATAAACCTCAGGACCCAACCTATTTTTTGACACTGGACCCCCGACACTTTTATATTTCGACTGGTCTCATATGTGACTTTAGACTGTTCGTTTCAGATGACAGTGGACACTGACTGCCGTGTGACACTATTCATTCCTTTTGACGCTGATCGTCCCTTTTGTGTGACACTGGCCTGACGTGTATCATTCACTGGGCCCAACGGTTGTTCCATAATAGAACCTATCTGTCTTGTTCCTAGTATTTCATAAAGTGTTACGTCAGTTTGTCATCATGAAACAAACATTCCATCATGTCTCTCAACACTTTCACCAACTTTTCCTAAACAGCATCATGGAGCAAACGTTTCGTCAGGTGTCTCATCAACCTTTTCTGAAGCCATCATGGAACAAACGTTTCAGTAGATGTGTCATTATTTTCACTCATCTTCCATGAGGGCATTACAAAACAAACGTAATGTCATATTCCCGAGAGTTTCACTAGCCTTTCCTTCATACTATCGAGAAACACACACACACACACACACACACACACATATATATATATATATATATATATATATATATATATATATATATATATATATATATATATATATATATATTGATCTACATTGTTCGTAAAGTGACGCGTCCTCTTAAAGGGCACTGGGAGTCAGATATTATCGCTCTGTCACAAGATAGGAAGAGAAACTCCGTCCGTCGTGCACACGTGCTCTTACACCAACACGTGCTGCCGTCCGTCGTCCGCACGTGCTCTCACACCACACGTCATGCCGTCCGTCGTCCGTACGTGCTCTCACACCACACGTGCTGCCGTCCGTCGTCCGCCTGTGCTTTCACACCACACGTCTTGCCGTCCGTCGTCCGCACGTGCTCTCACACCATATGCCATGCCGTCCGTCGTCCGCACGTGCTCTCACACCACACGTCCTGCCGTCCGTCGTCCGCACGTGCTCTCACACCACACGTCCTGCCGTCCGTTGTTAACACGTGCTCTCACACCACACGTCCTGCCGTCCGTTATTAACACGTGCTCTCACACTACACGTCCTGCCGTCCGTCGTCCGCGCGTGCTCTCACACCGCACGTCCTGCCATCCGTCGTGCACACGTCCAAACAACACGACACGAGATGGTTAAAGTAACAACCCCCCCCCCCCCTTCCACCAACCTGGACCCCACCTGTTGTGTGCCACAGGACCCCCACCTGTTGTTTGTCACTGGGCCCCACCTGTTGTGTAACACTGGAGCCCACCTGTTGTGTGACACAGGACCCCCATCTGTTGTTTGTCACTGGACTGCACCTGTTGTATGACAACCCCTCCTGTTATGTGCCATTGGATCCTTCTTGTTGTGTGAGGTAACCTCCACTTACTTGACACTTGACCCCACATGGTGTGTGTGTGTGATATTATATCCTATCCATTGTGTGGCTCTACTCCTGCTACTGTTTGTCACGTCCCCAGATGCTGTGTGGCACCATCCTGTTTACTGTGTGACACCATCCCAGTTGAGTTGTAACACTATTCCAGCTGTTTTGTGGCACTGTCTCAGCTGTTGTGCTGCACTGTATCCCAGCTACTGTGTAGCGCTGTATCCCATCTGCTGTGTGGTATTGTATCCCAGATGTGTGACACTATCCCAGTTGCTGTGTGGCATTGTATCCCAGATATGTGGCACTGTAGTCCAGCTGCTGCGTGTCACTGTATCCTTGAGGTGTGGCACTGTATCTGAGCTGGTGTGGCACTATTTCAGATTTGTGGCATTGTATCCCAGATATTTGACACTAATTCAATAGCTGTGTGGCACTGTATCCCAGATCATGGCTAGCACTGTATCCAAGCTGCTTTATGGCACTACATCTTAGATCATGGCTAGCACTGTATCTCATCTGTTTTGCAGCACTGTATTCCATCTGCTGTGTGGCACTGTATCCCAAATATGTGGCACAGTATTCCAGCTGCTTTGTGGCACTGTATCGCAAATATGTGGCACAGTATCCCAGCTGCTGGGTATGGGCATTGCTTGCCAGATTTGTGAGATCGCATCTCATATGTGTGGCACTACACACATGACCACCAGCTGCCAGTGATCACATGTGGCACTAAACACATCACCACCAGCTGCCAGTGATCACATGTGGCACTAAACACATGACCACCAGCTGCCAGTGATCACATGTGGCACTAAACACATGACCACCAGCTGCCAGTGATCACATGTGGCACTAAACACATCACCACCAGCTGCCAGTGATCACTTCTGAAAATGTTATTCATAAAGACCTCGCTTATCTTATATGGACTGCCATCCCTTTGGCGGGCTCATCTGTGCTTCAGCATCCTTCTATGTTACCCAACTGCATTGTTGCTCATCTGATCTGTGAGTTTCTCTACATTTTCCATCAGTTTCTTTGTAATGTTTCGGATATTTGTTGCTTAGGATGTTAGCTGCTTACGTGCTCTGGATGTTGCACCCCTCATGATGCTTACTTATTCTGGAGGTTACATGTCTCTCATGCCAAAATGAATGACAGTAGTATGATTTGCTTATCATACCGTCCAAGATTCTCAGTGCATAACTTATGATGTATCTCGTCCATCTGCCTTCGAGAAGATAAAGTCTAGGAAATTGAGTCATTCCCAATGGTTTTGATATGTGACCTTTATTGTGGCGAGTTCATTTTTTTTCTTTGCTGTCCTTCAGGTCCACAGTTTTGTCTGCCTGTAGAGGTGATATTAACACAGAAGTATTCGTCTGTGGAGCCCATGGCTGCTTTGAAAAGTATAATCAGTTTTCCTTCTCCAGTTTAGCAGACTGGCACAGATTCTTGCTGATCATCCTCGGGTGAGGTGATGGCTGTCATGTTGGCTTGCAGAAGGGAAGATCATGTGGCAGAATTAGTCCCGGGAATCATACTCATTCCCACGTGATATGAGGATGAATGGGTTTGTATGTGGTATTCTTACTTTTCGTAAATTCCTCTTGAGTGAAAGATGTGTAGCTTTTCTTCATTAGGTAATATATTATCGTAGTACAGTGGGACATACGTCTGATTGTTGTGCTTCAAAGACTATTGGTAGAGTTTGGTTTTGGATCCGAGTGCTGAGACCTGCTACTGTAGTCAGTTATAAGTAACCAAGGAGATTATCTCGAATAGGAAGGCCTATGGACATCTAGCTTTCAACTGATAACTATTAACACTGAACATAATAACATAGCATTCCTTAGTATTACTGTCATAAGGTGTGCAGTTGGTCATCCTACATCAGTTTACTACACGCGGACATCCTTGAAGCAAACTTGGCATATGAGGAGTTTTTTCTCTTCTGTCCCACTTTCATGAGTTTCACACAAGATTTTGAGTGTATTGTGAGTGTCTGGTTTAGATTAGTCTCTTTTCTTTGGCCTGGTGACGTATTATATAAGTAACCCAAATTCACTTATCCCGTGAACGCCTCTCTTCCTCAAAGCCTGTGCCACAACATCTTTCCTTTTACTTCTGGCTTTCCACCTCCCACATGCTCCTTTTTTTTTTTATTTATCATATAAAGTGTTTAGACCTCGGAAAATTGTAATGATCTGCTGCTTCTACAGGATCGCATGAAGTTGATGTCTGCCTGCTCAGCTGCAGAGAACTTCACCAAGTTGTATTATGAATCTGTTGATAAGGTAAGAGCAAACTTAATATTCTCCACATAACACTGAAAAGCCGTTGTGAACACAGACCACTTCAGGTTGTAGTTTTAATATATATATATATATATATATATATATATATATATATATATATATATATATATATATATATATATATATATATATATTTTTTTTTTTTTTTTTTTTTTTTTTTTTGCCGCTGTCTCCCGCGTCTGCGAGGTAGCGCAAGGAAACAGACGAAAGAAACGGCCCAACCCACCCCCATACACATGCATATACATACGTCCACACACGCAAATATACATACCTACACAGCTTTCCATGGTTTACCCCAGACGCCTCACATGCCCTGATTCAATCCACTGACAGCACGTCAACCCCGGTATACCACATCGCTCCAATTCACTCTATTCCTTGCCCTCCTTTCACCCTCCTGCATGTTCAGGCCCCGATCACACAAAATCTTTTTCACTCCATCTTTCCACCTCCAATTTGGTCTCCCTCTTCTCCTCGTTCCCTCCACCTCCGACACATATATTCTCTTGGTCAATCTTTCCTCACTCATTCTCTCCATGTGCCCAAACCATTTCAAAACACCCTCTTCTGCTCTCTCAACCACGCTCTTTTTATTTCCACACATCTCTCTTACCCTTACGTATATATATATATATATATATTTGTTTTTATCTATGATAATCTTCGTTTCCCACGTCAGCAAGGTAGCGCCAGGATACAGACGAAGAAAGACCCATCCACTCATATACACATATATACATACACGGCCATACACGTGCATATACATACGCATACACAGCCATATGTATATGTATGTATATATATGTATACGTTGAAATGTATAGGTATGTATATGTGCATGTGTGGACGTGTATGTATGTACATGTGTATGTGGGTGGGTTGGACCATTCTTTCGTCTGTTTCCTTAAGCTACCTCGATGACACACACACACACACGCACACACACACACACATATATATATATATATATATATATATATATATATATATATATATATATATATATATATATATATATATATATATATATTATCCCTGGGGATAGGGGAGAAAGAATACTTCCCACGTATTCCTGCGTGTCGTAGAAGGCGACTAAAAGGGGAGGGAGCGGGTGGCTGGAAATCCTCCCCTTTCTTGTTTTTTTTTAATTTTCCAAAAGAAGCAACAGAGAAGGGGGTCAGGTGAGGATATTCCCTCTAAGGCCCAGTTCTCTGTTCTTAACGCTACCTCGCTAACGCGGGAAATGGCAAATAGTATGAAAAAAAATATATATATATATATATATATATATATATATATATATATATTGACAAAGAGGATATATATGTCAGAGGTGGAGGGAACGCGGAGAAGTGGGAGACCAAATTGGAGATGGAAAGATAGAGTGAAAAAGATTTTGAGTGACTGGGGCCTGAACATGCAGGAGGGTGAAAGGCGCGCAAGGAATAGAGTGTATTGGAACGATGTGGTATACCGTGGTCGACGTGCTGTCAATGGATTGAACCAGGGCATGTGAATCGTCTGGGGTAAACCATGGAAAGTTCTGTGGGGCATGGATGTGGAAAGGGAGCTGTGGTTTCGGTGCATTATTACATGACAGCTAGAGACTGAGAGTGAACGAATGTGGCCTTTGTTGTCTTTTCCTAGCGCTACCTTGCGCACATGAGGGGGGAAGGGTTTTCATTTCATGTGTAGCGGGGTGGCGACGGGAATGAATAAGGGCAGACAGTATGAATTATGTACATGTGTATATATGTATATGTCTGTGTGTGTATATATATGTATACGTTGAGATGTATAGGTATGTATATGTGCGTGTGTGGACGTGTATGTATATGCATGTGTAAGTGGGTGGGTTGGGCCATTCTTTCGTCTGTTTCCTTGCACTATATATATATATATATATATATATATATATATATATATATATATATATATATATGCCCATACATGCCCATGTACATACATACACATGTACATATCAACATATATACATTTACATATGCATACAGACATATACAAATATACACCCGTGCATATTCGTACTTGCTTGTCTTCTTCCATTCTCTGTGCCACCCCGCCCTACATGATCTAGTATATGCTGGCATTAGGAAAAGGAATGTCTTCAGTGTAAATTAAGTAATGTCTGTCATATTTAAGAAGAAACATGTAATAGTTTTTTACTGTTTTTTTCAGATGAGGCATAAATTGGCAAAGTTATATTTAGAAGATGGAAAATTAGTATGGAATGGAAATGCAGTAGATGGCAACTCCAACATACAAAAATTCTATGAGGATCTGCCACCCAGTCTTCACAATATTACATGCTTAGATTCACAACCTATCCGAGGTAAGATAATGAGTAGTTTCAGAAAATCTTAAAAAAGGGTAAAAGCTTTAACAAGAAATGGAAAACCTTCAATAAGCATTTTTGTTCACCAAATTTTCATTGATTGTTCTTTCTAGAATGCTGTTAGAAAAGTAGTGTGTTATATGCTTTTGCTAATCTCAAAAAATCTAGGTAGTACAGGGAATATGGCAGGGCTTTGGAATGTCACGGAAGTTTATAGAGTTCTAAGGAAATTTGTAGAGACAAAACGATTTACTGAAATGAGTAGGACATATCAGAGGTGGATTAGGTCTAAGTAATTAGTATTTAGTAAGATCATGCAAAATTTTGATATAACATGGTCATTCATTGCTTTCACAGATGGTGTTATGGCTTATAGCATAGGTGAAAAAGTGAAGTAAAGGGTGATTGAAAGAAATGGAAGTTGTGATGCTTTGTATGGTTACGCAAGAGTTATGAATGGATAGAAAGTTTGAGTGAATGTATTATGACCAAATCAGGACATTTTTAATACATCTTTCTTTTTTTCAACAATCATTCTTTTAATGAAAATATCATCCACAGCCACCTCCCAACAAAAATATAATATCTAACCTATTACTCTGCTGCATATGATCTAAATATTGTTTGACAATTTTAAATGCTTTCTTTCATGTTGCATGCATATGTTTAGTCACACCAAATCACAACCATTCATACATATTGGTTGGATGCTTGTGCTACATCTAATAGAGAAACCTTTGCCAAAAGCTGGCACTTATTGCCACAAGATTCTGAGTTATGTGATTCCTTTCAGTATCCTCTTATCTATCTCATGGGAATGATAATTAATTTATTTAGATATTTTCAAAAATAATGGGGAAAGTGGGTGGAAGAGATGAAACAGCTTTAGAGTGCAGGAATGTTAGTGAGCTGGGCGAAGCTGGCATGTATACCCTATGGTTGCTCTGTCCCTACATCTCTGAAAGAACTGTCCACTTCATAAGTCTCTTTTAAAGACTGAAAGATTACGGTCAGGTTGCCCTTCAGTCTTTTCTCTTCCAAGTTGGGAAAATTTAAAGCCTCCAGCTTCTTCTGCAGGCTAGCTTTCGTACTTCTGGTACTATCTTTGTTGAACCACTCAGGATATGCATGGACTATGGTAATTTGTTGTGGTAGAAAGGAATATTGTGCATTACTTTAATCATAATTTGTGGATACAAGGTTAAGATTTGGTTAGAGTGTATAAACTTTATTTGGCAGGAGTGAATGGGAATAGGTATCTCTAGAAATGCGCACATATGATATGTGTTGTTTCGGTGTATTACATAAGACACCTACTGAATGGATGTGAACAGATTTGGCCTTTCTTCGTATGTTCCTGGCACTACCTCGCTAATGGAGGGAAAGGCAATCTATAATAAAAAAAAATCATGATGCATATGATAGATTTTGTTTTAAGCACCTTTACTGTTTAGTTGATAAAAACTTATCGAATGAAATAGATGAATTCTAAGATTATTGGATTTCTAAGATTTGCCAAAGATGGAAGAGCATGCTGTACATATTAGTGATTAGTTATAATTGGGAGATGCTGTATTGGGAAGCTATGGTTTTGGTGCATTACAAATGATAGCTAGAGGATAAACGAGAGCAGATGTGTCCTTTCTTCATCTGTACCTGGCACAACCTTGCTAATGAAAAAAGTTAATGCCCTATCATTGTGCTTGATTTTTTATGTATTACCATTACTCCATCCTCATTTACATGGAATGAATTAAGTGCATACTGTACAGAGATGCATCTTTAGTGGAAATCCATTTTGCAGAACTGAGGTTGAAGACTCCATTTCTAAGGAATTGATTCCCATAAAAAGTGCATTCCTGTAGGCACTGTATGTTAAACATGAATTGTTGATTTGAATATTTGATGTACAGATGGCATATTTTTCAGAGGAGGCAGTTGGTCAACAGTCAACTATACAGGTGACTACTGCTGGATTTGTTACGTTCAAAGATCGTAAGCACCCATTTCATCAGTCATTTTTGATCACAGTTAAAGAAAACAAGTGGAAGGTTGTGTCTGATGTGTTTAGATTTCAGACATCAGCAACATAAAAGTAGATATAGGTGTGGGATGAATATTTATAGTTTAATTTTTATTTCAATTTTCACTCGATCCATTCCTGGAAGTAAGAATGGAGGAAATTGTTATGAATAGGGATATGAATTTGTACTAAGAAATATATGTCAGAAAGCTAATAAACATGCAATATTTTCACTGAATCTGATTAATCTTCCTGAGTGATATTAACCATAGTTTCCAAGAGACATTTCTGAGGGATAGGATCTTTAAAGTACATCACAAGACTTTTTGAAGCATGACATAATACATGTTCAGGCCTGACAGAGAACCTTTTGAATTACAAGTTTAGAATAATTACACCCTGATGCAGGATTTCTCAAGGTATTCTGGAATTTTTTAGGCATAACACAGGTCTTGTTGCACAAATCTTTTCATTAAATGTAGAGCTTATTGCTTAATAGGGCATAATCTTTAATATCATATTCATTAAAATCCCTGTTTGCCTCTTCATTATTCCATGTTAATAAATTCTCTTTGATAAAATCTTACAGCATCCTATCAGTGAGGATATAAGATCTTCAAAGTGTTGAGACATTCATCAGACTAATGCTTGTAGTTTATCCAGTAACTTTAATTTCCTTCATATCTTTTGCAGGCTTAATATATGTACATTCATTTATTGTCCATATTTGCTTTTCCTATGTCTATAGTTCTGCCTACTTATTAGTTTTTTGTTTGAATTTTTTCTTTTTACTGATATATCAAGCTGCTGGTTAAGCAAGTATGTAGAAATTTTATACTGCAAAGGAATAACATTGCTCTATTTTATTGTAAATGTAAATTGCCCTATATGTAACACAAAGGAAGTGTTGTTATGTAAGTTAGCTGCTACTGGTAACAGGTCAGGTAAGAAACTCAATAACAATCAGCATTTTACTCTCTTGTGCAGACATTAGATGGGGGATGTCACCAGAACGTGAGATTTAGCTTGCATTATGCAGGTGGCTCTGTTCTGGAGATGTGATGCAAAATGACAGGTATCTGTGGTCTCATGAGGTGGGCTTCTTACATGATTACTGCCATAGGAGTACCTTCTCTCCTTATGAGGCTCATGCAGCACAAAGGAAGCTGGCAACATTCATTGATTGGGACCACAGGTGATAAAATGTTGTGGTGATGTTTGTGTGTCTATGTGGAGAGTGTGCAGGGCAATTGAATTGTAAGTGCTCTGTGTCTTTAGGGTAGTTGTGTCTGACCACATGAAATATTTTCACAGCAGAAAAGTGGATAAGAGCAACATGAATACTGTTAAAGATGTGCAACTGTTATGGTTTCTTTCAGAAAATAGCTCAGGAGAAGTTTGAATTGTTATTTTTTTTTTTTTTTTTTGCCGCTGTCTCCCGCGTTTGCGAGGTAGCGCAAGGAAACAGACGAAAGAAATGGCCCAACCCACCCCCATACACATGTATATACATACGTCCACACACGCAAATATACATACCTACACAGCTTTCCATGGTTTACCCCAGACGCTTCACATGCCTTGATTCAATCCATATATTAGTGGGAATTAAGCATAAGTATGCAGGAGTTAGTCATAACAATAGAGCTCAAGAAGCTCTCTTTATGTAGAAAATTTTTTCACCTGATTTATTGTTGCTTTGTTCCTGTTTTGGTGCATTGCACATTATGTATGATAGCTAAAGAATAGATGTTGGTAAATGAGGCCGTTGTTCATCTGTTCTTGTCACTACCTTGTCAAAGTTGGAAACAGTGAACAGATATGAATAAATGTTTTGCTTTGTGTTGATTGAATAGTCATGTGTCAACAAAGCATTTTACACTGTTCCATAGCAAATCCATACGTAAAAGACACAGATCAGGCATAGATATAACGATAGAGTATAAAGGAGTATCTTGACCCATATTTATCAAATTTTCTACTCTCTTTTCTATTATTGCATTTTAACAAGCTACATTATAGTATCTTGGATATCTCTCTAAAGTATTCTTCAATGAAGATATTAGATCTTTAAGATGTTGAAGTATACTCATCAAAGTACTGATTTCAGTGTAACCAATAACAGTCTTCCTCGGTCCTTATTGTAGCTTAATCTCTATAAATCAGAGTTTGTGTGTATTGGCTTGTCTTGTATCTACAGTACTGCCTAATCATTAATTTCTGGTCTGAAGTTTTTCTTTGCACTGATATATCAGGCTGCCAGTTTTAGCAAATGCTGCCCAGGTTTTATTACAGAAAATGATCCCATCTTGCTGATTTAGTTTTAAGGAGCTTCAACAAGAAGTTGAAATATAAAACTTTGATACTGATAATCTGTGTCTTTTGTATTAACCCATACTACTTTAAGGAACTTCGACAGGAAACTGAATTATAAGACTTCTCCAAAACTACTTTTCTTAATGTTTCTTACATCCACTTTTCTTTTCAGTGGGTTTAATGTGTTTCCTCAGTTCTTTCTGTCATATAAAGGAATTATTTTTGTATGCAGGTTGGGATTAGGCCTTCCAATATTTATCCAAATGTCATTGTGATATATCTTAAACCTTTCCAGCTTCTGCCTCCTTTGACAAGAGAGGCGAGTATGAATGATGAGAACTGTAAGTTATTTCTTAATATTATACAGGGCCCCACATTCCCAGCTTTTTTCCTTTTATTTTTATGTTTTTCTATGGGGGATATTTTGAATTTCGAGATACCGCAAACTCTTTCTTCGTGTTATATACTTGTCATGATGATTTGCTTAGTCACAAAGTATTGCACACTAGTACAGTTTAAAAAAATTGGAAGAAATGCCACAAAATTTCTGATGTATGGGCAGAATTCAAAGTTCTTGAGTAAAGATACACTGTATCATACTCTTGATAGTATTTTCATTGGTCATGATGTCTGTTACAATCATTGATAAGACTGTTCATGAAACAATGAGACACTCATGTAGCTGCAGTCTCTGGCTACCCCAGTGTAACCATCCATACCCGTCATAAAGCCTTGCCAATACAGAATGGAAGCGGAAGTGAATCGTAGGGTGGGGGAGGGGGCGAAAGTTCTGGGAGAGTTGAAAAATGTGTGGAATTTGAGAATGTTATCTTGGAAAGCAAAACGGTATGTTTGAAGGAATAGTGGTTCCAACAATGTTATATGGTTGCGAGATGTGGGCTATGGATAGAGTTGTGCGCAGGAGGATGGATGTGCTGGAAATGAGATGTTTGAGGACAATGTGTGGTGTGAGGTGGTTTGATCGAGTAAGTAACGTAAGGGTAAGAGAGATGTGTGGAAATAAAAAGAGCGTGGTTGAGAGAGCAGAAGAGGGTGTTTTGAAATGGTTTGGGCACATGGAGAGAATGAGTGAGGAGAGATTGACCAAGAGGATATATGTGTCGGAGGTGGAGGGAACGAGGAGAAGAGGGAGACCAAATTGGAGGTGGAAAGATGGAGTGAAAAAGATTTTGTGTGATCGGGGCCTGAACATGCAGGAGGGTGAAAGGAGGGCAAGAAATAGAGTGAATTGGAGTCATGTGGTATACAGGGGTTGACGTGCTGTCAGTGGATTGAAGCAAGGCATGTGAAGCGTCTGGGGTAAACCATGGAAAGCTGTGTAGGTATGTATATTTGCGTGTGTGGACGTGTGTATGTACATGTGTATGGGGGGGGGGGGGTTGGGCCATTTCTTTCGTCTGTTTCCTTGCGCTACCTCGCAAACGCGGGAGACAGCGACAAAGTATAAAAAAAAAAAAAAAAAAAAAAAAAATATATATATATATATTATCCCTGGGGATAGGGGATTAAGAATACTTCCCACGTATTCCCTGCGTGTCGTAGAAGGCGACTAAAAGGAGAGGGAGCGGGGGGCTGGAAATCCTCCCCTCTCGTTTTTTTTTTTTTTTTTTTTCCAAAAGAAGGAACAGAGAATTGGGCCAGGTGAGGGTATTCCCTCAAAGGCCCAGTCCTCTGTTCTTAACGCTACCTCGCTAATGCGGGAAATGGCGAATAGTTTGAAAGAAAGAAAGAATATATATATATGTATATCTTGGGCATAGGAGAGAAAGAATTCTTCCCACGTATTCCCTGCGTGTCGTAGAAGGCGACTAAAAGGAGAGGGAGCGAGGGGCTAGAAATCCTCCCCTCTCGTTTTTAATTTTTGAAGAGAAGGAACAGAGAAGGGGGCCAAGTGAGGATATTCCCTCAAAGGCTCAGTCCTCTGTTCGTAATGCTACCTCGCTAACACGGGAAATGGCAAATAGTATGGATATATAAAGATCAACGATGGCATGAATTTTATCTCAACGAAACTTATTCATTTCATGAAAATAAAAAAGATTAAAGACAAACGATAGATTATAGGAAAGTATTATACAGATGATTGTCTGCCATGTAAGGAAGGCAGGTTTTCAAAATTCCCTCACTTGGTACTTTCTAACTCGTTGCCATTATGACAACACGGGGCTGGACGATATATATATATATATATATATATATATATATATATATATATATATATATATATATATATATGTGTGTGTTTTTTATTTATATTTTGCTTTGTTGCTGTCTCCCGCGTTTGCGAGGTAGCGCAAGGAAACAGACGAAAGAAATGGCCCAACCCACCCCCATACACAATGTATACACACACACGTCTACACACTCAAATATACATACCTATACATCTCAATGTACACATATATATACATACACAGAAACATACATATATACCCATGCACACAATTCACACTGTCTGCCCCCATTCACTCCCATCGCCACCTCGCCACACATGGAATACCTTCCCCCTCCCCCCTCATGTGTGCGAGGTAGCACTAGGAAAAGACAACAAAGGCCCCATTCGTTCACACTCAGTCTCTAGCTGCCACGCAATTATGCCCGAAACCACAGCTCCCTTTCCACATCCAGGCCCCACACAACTTTCCATGGTTTACCCCAGACGCTTCACATGCCCTGATTCAATCCACTGACAGCATGTCAACCCCGGTATACCACATCGATTCAATTCACTCTATTCCTTGCCCTCCTTTCACCCTCCTGCATGTTCAGGCCCCGATCACACAAAATCTTTTTCACTCCATCTTTCCACCTCCAATTTGGTCTCCCACTTCTCCTCGTTCCCTCCACCTCCGACACATATATCCTCTTGGTCAATCTTTCCTCACTCATTCTCTCCATGTGCCCAAACCATTTCAAAACACCCTCTTCTGCTCTCTCAACCACGCTCATTTTACTTCCACACATCTCTCTTACCCTTACATTACTTACTCAATCAAACCACCTCACACCACACATTGTCCTCAAACATCTCATTTCCAGCACATCCACCCTCCTGCACACAACTCTATCCATAGCCCACGCCTCGCAACCATACAACATTGTTGGAACCACTATTCCTTCAAACATACCCATTTTTGCTTTCCGAGATAATGTTCTCGACTTCCACACATTCTTCAAGGCTCCCAGGATTTTCGCCCCCTCCCCCACCCTATGATTCACTTCCACTTCCTTGGTTCCATCTGCTGCCAGATCCACTCCCAGATATCTAAAACACTTTACTTCCTCCAGTCTTTCTCCAATGGGGAGGGGGCAAAAATCGTGGGTTCATGATTTGGACAATTAGATCGGCCAGAACTTGTTAAGAACGATCCTGGCTCCCGCAGCAAGCACACAGTTTTTACGATTTTTCTACGTTTGTAACACTGTTGAAATATAGTGTTTATTCCTTATATCACCTTATTGTATCTGCATGCATTACCATTCTTATTTGTAATGATAATTACAGGTTTGAATGCAACATATAGACTTTATGGTCGGTACTTGGTGACAATTATATCTACTAGAACGATAAATCTGTTCGGAAGTTGGCCACTATTATGCAATGGACCAAGACAAGTAATGGGTCATTTCAATTCAGTTCTGTGCTATATTGTCTTCTGATGTAATTATACGACATTAACACAACTTTGTATTGCCCATATTCCACCGTTCATTAAAAGAATACCGTTATCAAACTTGAAACTTCATACAAATGGCCAGAATATCTACTTCCATTTACCATATCACTTGTATTTAAAGTGTAGGAAATATAATATTTAGAAATGATTTGAATGTCTTCCTATGTAATCAAGTTGTTGCAGGTCATCTAGTTTCATAAATTATATCTATTAGTAATTGCCCGACTATATTTTTATTACTGGTTGATGAAATTAGGCCAAAGAGACTCGCCATCACTCACGGCCTGTTATGCGTTTGTCCGTCCCTCGTACGTACTACTGGCCATGTTACTAAAGTATCCCCTCAAAAGGCGTGAAGAAGTTCATTTTCTCTCAACACTTCCCGTGAGGAAGAAAATGTGTAATACAATCTTTGACGTCACGCGTCACGGGTCAATTCTGCAAGTAATTATATCTATTTTCTGTGCTCTGCCATTTCCAATTACTGCTTATGATTACTAAATGTGAACTTAGTAAACAGTGTTGCTGGGAATATGGGACTTTATGAATAATGCATACTGGGGTCCATGTACCAGGTATCGTGACTTTAGCTGGATTGTTGGTAAGTAACTCTGGTTTGATGCCTGTCGTTAAGGCTGTCAACGTCAAGTTATGACTATGAACCGGAAAATGAATTTTCTTTTCTCAGCTGGTTAAGTTGGTTGTAAGACAACACACACACTTTAATTGTATAAATGACCCTTAAACCTCTAATAACCTGTTCATGTTTAAACCCTTGAGGACAATGACTTAACACCTTTAATACGATAACTCTATAACGTATTGACTTTGATCATAATAGGCAAGGAATTATGTCGTCGTACCGCAGAATTTAGGGCGCCGCACCGCATGAATTTAGCCATAATGCAGAACAGTCACAGGACTTAACGTAATGACATGCAGCCAGGTAGGACAAAGCCCAGGTGTTCCGTCACAGGCAGGTGGGAACTACCTGGACAACACCAGAAGCAGAGGTCAGCGAGCACTGGTCAGTTGGGTAGACAGGTCGGGTCAGCGGGGAGGTAAGGCTCAACGAGAGTTCTGGGAGCGTTGAAAAATGTGTGGAAAGACGAGAATATTATCGCTGAAAGCAGAAATGGCTATGTTTGAAGGAATAGTGGTTCCAACAATGTTATATGGTTGCGAGGCGTGGGCTATAGATAGAGTTGTGCGGAGGAGGGTGAATGTATTGGAAATGAGATGTTTGAGGACAATATGTGGTGTGAGGTGATTTGATCGAGTAAGTAATGAAAGGATAAGAGAGAAGTGTGGTAATAAAAAGTGTGGTTGAGAAAGCAGAAGAGGGTGTATTGAAATGTTTTGGTCAAATGGAGAGAATGAAAAATGAAAGCTTGACAAAGAGGATATATTTGTCAAAGGTGGAAGGAACGAGAAGTGGGAGACCAAATTGGAGGTGGAAAGATGGAGTGAAAAAGATTTTGAGCAATCGGGGCCTGAAAATGCAGGAATGTGAAAGGCGTGCAAGGAATCGAGTGACTTGGAACGATGTGGTATACCGGGGTCGACGTGCTGTCAATGGATTGAACCAGGGCATGTGAAACGTCTGAGGTAAATCATGGAAAGTTTTGTGAGGCCTGGATGTGGAAAGGGAGCTGTGGTTTCGGTGCATTATACATGACAGCTAGAGACCGAGTGTGAACGAATGTGGCCTTTGTTGTCTTTTCCTAGCGATACCTCGCACACATGCGGGAGGAGGGAGTTGTTATTTCATGTGTGGAGGGGTGGCGATGGGAATTGATAAGGGCAGACAGTATGAACTATGTACATGTGTATATATGTATATGTCTGTGTGTGTGTATATATATTTATATATATATATATATATATATATATATATATATATATATATATATATATATATATACGTTGAGATGTACAGGTATGTATATTTGCGTGTGTGGACGTGTATGTGTATACATGTATGTGGGTGGGTTGGGCCATTTCTTTCGTCTGTTTCCTTGCGCTACCTCGCTAACACGGGAGACAGCGACAAAACAATATATATATATATATATATATATATATATATATATATATATATATATATATATATATATATATATATATATACATATATGTTATTAGGTACAGTAGGTACAGTAGGGTTGAGGGTCAAGTCAATTGGGAGGTAAGTTTGAATGGAGAAAAACTGGAGGAAGTAAAGTGTTTTAGATATCTGGGAGTGGATCTGGCAGCGGATGGAACCATGGAAGCGGAAGTGAATCATAGGGTGGGGGAGGGGGCGAAAATCCTGGGAGCCTTGAAGAATGTGTGGAAGTCGAGAACATTATCTTGGAAAGCAAAAATGTGTATGTTTGAAGGAATAGTGGCTCCAACAATGTTGTATGGTTGCGAGGCGTGGGCTATGGATAGAGTTGTGCGCAGGAGGGTGGATGTGCTGGAAATGAGATGTTTGAGGACAATGTGTGGTGTGAGGTGGTTTGATCGCGTAAGTAATGTAAGGGTAAGAGAGATGTGTGGAAATAAAAAGAGCGTGGTTGAGAGAGCAGAAGAGGGTGTTTTGAAATGGTTTGGGCACATGGAGATAATGAGTGAGGAAAGATTGACCAAGAGGATATATGTGTCGGAGGTGGAGGGAACGAGGAGAAGTGGGAGACCAAATTGGAGGTGGAAAGATGGAGTGAAAACGATTTTGAGTGATCGGGGCCTGAATATGCAGGAGGGTGAAAGGCGGGCAAGGAATAGAGGGAATTGGATCGATGTGGTATACCGGGGTTAACGTGCTGTCAGTGGATTGAATCAGGGCATGTGAAGCGTCTGGGGTAAACCATGGAAAGCTGTGTAGGTATGTATATTTGCGTGTGTGGACGTGTATGTATATACATGTGTATGGGGGTGGGTTGGGCCATTTCTTTCGCCTGTTTCCTTGCGCTACCTCGCAAACGCGGGAGACAGCGACAAAGCAAAAAAAAAAAAAAAAAAAATATATATATATATGTATGTATGCAAATAGAATTGAATACGAAGCATCTTTAGAGTTATCAATCTACTTTCTTATGTTCTCTATTTCCCTCAGTATTATTCTACCATTAAGTGGATGCCCAAACACGAGTGGGCCACAATTCTCCATTTATTACATTGAAGCTTTCGCCTTAGCAAAGGCATCATCAGGAATCTACAAAAACGAGAAATAACTGCGTCATAAACTTGGATATGATATGGGTAACGCAAACAAAATATAAAAACACTCGGAAGACCACAACACAGAGCACATAAAGTAAGAGAAAACACAAAGCGAAACAATTAACGAAATCATGAAGGGTAGTATGAGTAACAATCTCAATGCAACATATGGAAACAGCAATACAGCAAAACGTACAGTTGAGGGAAAATACAGCACAACACTGGACGAGGTAGGAATATAGAAGATCCATCACTAGATACACAACGAAGGTAGACCCTGACTGTCCGGGTGTGGAGCTAGGGTCAGGTTGGGCTCGTCTGATCCTCTCTAACCTATGTAACCCTAGACCGTGTTCCTGCAGTACAGGCATGGCGGACTTGGGAAGATGATTAATGGTTTATAATTTGTATATAGGCAGCCACTTGGTTGAAAATACACTGTGGAGGTGTTACGGATATTACAGAACACGGAGGCCATGACAGTTACCAGTTTGTGTATGCTTGATATTTCCATACTTCGGACAAACATATGGATGAGGTGCGTTTAGGTAGCCAGCGTGGCAGATATATGGGGATGTTTACCGAGTCAATGTTATATCTAATACATCGTGAGCCTGACTGAACATAGGTGATGAAGAGTAACAGCAAGACAGTAGTTGATACACCACATGGCCCAACTGACACGAAATTGAGCTGTTCAAGTTAAGTTCACTTGTGGGGAAATTTCTCGAATTAACAATAGCAGACAAAATACGGGAACACTTGGAGAATCATGATGTCATTAGGAATTCTCAACATGGGTTTACAAGATGGAGGTCATGTCTCAGTAACTTTCTCTCCTTCTTTATTAAATTATTTGAAACTGTTGATCAGAGGAAGAGTTATGATGTATATTTACACTTAAGTAAGGCTTTGACAGCGTACCTCACGAGCATCTGCTGAGAAAAATAATCAATGACTTAAGTAAATTAGCCGATGATACAAAAATAGTGGCCGTAATTGACTCAGATGAAAATTCAGTGAATTTGCGGAGGGACTTAAATAGATCATGAGAATGGGCGGGTAGATGGGAATTCAACATAGATAAATGCAGAACGCTTATTGTGGGTAAAGAGAGGAACACTAAACATAAACTGGACAATATTACTATTTGTAAAACAGAATGTGAAAGAGATTTAGGAGTACTATTGAGCAAGGATCTTAAGCCGCAGAAACAATGTATTAGAGTAATAAAGCTAATAGGATGTTAGGCTTCATTAGTAGGACTGTCAGCAATAAAACTCCTACTGAAGTGTCATTGCGTTGGTGAGACCACATTTGGATTATACAGTACAGTTCTGGGCTCCATACTAAGTAATTGATTGTTTAGAGAGAGTAAAAAGGCGAATGACAAAAATGATCCCTGGGATTGAAAACCTCACTTATGAAGAAACGTTAAAAAAAACTGAATTTGCACTCAAGAGGAGGAGGGCTGGTGGTGAGATGATTGAAGTCTTTAAATGGATGAATGACATTATTAAAGGTAACATGAATAATGTTCTTAGAATGGCCCCACCGGATGGGACAAGAAATGATGGATATGAATTAGAAAAATAGATTCAGGTCAGATGTGGGTAAATGTTGGTGTGGGAATAGGGTAGTAGATTTATGGAGGCAGGAGTTGCTAAGTACAGTAGAGGAAGCTACGTGGGTAGGAGTAAACGAAGGTTGGATGATGCGTTTATGAGTTCAGACGGTGGGTGGACAGACTCGGGACCTGCCTAACACGGGCCAATAGGCCTCTTGCAGTGTTCTCACTCATGTTCTCGTGTTTTACGTCAGTGTCATAAGCTGTGTGCTCTGCCGGTGTAGGTCAGAGAGAGAGAGAGAGAGAGAGAGAGAGAGAGAGAGAGAGAGAGAGAGAGAGAGAGAGAGAGAGAGTTTGCAGTACAGTATGAGTTGCAGCCAGTGATCAACAAATATCCAGCCGGAGGGTGGGGGAGTGACCCGCATCTCTGTATCTAGATAGTGTAAACACGACAGAAGGGACCAAATCTTACCTTTCAAGAGACCCAAGCTAATCTTCGTTACAACGTCTCATGGTAACTGTGATCACTGGAACATTGTTACAACGTGTAACTAACTTTGTGTTTCAGTAAGATTACATATCGTGACCTGGTGTGCGTCACGTCCTGGTAACACATGCACCACGAGATGTTAATGACTGGATTTGTTGTGCTTGTGTGAGACCTGACGCCGTCATCTCTACTTGTTTTGTTTATTTACTCAATATGTTTTTGTGTTAATGAGAAGAATGAGAGAGGGAGGAACTCATTAAGGTGTCTTACTCTCATAGTGGGTAATTAGTGTGTAGTGTTACTGAGGGTGCTCACAACACTCCAGTCCTCCGTCCTGCCCTTGTCTTGGGTCAGGGTTGCCAGACACCTTGATACAACACACGGAAGTAAGAAGGTGTCAACCGTGTAACGTATTCTATTCCTGTATCTAACTGATGCTCTTCACCACCTGCCCTGAGAATGACCTCTGGGAATCCAAAGAGACAGTAGGTCTAAACAATGATACCAACAACATAACACTTACACATGATCGAAGTTCCTGGAGATTCGCCATCTATAATGTTGCTCAAAATCAACAACGAATAATGAACAACTCAAATAGAGACGTGAGGAACATGACAAACTTATTTCTTACCTGTTACGTTTTGCAGATCCTTATCCTTCTGACTCAGACAATCAATGCAACAATCAATAATGAAGTAAACTTTACAAGGTTTATATTTTTTATCTACCTGAAAAAATACAGACTGCAAATCTTATTCAATTTACTAGCCTAAAATTTTAAGAAAAATAAAATGAACAACTTTAATTATTGAATCAAATCAATTGTATATAACGATTAATAGAATACAACGTCAAGTAAATAATTGACAATCATTTTTGTAATTTGAAATAATTTTGTTGTCTAAATGTTATAGTTTACGTTCAATATTCCTTCGTCTTGCAACATATGAGGCTTGACGCTACCGAAGAAAACCAGATGAGGGGGCTCACTTTAACGTAATATGTGTACCTCCCTAGGCATTGTGTACTTTCAGTTATTGTGTACTTCCATAGGTACTGTGCACTTCTACAGTTATTGTGTACCTCCACAGGTATTGTGTACTTCCACAGGTATTGTGCACTTCCATAGGTATTGTGTACTTCCATAGGCATTGTGTACTTCTACAGGTATTGTATACTTCCATAGGTATTGTGTACTTCCATAGGTATTGTGTACTTCCATAGGTATTGTGTACTTCCACAGGTATTGTGTACTTCCATAGGTATTGTGTACTTCCACAGGTATTGCGTACTTCCACAGGTATTGTGTACTTCCACAGGTATTGCGTACTTCCACAGGTATTGTGTACTTCCATAGGTATTGTGTACTTCCACAGGTATTGTGTACTTCCATAGGTATTGTGTACTTCCACAGGTATTGTGTACTTCCATAGGTATTGTGTACTTCCATAGGTATTGTGTACTTCCACAGGTATTGTGTACTTCGATAGGTATTGTGTACTTCCACAGGTATTGTGTACTTCCATAGGTATTGTGTACTTCCACAGGTATTGTGTACTTCCATAGGTATTGTGTACTTCCACAGGTATTGTGTACTTCCATAGGTATTGTGTACTTCCACAGATATTGTGTACTTCCACAGGTATTGCGAACTTCCACAGGTATTGTGCATTTCCATAGGTATTGTGTACTTCTATAGGTATTGTGTACTTCTATAGGTATTGTGTACTTCTATAGGTATTGTGTACTTCTATAGGTATTCAGCCCCAGGAATTCACCATTAATTTCTATCATTTACCGAAGTTTGCACACCATACATACGTCTTCAACATCAGTGTGATGTTCTGTACGTTACCCGAGATCCACTAATATAGAAAACTAAAGGCAAACCACCAAAGAAAATGAATTTATTTTAGCATCAACTCGTATATTAAGGAATGGTAATGTATTCTTGTCGGACCCCAAGGTGTTTAAACAGATTGATTGCGCAGACGTTGATGGGCTGAAAGAGCAATGGATGAAAGGAGGGTTGAAAAGGTAATTTAGAGATTAATGATAAAAGGTAATCTCTCCATTTTCAAGAGTCAGATCTACAAACACAGATAGCGCTCCAATTAATCTCTTCCATGTTCTTTGCCTCATATTATTTCATTATATTTTTCATCGGAAATGGGCACAAGTGCGTATATATATATATATATATATATATATATATATATATATATATATATATATATATATATATATATATATATATATATACTTAATCGCTGTTTCCCGCGTCAGCGAGGTAGCGCCAGGAAACAGACGAAGAATGGCCAATCTACTCATACACACACACACACACACACAAATACACACACACACACACACACACACACACACACACACACACACACACACATATATATATATATATATATATATATATATATATATATATATATATATATATATATATATTTTTTTTTTTTTTTTTTCGCTTTGTCGCTGTCTCCCGCGTTTGCGAGGTAGCGCAAGGAAACAGACGAAAGAAATGGCCCAACCCACCCCCATACACATGTATATACATACGTCCACACACGCAAATATACATACCTACACAGCTTTCCATGGTTTACCCCAGACGCTTCACATGCCTTGATTCAATCCACTGACAGCACGTCAACCCCGGTATACTACATCGCTCCAATTCACTCTATTCCTTGCCCTCCTTTCACCCTCCTGCATGTTCAGGCCCCGATCACACAAAATCTTTTTCACTCTATCTTTCCACCTCCAATTTGGTCTCCCTCTTCTCCTCGTTCCCTCCACCTCCGACACATATATTCTCTTGGTCAATCTTTCCTCACTCATTCTCTCCATGTGCCCAAACCATTTCAAAACACCCTCTTCTGTTCTCTCAACCACGCTCTTTTTATTTCCACACATCTTTCTTACCCTTACGTTACTTACTCGATCAAACCACCTCACACCACACATTGTCCTCAAACATCTCATTTCCAGCACATCCATCCTCCTGCGCACAACTCTATCCATAGCCCACGCCTCGCAACCATACAACATTGTTGGAACCACTATTCCTTCAAACATACCCATTTTTGCTTTCCGAGATAATGTTCTCGACTTCCACACATTCTTCAAGGCTCCCAGAATTTTCGCCCCCTCCCCCACCCTATGATTCACTTCCGCTTCCATGGTTCTATCCGCTGCCAGATCCACTCCCAGATATCTAAAACACTTTACTTCCTCCAGTTTTTCTCCATTCAAACTTACCTCCCAATTGAATGGACCCTCAACCCTACTGTACCTAATAACCTTGCTCTTATTCACATTTACTCTAAACTTTCTTCTTTCACACACTTTACCAAACTCAGTCACCAGCTTCTGCAGTTTCTCACATGAATCAGCCACCAGCTCTGTATCATCAGCGAACAACAACTGACTCACTTCCCAAGCTCTCTCATCCACAATAGACTTCATACTTGCCCCTCTTTCCAAAACTCTTGCATTCGCCTCCCTAACAACCCCATCCATAAACAAATTAAACAACCATGGAGACATCACACACCCCTGCCGCAAACCTACATTCACTGAGAACCAATCACTTTCCTCTCTTCCTACACGTACACATGCCTTACATCCTCGATGAAAACTTTTCACTGCTTCTAACAACTTGCCTCCCACACCATATATTCTTAATACCTTCCACAGAGCATCTCTATCAACTCTATCATATGCCTTCTCCAGATCCATAAATGCTACATACAAATCCATTTGCTTTTCTAAGTATTTCTCACATACATTCTTCAAAGCAAACACCTGATCCACACATCCTCTACCACTTCTGAAACCACACTGCTCTTCCTCAATCTGATGCTCTGTACATGCCTTCACCCTCTCAATCAATACCCTCCCATATAATTTACCATAAATACTCAACAAACTTATACCTCTGAAATTTGAGCACTCACTCTTATCTCCTTTGCCTTTGTACAATGGCACTATGCACGCATTCCGCCAATCCTCAGGCACCTCACCATGAGTCATACATACATTAAATAACCTTACCAACCAGTCAATAATACAGTCACCCCCTTTTTTAATAAATTCCACTGCAGTACCATCCAAACCTGCTGCCTTGCCGGCTTTCATCTTCCGCAAAGCTTTTACTACCTCTTCTCTGTTTACCAAATCATTTTCCCTAACCCTCTCACTTTGCACACCACCTCGACCAAAACACCCTATATCTGCCACTCTATCATCAAACACATTCAACAAACCTTCAAAATACTCACTCATCTCCTTCTCACATCACCACTACTTGTTATCACTTGTTATCACTACTTGTTATATATATATATATATATATATATATATATATATATATATATATATATATATATATATATATATATATATGCTTGCTTTCATCCATTTTTGTCGCTACCACTCACTTCAGCGAGGTAGCGCTAGGAATATATACAAAAAGGCCACATTTATTTACACTCATTCTCTAGCTGGCATGTGTAATGCATCGACACTACAGCTCCCTATCCACATCCAGGCCCAACGGACATTTCCATGGTTTACTCCAGACATTTCACATGCCCTGGTTCAGTCCATAGACAGGACGTCGACCCTGGTATACCACATCTTCCCAACTTTATATGGGACGGTGTACGGTTTACAATTATCTTGATCTTCTTAAAGAGGTGTTAAATTTTTTGACTGATGGTCATATGTTGACGTTAAGGACCGCTATGATGACACTACCTGTCATGATCCTATAGAGGGTTTAACCTTATGTGCAAGGAGTGCCGCCATGACCAGCAGCTGGTCCTGCTTCCACCATCTTTTGTTCTGGACTGAGAACATGGATGACAAGATGAGGCGATCATTTTCCACTGGGTGATTTCTGATAGCCTGGAATGGCGGTTTAAGTCGTAAGGGCAGCCGGTCGAGACAAGCAAACGAAATGTTTGGTAATTCTAGACCTCAAGTGTCTCTTTGTTTTGCCAATATACAATGTCTTACAGTTATCGTGAGGAAAGATATATACCAGAGCAGACTGTACGTCACTGGGAACAACGCTTTTGTTTTTAATTAAGTTTTGATGTTATCTAGAGTCTAGGTTTTACCCCAGCTGAAATTTTCGGATAAAATCAATTCTTCAACTTTTTATGTTTTTTACTAAACTAGAATTGTTGGGCTGTCTATAACTCAAAAAAAGTAAATCACTCTCTTAGTACAGTTACTTTAGGTTTTGGTTTAAGTAACAGATCGATAGTAGCCTTTCTAATATATGTTTCAATGAGATCACTTGAGAACCCATTATCACATGATACTAACCTGTGCATCACATATTCATCATTACATCTAGATATGTAAACAAATGTTAAGAATCCTGTTTATCTTAGTTCTGATAAGATTATATCTAAAGTCAATGGCAATATAAGTGGTGAGCTTTGTGCATAATCCAGTTAAGGCATACTCTCTATAAACTTACTTTTGAAACGAGTAATTTAATTGCTTAATTAGTACATATATAAAAGAAGAGCATGGCTGATTTCTACATGATATATGAGAAGCCCAGAAAATATAGAATTAAGGGAACTTACTAAGCAGAATCAGGAACAAGAAATGTATCATCGACATAACTGTTTATATTTTATGGGATTATAATTCTGTGGACGTTAAGTCATTTGATTTGATGGTGACAATGACAAGCATTCACCAGAGTTGGTCCTGATGATGTGTTTCTTTGCTGAACAATTAAAGGCCACTGTTCACTGATAGGATTTAAAGATCCCTCATCTTTGTGCGGCTAAAGTTTGTTTCTGATGAAGGTCATCAGTTAAGACTAATCTGTGTCGTCAACTTTGATACAACTTAGCCACAGGTGACTCATCACTCGTGGTGTAAACTCAAGCAAGCGGAGTCTGGTAGCAGGTCAAGTCATACGTATTAGGGTAACCAATGTGTCGTTAGTTAGTATCATTTACTACATGGTATCTCTCCTGGCTTGAGCTAGACATGGCAGGCGGAAAGTAAGATTTTCATTTACACTTATAACACTGATGAAGCACACGTGCTCTACTCCAGGTAGGTATCGTGTTGGGGAAAAGGTAAAGAAGTTACCAAATGGTTGAAGTAGGGCTCAAGGAACTTTTTCAACCGGAGGAAGAATGTGCGTACAGGAGCCATACATGCAGCAAGAGGGTGGACGGTCTTAGAATGATTAACGTCTAAAGGTGTTCATGACTATTCATGCATGACGTAATCCTACATAAACCCAAATGTTTCAAGCATAGTATAAGATGTTAACTTACAAATTTACAACGTTGGAATGAAAGATCTCGAATGTAAATTTATCATATAGTAACAGATTACAAGAAATAATCAAAACATAAACTGTTGCTTACCCTCTATACTGTGATGCCAAGCGATGCAAACTTTCAAAACAGTCAGTCTAGTGTCAGGACACAGCCCCCCAGAATGACACATTTTCCTGGGAACAATATTTACCATTACAAGGTGTGTGGAGGTCGTTCCTGCCGTGGATTACTGCCTTAGACCGGACCGAACTACCTTCCTGACGTTGTTATATTTGAATTATCGCGTAATACCTCTCATAAGACCGTCTTAGCAAGTAGTAAGTCACGTTACGACTGGGTTGGCAGGCCAGCACCGCTCTGCATGTGCGTTACGACTAGGTTGGCAGGCCAGCACCGCTCTGCATGTGCGTTACACCAAAGATAATGTTTTTGTGTTTTGATGTCTTATCTACAGAAATGTTCTTTTATGGTTTATAGTCAGAAACTTAAAGATGCATTATGGCGGTGATACGCTATAATCATCGTCATACGAGAATGAAAATATTACTACTATCATTAATCCGTCATCTACTCTGTGTAAACTGGAATGAACATCGAAATGAAATGTCAACACAGTTTTGAAAATATCTTCCCTGAGCCAGGTAGATGACGTGTTGTCTCTCTGCCCAGGTGACAAAGATATACAAAACTTGGTTCCTCTGATGAATGATCTTGTCTCCTGTATAAGATTTACTGTTGAATTAGACGATTGTTTAATGGTCCTCTACACTGTGAGACCCACAGGGTTTGCAGAAATTTTAATGTTTTTCAGGAATCCTTCAAATAATTGTTTATGTTTATTCTGCGCACAACAAGAAGACTAAATGGTCTGTTTTGTCATCGATATTAAGAGGTTTGCATATATGTAACCAGGAATTCCTGGATGAACGAAATGAAACGACTTACAATATTGGCCATATATTAACTTACAGTGACCTTAGTGTTTTCTTTTTTTTTTTAAATCGCTCAGAGTAGCAGCTTAGAATACCTTTCATAGGATCAAATTTAAAACAGACAAGTCTACAAGAAACCTATTAATTTCCCTTATGATGACCGTCTGTCGAAGTTTAATCCATTCATGAAACAAAAATATATTTACATGTTGTATTTCATAATGATTACCGCGTTAACCGTATACTAATCAAGAATTCTCCTGTTGAGTCACTGATTATATTATTCAAATTCCATGTAGAGGAATCTGATATATCTGAAACAAACAAGGGATCACATACTAGAATAAAGTAGCATATGTACAGCATACCTACTGGCCAGCAATCTACTGCCTTGTTTGTACACCTTAGTGAAAGTTGTCATTCACTTGACTGAAAAAATGCCAAGTTTATGTAGGGATATGAATGGATGAAATAGAATCTAACATAATCATAAGCATCATGATGATAATGTATGACATATCAGTCATGGGCAAATTAGATCTATTATTGGGGAAAAAATTGTAGAAAGTTTTATAAACTATTTTTGAGTTTATACTGAATTATGTAACTTTGTGTCCAGTTTTACCTGAGTGAGGTCATCTGGGAGATGACAGGTCAAGGTCAGGTGGAGGGTGAGTCACGCAGACCCTTGTACCAGTCTCGCCTCACTAATTACGTCACTTGACCCAATTCCACGTTACCTCCGGTTATGTATACATAACCTCTATTGTAACCATTTTCTCTTGTGTAACTAGTCCAGTGAAGATGTGGTAATACACGAAAGCGCTCAGGATACTCATATTCCCTAGTACAGTCCATTGACAGCACGTCGCCCCCTGTATACCATTGTATATGAACAGATAGGTAGATTGCACCATATAAGTGAAATAAGAATCATGCTCTTAGATCCTCCAACACTAAGTATTCTCTGAGATTCGCCATAACCCTTTCCCTTCCATCTCCCCCAATGGTGGGCTCTCTGGTGGCCCTGCTTCACCCTCCACACCTCCCCCAGGCGTGGGTACCGAACCAATGTTCTGAGCTCTCTCACCCAGCAACACGAGACGTGCCATTACCATTACTTCTCCTCGTGTTCTGTGTTCTTTCTCCACTCTCCTCCCTCTTCTCAACCTCCCTTCCGCCTCTCTCGACATGTCTTCACTTACAAGTGAGAGAGCGAAGCAGAAGAGGGCAGGGTCGACCCCCTCAACACCACCCACCAAATGAAGCAATAATTTGTGTGCTGTGACAGATACGCCTCCCAGCCCAGCCACACTGACTCTGATATTGCTGTAGTGTGCGTGCTGGCCAGGAGAGAGAGAGAGAGAGAGAGAGAGAGAGAGAGAGAGAGAGAGAGAGAGAGAGAGAGAGAGAGAGAGAGAGAGAGAGAGAGAGAGAGAGCATATGAGTGTTTACAAGTTTGTATATGTGCACAAGTTTGACTTATACTAATATCAAGAATAATAATGATAAGAGATTGTTAGTAATGGATAAGAAAGATAAAGATGAAGACAATAACAACAATATTACTGTTACTAATGATAATGATAGTAATAATGATGATAATGAGCAAATTGATGATAAAGGTAATCTAAAGGCTATTTGGTTTCCCGCGTTGGCGAGGTAGCGCCAGGAACAAACTAAGGAAGGCCAAATTCACTCACATTCATTTTGTGGTTATCCTGTGACGTGCACCGCTACCTGTCTAATTAGGGCTAAAAATGTACCTGGAAAATATAGACAATAGAGGCAGAGACTTTAACAAACATTGGGGAAGGGGGTAAAGAAAGACTCCAATAAGGGGACGAGGGATCGCTAGTGGGAGGAGGTGACGGTGGAGAGGTGGTGCCTCCGTAATTGTCGTGTGACGTGCAGGTGATGGATGTAGAGGGTCAGGAGGACGAGTGTGTTGAGCTTCCCTTGATGGGTGGTGTGAGCGAGGACCTAGATTGATGTCGCGTACCCACGTCTGTACCTGTGGTGTGGTGGTCAGGGATGAAGACCAGGCGGGCGGGCGGGCGGGGATTAGGTACATGACTGTGTACATGATCCTGAGTTCTGGTGGCAGGCAGGCAGGCAGGGAGGGAGGGAAGGAGGGAGGCAGGCAGGCAGGCAGGTAGGGAGGGAGGGAAGGAGGGAGGCAGGCAGGCAGGCAGTTAGGGAGGGAGGGAAGGAGGGAGGCAGGCAGGCAGGCAGTTAGGGAGGGAGGGAAGGAGGGAGGCAGGCAGGCAGGCAGTTAGGGAGGGAGGGAAGGAGGGAGGCAGGCAGGCAGGCAGGGAGGGATACAAGGAGGGAGGGAGGCAGGCAGGCAGGCAGGAAAGCAGGAAGGGAAGGAGGGAGGCAGGCAGGCAGACAGGCAGGCAGACAGGCAGGCAGGCAAGCAGGCAGGCAGGCAGGAAGGGAAGGAGGGAGGCTGGCAGGCAGGCAGGCAGGCAGGGAGGGATGCAAGGAGGGAGGGAGGCAGGCAGGCAGGCAGGCAGGCAGGCAAGCAGACAGGGAGGCAGGCAGGAAGGGAGGCAGGCAGGGAGGCAGGCAGGCAGGCAGGGAGGCAGGAAGGGAGGCAAGAAGGGAGGCAGGGAGGGAGGCAGGCAGGCAGGCAGGGAGGCAGGAAGGGAGGCAGGGAGGGAGGCAGGCAGGCAGGCAGGCAGGGAGGGAGGCCAAGTGTCTAACGTCGACGAGAGATGTTGACACGACAGCAGGAGGATTGGATGAGGGTGCTGACTTGTTCCCTCTGGTATTGTTTTTTGTGCTCAGTTTGTACCAAGATGTGTGTGTGTGTGTGTGTGTGTGTGTGTGTGTGTGTGTGTGTGTGTGTGTGTGTGTGTGTGTGTGTGTGTGTGTGTGTGTGTGATTTATATTTCTGTCACCAAGACAAGATGCATAAATTTACAGCCACCATTTCATCGGTATAACTAGGGGTGAATCGGCAATATAATTTTTTTTCTATCGGTACAGTCATGGTGTTATCGGCATCATAACTCCCTAGTATCGGCATAACCGTGACGTTATCATCATCTTTGATATCTTTACTTACGGAATCCCAAATATATCGGTCCATTGTGAAGTCACCGAGGTCATGCTAGAGCACTGCTGCCTCCCTGGAGGTCAATTTTTGACTATAAATCCACGTTATTACTGTTGTCTTGATTGGTCCTTTCATATAATGACAATCCAACGAACAGTTTGAGAAGAGTGATCGTATACTCTGCTGGTAAATGATATATCACTGGTATTCTTTGGTATATTGTGCCTCTCAGTGGTATATTTCACTCGTGTTGACATATTTGCCATACGTACACTGGTATACATCGTATACTTTTCTTTCATCTTTTCTGTAGATATCGTCTGGTGAGAAGTGGGTATCCCTCATGCACTGTACATGGTCTGTGAACATTGCTGGGGTTTTCACCGTCCACTAGTTTGGTGGTGTCGACTTTTTTGGACATAGTTTCATAGTCTTAGCATATTTCATGTGGTCAGCACATTCTGTATGTGGGCAACATATGTCCATGTAGTCAACATGTTTCATGGCCAGCATATGTTCGTAAAGTCAGCATTTTGGCAGCATATTTGAATCTTATACGAATTTAATGATGTTGTTGGGACGTTTCATGCTAAAGATATGCTAAATACTTCCAGTATGTTGTCGTACAAGGAACATATTCAACACTGCCAACATACTGTCATGCAAGGAACATGTGCAGTAATGTCAGGTTGTTCTTCTGTTGCCAATATATTTCTAGCCAGCCATCTTGCCTGAGACATAAAGGAATTCCACTGAATATACAAGTAAGTCTCGCGAAAAGGTGCCTCAGGGCGCCGTAGGGCACCATACTACAGCAGCAGGAGCAGCAGCAGCAGCAGCAGGAGGGTTCTTGCTGTAAGCAGACCTCATGTTGTACAGACCGGGAGGACGTAATTCGCTTTTCACTTCAACTCTTGAATAAATCATTTGGAATTATTGGTGAAGTGTGTTCGGGTGGTTGCAGCGTCAGCTCAAGTATTTATTCATAACTCACTAGCTTATTTTTGAGGTACAATACCGACCTCACTGGTGCCAGACTCATGAATAATTGGCTTATTCAATAATGGACTCACGCGGGACTCACGAGTATAACGTAAGAGCAAATGTTGCTAAATATCGGGGAAGTCAAAACTGCTTTTGTTAGCGGAGACCTTTAGGTTCAGGTAATTTGTGATAACTACAGCTTGGTGTGGTTGTTATCTAACCAGACTTTAACTACAAGCAAGACAAGGTAAATACTCTTGTTGTTATAACTTTAAACTACAAGGAAACCAACATAATCAGACGATAACTTTTTTGTTATCAAACTGAACTTCAGTCGTGAGGGAAGTCAAGATAACTATAACCCAGAATCATTGTCATCATTCCCGTTGTTTACTCCAGTTAGTGAGTCAACTTTATTTCCTTAACTATTTCCAAGAAACTGTCAAGGATGTTTATTTTGTCTATATAAAAACATTGCCTCATGAAAGCCTGTTTAGTCATGGCATTTCAAGACTCAGAATGTTTCTTCCCGGCGAGGCAGACGAATATTATTGATACTGTTCATATATGCAGACCTTTGACGAAGTCTTCAAGAAACTTGGAAGAAAGTCATGACCACTGACGTTTGGTGCGAAGGATTCCACATGAATTGTAAACGCTGTTTTTTGGTCAGTATTTGATTCCCTGGCCTACCGGTAGCCTTGGCTGCTGGCTTCCAGGCAAATTTCTCAGAATCATATATAGTATACAGAGGAGACGTGTGCGGTGCTGACCGACTCACAAGGCCAGTGACAGTGTGTACTGTACCAGGAACTGGGTTTCATGACTTTCATTTATTTCTACAAATAATTAATTTCTATTTCACGGTCCTGAAAGAAAATATTCCTAACTCCTGTGATGGTTTTGTTTAGATCTTACTCTTCTGTCTGTTTCCTTCATTTTCATATTTGTTATTCTGGCGTCTGCATGTGTTCTAGCCCTGCTTCGTGTCAGTCATCACCAGCACCATCAACACTGCTTCTCCTTCTTACCTACACAAGAGGAGGACTCGCTGGGTCCCAGGGACCACTCCTCATCTCCCTATGTCCATGTATTACACCCGCCGCACTTGTGAGTCTTGCCTCCAACTACTCCCTAATATACGCCCTTCTGCTCATCATATAGACGTTTTCTCTGGGTGTTCTTCTACGTCTAAAGTCATCTATATCATTTGTTATTCATTTACCAATTCCATTTTACAGCTGTGGATAGGATAACGTGTCTTAGGACATTACGTATATGCAGCCCAAAATTTACTGACAAAGTGTTTGAGAAGACATATTCTGTTGGATCCAAGTTAAAGTATCCTACAGCTCTTATTGATCTTGTCTTGTCTTCTACCGCTGACTACCAGCCAACTATTCTGCTTCCCCGGCTAACAACCCGCTCGCCAGTAAGGCATCTTGTAATCATCCACAACTTTCTACCTGGGAGAAATCAACAGCAAAACGCACGTCTCATAGATGAGAACTGTTGATGTCTGCTTGAACTAGCTTCATCCAACGTGCAGTGCAGTGTTGAGAAATTGCGTGAGCCAATAGAAAGAAGAAGAAGAAGAAGAAGAAGAAGAAGAAGAAGAAGAAGAAGAAGAAGAAGAAGAAGAAGAAGAATCTAATCAGTTCGGGAAGTTCTGGGTTGGTTTCTTTGCCATGTGCGTATGTGGGATTTTGTTTAGCAAGGCAGCCGAACAAGAACGTTAGGCGCCTGGGTCACCTAACCTTCCTTAGAAATAGCGTCTATCGAGTTCGTGATGAATGTGTCTATATCTCTGTATTGCACACACATACACACACACACCCATCCACCTACCCACACACACACACACACACACACACACACACACACACACACACACACACACACGTATACGTCTGTAATCAACTTGTGTGGCACATCAATGACATACTTTATTTAAGACTCATTATCGATACTTAGTCAACAAACTTTGTGTCTTATGGCCATTACAGGTATTATTCATTTTGGTTAGGGCGAGCGGGCCAGTCACTCATGAATAAATGACTCACCTGAGCGTTACATAATGCCAGAGTGCCAAGCTATGTGTACTGATTGTCACCCTTCGTGCACTTTTTGTCCGCTTCTTGTTTCATTCATATATGCTCCCTACATCAGGCTGTATCTGTGTCCCTTTACATCTCTCCCTCTGTCCCTCTCTTCTTGTGTCTCTCTACCTGTGTCTTTCCCTTGCTTTATATCTCTGTCTCTGTCTCTCTCTCTCTCCTTGTATCTCTTTATGAATAAGTCTTTCTACACAAGACACCTCACAGTGACAGAGTTGTCGTGCACGTACAGTGAGATGTGTGTGGACCTTCCCCACGTGACTCCTGCTAGCCGCTGGTGGCCAGACCTCAGGAGAGGATGTATAAGATCACTTCTCTGGCCCACAGGCGTTATGTTCTTCAACCACCTTTATGGTATTACTACTCACCAGCTGTGGAGACCAGTCACCAGCTGTGTGGACCAGTCATGAACTGTGCAGACCAGAGTTACCAGCTGTTGCGGCCAGTCACCAGTTGTGGTGGCCAGACTCTTGCAATCTGGATGCTAGTAGTCTCGAGGGAGTCTGGCGTGTGGTGTATGTGAACGAGGTGTGTTTATATCTTGTTCAGGTTGGATGTATACTGTATAGTATTCTGTGTTATAGACACTGACATGTATACGCCCAGGAACCCTCACACAACCTACAAACGCTTCTGATGATATTATGAAAGACATTTCATTGTACACTTGACATGAACATGGAAGAAGCAGTGTTCTTATAAAACAAAACTTGAGCAGGTTTTCTCTTTTAGAATGACAGTTACGAATCCCTCCTGAATATATGACATTTCCGTATACAGGACGTCGAAGATTACACTTCGTATCTAAAGAATTATTGACCAGTCTACTTACAGTCATGATGATCCGCTGATGGTTTTCTAAATCGTCATGTCTGTCTTGTTCGTATCTTACAAGAATCTTCGCTTTACGTGTCCATGAGTTCACTTGTCATGTACAAGAATTGTTTATTCTTTATTGCATGTAAAAACTGCATGTGTCCTTGTGTGCCTCGGGTCGCTCTCCGTGTGTGTAAGTGGCAGACGAAGATTGCTTCATCAACAATTGACTACACTGTATCTTGGAGGTAGAACAATGTACATGGTTGACTACACTGTATCTTGGAGATAGAACAGTGTACATGGTTGACTACACTGTATCTTGGAGGTAGAACAGTGTACATGGTTGACTACACTGTATCTTGGGGGAAGAAGTGTACATGGTTGGTTATTACAGTGTATCATGAGGGGAAGAAAGACAGTGAACTTGGCTCTGGATGAGTCGACTTTCCTTTCACAAGTCAGACTCTCACCTCTCACACGTTAGACCCTCACCCCTCACACATCAGACCCTCACCCCTCACACGTCAGACTCTCACCCCTTACACGTAAAACCCTCATCCCTCATACGTCAGGCCCTCACCCCTCATACGTCAGACCCTCACCCCTCACACGTAAGACCCTCACCCCTCACACCATATTCGCTCGTGTTGATGTTAGCGCCTTCAGGACGACAGTTGACCCTCGAGCACGACGGTGCTGCCCTCGAGTGGGACGATGAGACCCTTTAGCACGACGGTGGGACCTGTGAGTATGATTGCCTGGCCGATGACCTGACCCTCAATGGTCACAAAACTGACTAACTCACATCACGACCGACTGAATGTAAGTTCAGCTCTCGCAAGTTGAGGCTACTACCTATCATTGTGAACGGCAGAAGACCCCGGAGTGAACGTAAAATAAAATATGAAAAACACGGGAGGACTGTGAAAGGTTCTCCAGATGCTAAAACTCATCTTGGGAACGGGTTGAAATTTTTTTGTCTTGGTTGAAGAGCAATTATAAACTTTGAGAGATCGATGAAAAATATTCCCAAAAGTTTTCCTAGCTGATGACATATATATATATATATATATATATATATATATATATATATATATATATATATATATATATATATATATATATATATATATATATATATATATATATATATATATATATATATATATATATATATATATATATATATATATATATATATATATATATATTTGCCTCTCTCGTTACCAGCTTAGGAAATACGGTAATGTAGGTGTACATTGCATTTAATTGCTTGGCTCGTTACAGTAATGTATAGGGTCGGCTTAGTGCAGTGCTTTAGGTACATACCGGGGAGTGGGCATGGCAGCGGGTGTATCCATGGAAGGTGAAGTGCGTCATTGGGTGGGTGAGGGGGCGAAGGTCCCGGGTGTACTGAGGAGTGTTGGGGAAGGTGACGTCATCATCTGCAAGGGCTAAGACAGGCATGAGTGATGGCACAGTAGTCTTGCCGGTGTTATATAGATGCAAGTCTTGGACCCTGAACGCAAAGGAGTGAAGAGGAAGAACTAGCTGCAGATGTATTGCATTAGGACAATATGTGGTGTGTGGGGAGCTGATCGTGTGAAGAATGACATTCTAAGTAAATTTTGATAGTACGTGAAGTATGACCATGAGAGGTAACAATTGTGTGCTGCAATGGTTGGAATAAATGAAGAGGACCAGTAAAAATAGACTGACAAAGAGGATCTATAATCCAGAACTGGAGGGAGCAAAGGGTAGGGAGGCAGAGAAGGAGATGGAAGGTTGGAGCGAAGGAGACCCTGAGGTGACGTAGCTATAACATCAAGGAGGGTGAAAGGCATGTATAAGACAGAATGAATTGGACTGAGGTCGTTTACGGGGAGCGACGTACTATTAATGGGTTGAACCAAGACATATGAAGTGGTCATTGGAAACCATGGAATAGTATGTGGATCTTGGCTGTGGGTTGTGAGCTCTGATGTCTGAGCATTATAGATGATTGCGGTAGAATGGCTCTGTTCCTGGCATACTAGGCAGGCGACCTCCAGGCTTCTTTTTGTACGAAAGACCATTAACAAGATTATACTCATATATACACACATACGGAGAGATAGAGAGAGAGAGAGAGAGAGAGAGAGAGAGAGAGAGAGAGAGAGAGAGAGAGAGAGAGAGAGAGAGAGAGAGAGAGAGAGAGAGAGAGAGAGAGAGAGAGAGAGAGAGAGAGAGAGAGAGAGAGAGAGAGAGAGAGAGAGAGAGGTACTACTCGCATGTAACGTCAAAATATTTACAGGTTTTCCGTTATCATCACTAAACATACCAGATGGGTGGGTTTCACGCGTTGAATAATCCGATGAATAATAAAATGAAAATGAAGCATCGTGCACTGCATGGCCGATATAAGTGCAACACATTTCATAACTTTTCTCTTGATTAAACGCATCAATTTATCAACAGCGGAGTAATGAGTTGGATATAAGCTCTGAGCAATAGATGGCCACCATCAACACCTGTCAATATAAAAGTTATTCATAATTGTTCCTATGATCATTATTTATATATATATATATATATATATATATATATATATACATATATATATATATATATATATATATATATATATATATATATATATATATATATATATATATATATATATATATATATATATATATATATATATATATATATATATATATATATATATATATATATATATATATATATATATATATATATATATATATATATATATATATTTCCCTGGGGATAGGGGACAAAGAATACTTCCCACGTATTCCCTGCGTGTCGTAAAATGCGACTAAAAGGGGAGGGAGCGGGGGGCTGGAAATCCTCCCCTCTCGTTTTTTTTTTTTTTTAATTTTCCAAAAGAAGGAACAGAGAATTGGGCCAGGTGAGGGTATTCCCTCAAAGGCCCAGTCCTCTGTTCTTAACGCTACCTCGCTGATGCGGGAAATGGCGAACAGTTTGAAAGAAAAAAGAAAAAGATATATATATATATATATATATATATATATATATATATATATATATATATATATATATATATATATATATATATATATATATATATATATATTTCGTGCTTGATCGCTGATTAGCGAGGTAGCGCCAGGAGCGGACAAAGAAAGGCCACATCCGCTCACATCTGTTCTCTCGCTCTTATATGTAATGCACCGAAACCACAGCTCCCTATCCTCATCCAGGCCCCTCTTCTGATCTCTCAACCACACTCTTTTCATTACCTAGTACCATTTTCACCAGTCGGCTAACCTAGTACCATCCTCACCTGTCGACTGGCCTGGTACCATCACAGGTAAACCAGCACTTCACTGATGATGTTCGCGTTGACACACAACCTTCATATCTCATGATAATCATCTCAAGGTTTGGTTAATTAATGCGTCTGATCAAACTCCCTCAGTATAAATGATGATTAATTGACTCAGAAAATGAGAAAGAATTAATGAGTTTGTTAACTGATGCACTCAAGTTATACTGTGAGTGGGACACAGGTTAATGGCTTGTACACACTTGAATGAGTGTGGTCTGAGGGTGTTCCCTGTTCACCATGAAGTGTGGGTCCCCACGTCTGATGGGAGAACTGCTGCACCGGAACAACTGAACAACCACGTAGTTCTTCATAACGTAAGCCTGGGGGTGTGCTACAAATGTGTACCATGGATGTCATGTCAACATTCTAACCTTTTATTTCTTGCACATTCTCCGCATTACCATGTTCTCTGTACATCATTACCGGGTTCTCAGTGCATCATACATGACAGCTGGTGAGTGGATATGAGTAAAAGAGGCCGTTCTTCGATTGCTCATGATGCTCTCTCACTAACGAGGGAAACTGTGACAACAGAGGACTGAACCTGAGAGGGAATATCTTCACTTGGCCCCTTCTCTGTTCCTTCTTTTGATAAAGTAAAAACTGGAGGGAAGGATTTGCAGCCCCCCGCTCTCTCCTCTTTTAGACGCCTATTACAACATTCGTTTCATGTTATGGAACAGGCAAGTCATGTCAACTTATTGTCTTATATTACCTGAATATATTTTTCTTAGATATTACAACGTCACCAGTATTACTACCAGGTGTCACTTGCGAAACTGTCAAAACCTTATTGTTAAAAAGTCTCTGGTCCAAACCTTCAGTAAATGTTTACAACACCGGAACCTTCCACACTCACCATCAGCCCAGCAACGTGAGAACATAATCATGATTACTTGTAGAAAAGTATAAGAGTCAACCTTGCTTGACCTGACCCTGGCTCATAGACAACACAAGTCACGCTAATTGAGTGAGACGAGGTTGGTGAGTGTCACTGATGGTCACCAGACAAAACTTGGACTCATCCTTGAGTACATGGAAGTGTCTCGACTAATGAACCACCTTATTACGTAGATGTTAAAAAAGTAATTAAAAATATACGTTACCCCTTCATTATAGGGGAGACTTGACAGGATCATTAAGGAAAGGTCAAAGAGCAGGTTAGGCACTGGAAGTTGTGCTGATGCTGTGTACAGTTATCTGTAGCGTACGTAGGTCGGATGAAGAACTACATGATCTGTGGTGGTGAATGAACGAAAAGACGCTGACAGGCTATGATGTTGAATGTGGGGAGAAATGAATAACATTATCTTTTGTGGGTGATTTCAGGCACCACAAGTCTTGTGATGTCGCGTTATCTGTGCCTTGGAAGATGATGCCATAGGGGATACGACACACGCAGACTGTCTGTGCTCAGCAGTGGTCGGAATGATACAGGGGGAACAGAGAGAGGGAAGCAACACTGGAGATGGAAGGAAGTGGCTGAAGGCAAGTTATGCCTGAAGAATTGTTAAAGCAGAAGAAGTTTGATTCTACTCTGGCGAAGAGAGAGATGGAGGAAGAGCCACCTAAGTAAAGCGAGCAGGACTCCACAAGATAAAACCTCTGTAAATATAGAACAGCTGATCACAGGATCAAACACCCATGCAACACCCCGCACACTGGGGAAGCAAACCTTGTGATTATGATGATGATGATGATGTGGTTTTCTTGGAGAGACTGGAAGATGATGCTATGTCCAATAAGTTTATGTTCTACAGGGTTGAAATGTAATGTTCAGAAATCTAACATTAGGAAACAGGTGAAATTTAGAGATATAGTGTGAAATAGAATTTGTGGACTCGAATAAAAGCAGGTTATAGCTTCACCATTGCGAGATGTTACACAGGTGCGGGTTAAGAGAGGAGATATGTTCAGTGTAAGAAAAAGAACGAGTTTTCAAGTGAGGGAGGAGAGAGGAGGCGAGCTCAAGCATATAGAGAGGAATCCATGAGTGAGGAGTTTAAGGGAGAAGATCAGTTATTGAGAGAAGGATGAGAGAGATGATGGAACAAAATCCCTGGGTACACTACTGTTGACTGCTGCATTGGATCGAATAGAGAGGAATCTATGCATTAGTCAATAGAAAGAAGCAGATAAGCCGAAGAAAAGAAGTTTAGGATGAAAAGATTTACGTCACACCTTGTAAAATGCTTCAGAGGTGTCGAGGGACACCATAAAAGGTCTACTAAAATCCCTGAGAGAGGAGGACCAGAGGTGAGTCACACGAGACGAGGATTGCTGGTAAATCCTGCGCTTCGAGAGCGGTATTGGTGGTCTGAAAGAAGGAAATGGGATCGCAAGTGTTTTAAAGTCATGGAGGACGGCAGAAGTAAGAGCGAAGGGGCGATGGGCGATGGCTAGAAATGATTCCTATCTTAGGGATAGGCTGCACCGAGGCATCTTTCCAAGCAGAAGAATGTCTGAGGGTCTAGACAGGGACGATGTTAGTGACCAAGTATCAGAGTTAGCTGGGAGGAGTTCTGCTATCTGGATCAAACGACTTGCCCTCCTGAACTTGAGGAAGTAAGTACCTGGAGGACCTGGCGTGAGGTGAGTATGGGAGCAGCACAGGTTCAGTGGCACGAGATTGAGAGGACGAGACGGAGAGTCATCCAGAGTTGAGAAGTTAAGTGTGTATTGATCAGGACGAAAGAAAGGAGGAACGGGTGAATCACAGAATTTATTAGAGACGCCTTTGTGTAGGAACGAGAAAGTATTGATCAGTAGAAAAATAAGTAGAATAAGTACATGTTCTGTTGAAGTTGTGTTTGACTTTACAGATAATAGTTTTGGAAGGCTTCTGAGCAGAAATGAAAACGCTGTCACATTTCGGGTAAGGGAAGAGCTTCATCGCCCATCATGCTCTGTCCCTGGTGCCACAGTCATCAAGGCAGAGGCGATCAAACTTGGAATGGAGGAGAGAAATGTGGCAGAAGAATGAGAGTAGGACTCCACTCTAGCCATGGTAACCTCCACTGTACGACACCACTGCTGGGGCACGCTGACCATCGAGGCAGTATTGGTTCCAAGGGAAATCATTACAATAGGGCGCCTGGATGACAACTGAGCTTTCTTAAAGCTCCAGAGGTGGAGTTTCGAAGGGTGTGGACGTGTCCAGCTGGAACTGATAGAGATGATATTGTGAGCGGAGGAACAGAAGGAGGCGGAGGTAGTGAATGGTCAGTGGGAAGCTCAGATGTAAACAAGAGGTAGAGGGAGTTGGAAGAGCGGTCACCAAGTTCGGGGACTTGTATTTGGTGTTAAGTCATATGTTCCAGATCGCCAAGGAGGGAAGAGAAATGATCTTGGTTCCATCAGAATCTCAGCACAGATAAAGACGTTATCATTTTGAGGGAAGATGTCGCATCATCACCCTGGAGGATGATATGTTGTCTCCTATGATGAAAATGTTGTGTCATCTAGTAAGATAATATAATGTTGTGTCATCCTTACGTGAAGGTGTTCGTGGTGTTTGTGTTGGCTCATATCTGATAGTTTGTGTACGAGGGTCTCCGTCAGCCAGTGCCCAGCAAGGATGTTGGGATTACTGGAACACGTCTCATGAAGGAAGGGGTTTCCTTGTATCCAGGGTGAGGCTTGCTGCCTGGAAGGCTCCGGGGGATGCTGGAGCAGGAAGGGGTTAGTAAGGGCCTCAGGATGAACACCACTCAACCTGGGATAAAAATAACCTGAACAAGGTTCCCTACTTCTTAGCTTAAAAGAGTGACTGATGTCGGGGTGGGTGAGGGTCGTCTGGCGGGGGGGGGGGATCCTTATTTTTTGGGGGTAGAGAATCCCCTGAGTGTGTTGTTGTCTGGGGTGCGTGATGGTAGGGACTCTCCTGAGTGTGTTGTTGTCTGGGGTGCGTGATGGTAGGGACTCTCCTGAGTGTGTTGTTGTCTGGGGTGCGTGATGGTAGGGACTTCCCTGAGTGTGTTGTTGTCTGGGGTGCGTGATGGTAGGGACTACCCTGAGTGTGTTGTTGTCTGGGGTGCGTGATGGTAGGGACTTCCCTGAGTGTGTTGTTGTCTGGGGTGCGTGATGGTAGGGACTCTCCTGAGTGTGTTGTTGTCTGGGGTGTGTGAGAGGAGAGACCCCTGGGTAGAGTGTGTTTTTGCTCGTCTCGCAAGTGAAGACTCATCATCTGACTCATCATTTTGAACCACAACGATAACGCACCTACGATACACAACACACTCACAGCACTCACAACACTTGCGATACACAACACACTCACAACACTCGCGATACACAACACACTCAGAACACTCGAGATACACAACACAGAACACTCGCGATATACAACACACTCAGAACACTCTCGATACACAACACACTCACAACACTCGCGATACACAACACACTCACAACACTCGCGATACGCAACACACTCACAACACGCGATACACAACACACTCACAACACTCGCGATACACTCAAAACAATTATCACGTGAGTTTCAAGAGACAACTACTACAACACTTGTGGGACAAAGTACAAACTCAAAAAAACTCTCAAACATAATAAACAAAACTACAACTTACAAATTTATATTCTATTCTAAGTATGTCATAACGACGTATATATGTTAAAAACCAGCAATAGAAAGACATATTCTTCATTTTTTCACTTACATTCTTCTGGTGTTGTGGGAGAGAACACATTAGCTGCTCTGTCAGTAGACGTGGCTGGACCTGCTCACCGTTTTCTTACATGAATCTAAACATATAATTTCTTTTTAGATAAGATCTTGTCTTCTCTTCAGGATACTGTTCATATTGCCTTATGAAAAAGTTTCTTTAAACCTTAAAACTTCTCCCGGTAAAACGTGACTTTACCTGTTTACGAGCGCAACATGTAAGTTCGTTTCTGTAAATTTATTTAAATCATTTGTTTACATTGGTGATCCACGTGACGTGAGGTGGGGGTGCCGCCTCTCACTGTGGCACAGAGTATTGTCTCTTGCTGAAGTGACGCTCCTACGTGACCCCGGGGAGAGTAGAGGAGAGCATGGGGTGAGAGTGGTGAGGTGAGAGCAGTGGGAGGGGAGGTGAGAGCAGTGGGAGGGGAGGTGAGAGCAGTGGGAGGGGAGGTGAGAGCAGTGGGAGGGGAGGAGAGAGCAGTGGGAGGGGAGGTGAGAGCAGTGGGAGGGGAGGAGAGAGCAGTGGGAGGGGAGGTGAGAGCAGTGGGAGGGGAGGAGAGAGCAGTGGGAGGGGAGGTGAGAGCAGTGGGAGGGGAGGTGAGAGCAGTAGGGAGAGGTGAGGGGGCGGGCCCCCAGGAGTGCATGTTCCGCAGCAATCGATGACCTGGTGATAACATATTCATGGTTGGGGGCCCCGGACTCAGCTGCTGTGGTTGGGGGCCCCGGACACACTGCTGTGGTTGGGGTCCCTGGACACACTGCTGTGGTTGGGGTCCCGGACACACTGCTGTGGTTGGGGTCCCTGGACACACTGCTGTGGTTGGGGTCCCTGGACACACTGCTGTGGTTGGGGGCCCGGACACACTGCTGTGGTTGGGGTCCCTGGACACACTGCTGTGGTTGGGGTCCCTGGACACACTGCTGTGGTTGGGGGCCCGGACACAGTGCTGTGGTTGGGGGCCCGGACACAGTGCTGTGGTTGGGGGCCCGGACACAGTGCTGTGGCTGGGATCCCCGGACACACTGCTGTGGCTGGGGCCCAGACACAGTGCTGTGGTTGGGGGCCCCGGACACACTGCTGTGGCTGGGGCCCAGACACAGTGCTGTGGTTGGGGGCCCCGGACACACTGCTGTGGCTGGGGCCCAGACACAGCTGCCTCTCTGGGGATCTTTTTTCTTACCCAGGATGAACTGTCGTCCAGACTACCTGGCGTGGGCCCCTCACGAGACGGGGTCCTCTTTCATCCTGGAAATGTAATAAATGATCCCTTTAGGAAAACTCTCCAGCCTGGCCTCTGGGTCTGTCCTACTGGTCTGGTAGCCGGATACGACCCTCCAGCCAGGTGGTAGCCGGATACGACCCTCCAGCCAGGTGGTACGACCTTTGAACACGACGGTTCGATACTCTAGACCGAACGCACGACCCTTGAGCACTGCAGTACGACTTCTGGTCATAATGGCCCAAATTTTGACAGCTTATTAATGGCTCAGTTGAAAACACAGGTCAACGAATCAAAGGGTCGTACCATCGTGCTCAAGGGGTTAAGCTTGATTATAATGTATGCTGCAGTGTTACCGAGTGTTACACTAGCTTTATGAAGTGTTACACTAGTGTTGAGGAGTGAGGGGTAGTACCAGGCCTCCGGGGCTGGTGGAAGGCAACTCTTGGATCCTTCACTTGCTACCCAACTAGTCATAAGCTTCTCTTAAATGCTTCTGGAATGTCTGGGTTTACCTTGAACCGATCAGGTCCAACGTGTACTTTTTACGGTGATGAGAAAACTTAACACAGGTTTTGTGTGTTGAGAGAGAGAGAGAGAGAGAGAGAGAGAGAGAGAGAGAGAGAGAGAGAGAGAGAGAGAGAGAGAGAGAGAGAGAGAGAGAGAGAGAGAGAGAGAGAGAGAGAGAGAGAGAGAGAGAGAGAGAGAGAGAGAGAGAGAGAGAGAGAGAGAGAGAGAGAGAGAGAGAGAGAGAGAGAGAGAGAGAGAGAGAGAGAGAGAGAGAGAGAGAGAGAGAGATCCTCCATTACCTTTATCTTGGCACTAAAATTTCAGTAGTTCTTAGTCAGTATAGTCTGCACATACATTGAGTTTCACCTGACCAGAACACAGGATGAATTCTGCTTCACTGATGAGTCGTACTTGCTTCAACCTTTACTTCCTGTCTTACTGACGGACGTGTCCTCGGTAGCTTGGCCAGACGGCCACCAGGGGAGTTTGGCCATTCGTCCGCCATGGGAGCTTAGAGAGAGGTACAATGTAAAGAAAGAAACGGTGGCTTGTTTACATTGCTTCACGAACCTTGATATACCCTCACACCTGCACCCAGCATAGTCTCATGATGTGCCATGAGTGTATTTACACAAACTTAACAATAAGAACTCGTATTTGTTGCCACAGCTACAACGTCTGCCGACGTTCACGCCATGCACTACTTTAACACGACACTGCCGAAGCTTATTACTAATACGACTTACTTGATCAAACCACCTCACACCACATAATGTCCCCAAATATTTCATTTCCAACATATTCAGCCTCCTCCAAACCCCCTTATCTATGCTTTGCATCCATATAACATTGTTGGGACTACTATACCTTGAAACATACCCATTTTTGCCCTTCCAGATAACAATCTCTTTCCAGGCATTCTTCAGCGCTCCCATAACTTTAGCCCCCTTACCCATTCTGTGACTCACTTCTGCTTTCATGGTTCCATTTGCTGCCATGCCCACTCCCAGGTATCTAAAACACTTCACTTCCTCTACCTTTTCTCCATCAAACTCACACCCCAGCTAACCTGTCTCTCAACCCTGATAAACCTAATAACCTTGCTTTTACTCATTTATCTTTAACTTCCTCCTTTCACACACTTTTCCAGACTCAGTCACCAACTTCTGTAGGAACTCACTCTAATCTGTAACCAATGTTCTATCATCAGTAAACAACACTGACTTACCTCCCAAGCCCTCTTATCTCATAGACTGCATGCTCACTCCTCTCTCCAAGACTTGCGTTTACCTCCCTCATCACCTCATCCATAACAAATCAAACAGGTATGGTGAAATCATAAACCCCTGCCGGAGACCAACTTTCACTTGAAACAACTCACCCTCTTTTCTTCCTACTCGTACACACGCCTTACACCCCTGATAAAACTGTTCAATGTTTCTAACAACTTGCCTCCCACACCGTATATTCTTAGGACTTTCCAAAAGGCAACTCTATCAAGTTTATCATATGCCTTCTCCAGATCCATAAATGCTACATAAAAACCGTTCGATTACTCTAAGTATTCTTCACACACTTTCTTTAAAGTAAACACCTGATCCACACATCTACCACTTCTGAAACCACATTGCTTCTCCTCAATCCGATGTTCTGTATTTGCCTTCACCCTCCCAATCACTTCCCTCCCATACAACTAGTGCTTGTGACCTTCATACAAGTGTTTATGTATTGGACAAAATGGAACCAAAATGAGTCAACCTTCCCTGCGAAGAGCCAAAGGACAACATTATGTGTCATGTGCAGCAGATGTCTTGACCTGGCTCGGGTGGAGACGATGGACAAGGTTAACCTCAGAGCCTGACCTGATTGTGACATTTCCTGCGAATTTGATGAGGACCTGACGTGACAGTGACGTCTTCCAAACGCACCTTAATTGATCTCGTGTTGAAAGCTATTAATCCATGTGCCAGGTCGAAATTAAGTCAGCACCTAAGAGGCCTGGTATATCGCCCAGGGAGCTCCCAACACATCCCAAGCATGCCGTCCATTGGGTCCCACCCAATACAAGATCAGCATACCTTCCGGGGATTTGATAACACAGGACCAACTTACCGTTTATGGACCGCCCCAACACAGCTCTGGTATACCGTCCGGGGACTGAACAAACACAGTCATGGCCTACCGACCAACCAGAGACCTAGCTAACACAGGACCGGCCACGAGAGCAGCAGTGACGGGCGGGGCTGGCCTCTAGAGACCTCCGTCCGCACAACACAAAAGAAATAAAGTGAGAATTGTCTCTCTTAATCTCCTGGCTGTCACGGGCGTAGGAGGGGACTTGGGGGTCCAAGTACGGATGGGACCCCAGGGACTTTCCCGGCTACACGGTGGTGTGGAGGCTTATATGTGACTGTTATCGAAGGCTGACATCTGGGGTTGGGAAGAAAAGCTTCTTTGAGGCAACAGTGTCTTAACCCTGGCTGGAACTGAAGGCCTTTCCATAATCTGGAATGTTGACCTCCAAGAGAGGTAAACTGGCGAGTGATTTGAGGGTCTGACCTCGCCAGTTGGTGGGTCAAGGACCTGCCAACCAGCTGTTACTGGTCTGTAGACCTCACAAGCTGTTGAGTCAAGGACCTGCACTCCAGCTGGTGCTGGTCTGTAGACCTCACCAGCTGGTGGGTCAAGGACCTGCCCACCAGCTGCTCCTGGTCTGTAGACTCGATTAAAAGGAGGAAACTTTATTCTTTTTTCACTTAACACAAGTTGATTAAGTGAGATGGAATTGCCGGGTTCTGGTGTGGCTGAGGGGAGAGAACCGAGGGGTCAGAGGGGCTGTGTTAGGGTAGTAAACCGTGGGGGTCATGGGGGCTGTGTTAGTGGAAAAACAGAAGGGTCACACATGAGGGGTCAGGGCTTATCGTTGGGGAGATAACCGAGAGGTTAGGGGTGATCCATTTGGGGAGAGAACTAAAGGGTAGGGAGGGGGGAGGGGCGCTTGGTTTACGAACTAAAGCGAGTTCCAAGCGGGGCTGTGTTGGAAGAGAGAAGCGAAGGGTCATGAAAAATGTGTTAGGTGAGGACAAGCGGTACTATGTTAAAGGAAGAGGGGCAAGAGTTTAAGGGGTGCTGTGTTAGGGAAGAAGATCTGGGGGACAAAGGTGACTATGTTTGGGACGATCGTGAAAACAAGGGATGCTATGTTAGGGGAGATGACTGGAAGCACAAGGAGCTGTGTTAGGGGGAATAAAGAACAAGGAATAGGTGCTGGCGCTGAGCTACAGGTATGAGACATGTGTGGCACCTGCTTCATGTGTGGCACCTGCTTCATGACGGATCACCAGAGGGCAGCAGATGGGCTAATATATGTGGAGAGGGTAGCAGACGGGACCATCATATGTGGAGAGGGTAGCAGACGGGACCATCATATGTGGAGAGGGTAGCAGACAGGCAAATCTATTTGGAGATGGAAGAAGACGGTACATAAATTGTTGATGTTGTGCAGACGTGGGGGCGTTATATATGGAGGCAGCAGACGAAGGCGTTCTGTCATTAGTGTCCACTTGAGAGTGATAGAGAGTGTGTGGCTGAGAGAGAGCGATTAGGTGGAAATATGGGAATGTTGGAGTGCTTGCAGGAGTGCTATGGTGCCTGGAGGAATGCTGGAGTGCTTGCAGGAGTGCTATGGTGCTTGGAGGAATGCTGGAGTGCTTGCAGGAGTGCTATGGTGCTTAGAGGAATGCTGGAGTGCTTGGAAAAGTGATGTGAACTTGGAGGCGGTCTGAAGTGCTTAGACGAGTGTCATGTGCTTAGAGGATGGCTGAAGTGTTTGGATACGTGTTGTGTGCTTCGAGGAGTCTCGGAGTTCTTGGGCAAGTGCTCTGTGCTTTGAGGATTGCTAGAGTACTCGACGAAGTGTTAAGGTGATTGGGAAAGTGCTTGGGAGCTTCGAGGAATGGTCGGGTGCTTAGAGAAATGGTATGTACCTGGTGGAATGATGGTGTGATGAAAGGCAGGGATTATCCTTTATGGGAGAAGGCTTAGACTACAGAAAGCCATTAAGAACTAGAGCCAGTGATGGTGATCATATCTCTGGCACGTCATTGGTCGTTACTATTGATCTCACGTCGTTCTTATCACCTTGTGTTGCTCTTTACACGATGGGTAACAGCTATGTCTCTACGGCTGAAGACGCGTCCACGTCTGGTGACACGCCCTTCACTAACAGGCCCTTGGCCAACTGCCGGTGGATGCTTTTGTGATAATGGAAATTGCAACGACTAAGACCCGAGCTGGGATGTGGCTGGTTGGCCTAACACCATCAGTGTGACTATGAACAAGCTGCCTTCATAACGGCAAGTTATGCATATCTTTTTCCTCGACATAAATTATTAAGAAAAGATGATCTGTCAGAGGTCCATACGGTAATGGTTTTCTGCCATAAAGCTCACATTTCTACCCATTAGAAGAAACATGTCACTTCCACCATTGGACGCTGCTCAGCAAAGGCGAGCAAGGGAGAGCATTTGGACGGTGTGGTTGGCCCCCAGCGGTTCACGAGCACTGTGGAAGATCTCTCCGATAATGCTCATAAAGGTGCACTGAACCACATCAAGATCCCTGAAGATACGGTTGTCTTACTGATGCAGTGGGAGATGGGACGTCGGGGCTTCATGAGCAGTGCGGATACAACAGATGTCAAGAAGAGGGAGACCAGAGCGGCTGACAACTGTAAGCAACTCAAGACACATCGTCATGATCAAACAAAAGCAATACGAACACTGGACGAGAAGTTAACACCTAGCCTTTTGTGCCAGCCTGATGGTAGTGGCTGTAACGCTACTTCTGAGGAAAAAGACGAAGTCGTTGGAGACCCGACGTTTGTGTCAACTTCTAAGAAAACCAGGAAGAACATCTTCATTAAAGTTTACTCGCTGGGAAAGGCCAGAGATAACAATTGCAATGTGTCATACACTCCCTGAGCCGCAGCCCTACTCTGACCTCAACAGCGCTATCCTCAACATTACTCAATCCTCCATCTAGTGACAGCAACTGAAATTGTAGAAAAAAAAATACGAAAGACCCGAAGGACCAATTTTAGGCGGGAGTTATTTTGGTAATTCACTGGACCGGAAGCTGCTTCCTGACCTCCCTGGGTAAAGGGAGGGAGGTTGTCTGCAAGTCTTCCTCGCCGGAGCTGATGTAGGTCACCTAGTCGGGTTCTGACGCCTCAGTGGAGCTGAGCAGACCATAGCCTCACCCTTGGTGGAGAGGCCAAGGCCTCACATTGGGTGGTGAGGAGGCTATGACATCTCTCTGCTGGAGACACCTGACCACTGGGGAGGGGGCGAGGGTCAGGTACGACAGAGCAAGGCTGTGGCCCGACACCAGCGCGTCCAACAGAGGCCCTTGACACGAAGCCTGCATTCTGTTCGAATAAAAACTTGAAAGTTTCTTTCCCTCTGTTGGCTTCCCCACGTAACTGATCTTTTATTAGACGCGTTCCTCGTCCCTCGCATCCACTGGTCTACATGCTCGCTGAACGATATAGACTCAGGCACGATGAAGACATGAACCACAGTGAACTGCAGACGACCCAAGACAACGGTGTGACTCCCACAACCATCGAGATTGTGGTTGAGCACGTTGGTCATGAGGCAAGATATGACGGTGGGTAAGACGGCACAGTGTCAGCGTCGTGGAAATAACATATGAAAGTGAATGGCCTGACAGGAGGCTTGTGTTGAGAGAGAGAGAGAGAGAGAGAGAGAGAGAGAGAGAGAGAGAGAGAGAGAGAGAGAGAGAGAGAGAGAGAGAGAGAGAGAGAGAGAGAGAGAGAGAGAGAGAGAGAGAGAGAGAGAGAGAGAGAGAGAGAGAGAGAGAGAGAGAGAGAGAGAGAGAGAAAATCACACTCAGTCAATATTGAGCGGGTCACTTGAGGTAATGGCAGACGACAAGAGTCTACAGGAAACACCACATTGGGGGAAATTGTGGCTCTGATGGAAGGGCTGAGCACTCTGCCTCCCTGCCGCCAGGGAGAAGAGCTTAGCTGCTTTCCCAGCTTACTCTGGTAGACGGCGAGGATAAGCTGGCACTGGCAGCTTGCTGTGGTTGACGAGAAGGGTAACCTGGTATTGACAGCTTAATGTAGCTGCCAGGAAAGGTAAGCTGGTACTGAGAGGGAGAAAATATGAAGCTTGGTAAAGAATTTACAGTGATTCATGTTTCTCATGACTTTCTAAGACACAGATCGATTAGAAGACGTCTTGAGAGAGAGAGAGAGAGAGAGAGAGAGAGAGAGAGAGAGAGAGAGAGAGAGAGAGAGAGAGAGAGAGAGAGAGAGAGAGAGAGAGAGAGAGAGAGAGAGAGAGAGAGAGAGAGAGAGAGAGAGAGAGGAGTGTTTCTTCAAGTTAACACTTAAGTAACACTTAAAATTACTTTTACTGACGTCAGAACCAGTAGAGGATGACCCGATGTCATTCGTCAGTAGCTGGTAAAGACCATTATGGGTTAGGTCAAAGGTCAAGATATATTCAATGGTCGTACCTTCGTGATTTCAAGGCTCTTATTATCATGCTCAAGGGTCGTGCTCTCATGCTTAAGGGTCGTACCATCGTGCTCGAGGGTCGTACTGTCGTGTTCAACGGTCGTACTGTCGTGTTCAACGGTCGTACTGTTGAGCTTACGTTCAGAGAACGTCCCTGAACTTCTCCTCAGAATTCAAGATGAGATTTTCATTATTTACAACAAGAAACTTTCTTTTGTTTCCCTGAGGTTGCGATGGTCCACATGTTATCAAGTGTCATCCTCGCTCATGTTCAGGTTCTGATATCGTCTTATCAACATATTCTTTCCTCAGTAAATTGATAGCAGTGGAGAGTGATGATGTGTCTGTCTGACAACAATTTAGATTATTGACGATCTTGCAAAGAGAAAAAGAAATCCTGTTACATATACATGAGTCCTGGTCTTTGTGATGTCAGTCTTTAGAATTAGGTCCAGCTTTGCTACAGCTCTTTAGTGGAACTGTGCCACGCTGGAAGTGAGGCAGAGAAATCTATCTGTCGTGCTCAAGGGCCGTACTGTCGTGCTCAGGGGCCGTACTGTCGTGCTAAAGGAACGTACTGTCGTGCTCAAGGCCGTACTGTCGTGCTCAAGGTTCGTTCAGGTCGTATGTCGTGCCCATGGGTTTGCCGTGCCTAAGTGGTCAGTTGGGTTAGTGTCAGGTGAGGGATGATTTCTCAGAAAATCCAGTAAATGAAAGTGACGTGAGCAAACGTACGCCCGGCAGTGCAGCTCTCCTCTGCCAATCGACGACCAGTAGAAATCCGGAAGGTTGTAGGTTCCTGGTGTACTGAGTGCGTGTGTAACACAGCTGTAGAGAACGCACACACACACACACACACACACACACACACACACGGTAGCAGCACCACTATCGACGGTGCCAGTGGGCGCCAGGGGCCACAAGAGTGAACGGGGCTCCTGTTCTACCTTCTCGACAACAACAGTTGCATCCCCAGGGGTCAACACTGTCAACAGGTCCCCTACACCAGGAAACACTTGACAGACAGTCCATCACAGGTAGAGGCCCTTACACACACACACACACACACACACACACACACACACACTTATACACACACACACACACACACACACACACACACACTGAATAATAAACAAAACCCTACCACTCGACGGCAACCGTTTCAGACCCTTTTTTTACTTTGTCTTCAGAAGAGGCAAGTGTAAAAGGGGCAGAACAATACCTGCCACGCCCTTTTCTTCCAGACACAACCACCCTTTTAGAAGGACATAACAAGCTTGGACTTCTGTAGTCTTGGTAGAAATAACGACATGCTTTTGAGCTCAACTTTTCAAGGTGTGTTCTCCAGTGGGCCTTCCCCAGTGGGTCTTCCCCAGTGGGTCTTCCCCAGTGGTGCAATCTTGAAGAAATGTTACCTTGAAAAGTTACCTTGGTAAACTGGTTACTGAATAGTAAACAACCACTAATGATGATGGCAGGTGTTGCTTTTGGGTGGAATGTAAACAATCTTTGTAAACAGGAGACGGGTGGAACCAGCTGTCCCTTCCCATGTCCCAGCACTCCAGTCCCTTCCATGTCCCAGCACTCCAGTCTCCCATCCAGTCACTTCCCTTCCTTTACATCCATTCATCACTCACATTTCCCCTCCATCTCCCCCACAACAACAGTAAAGGAGGAGGAAACATACTTATGTACACTATGTCTGTCGAGCTTATCGTCCTTGTTTGTGTCTTCATCTGTTAGATACAACAAATACATTATAGCTTTACTAATACAACTTAATCTGCTCAATGTACCTGGCTGTATAGATGTATTTTTGTTGTTGTTTCAGAGGTCGATGAATTGACACTCCAGATAACCAGTGTCGTCAGTAAGTGAACTTATCACTTGTACATCATTGCTCTGGGACTCTGTGTGTGGGACTGTACTGCGATGTCCCATTATGTGCCTTTCTCCAGCATGCTCTGTTTGTCTGGCTCAGGACATTCTGTGTGTCTGTTTATCCCGGGATAGTCAGTCTGTATTTGCCGCAGGACCTCCCCTTCTAGGAACGTCCCAGGACTTTCCCCGCTGGGCCCTGTCCTGGGACAGACTCATTAGGAGGGTCTGGGTTCCCGGAGATAAATGGAATTATCTGGAGAAGTTCCACGCGCTGGAGAAGGCGAGCCTTTGTGGAGACCTCGGGTGGTTGAGCTAGTGCTGAAGGCTCGCTCACAGAAACTTTCTGCTCATTCATCTCCCTCTAACTTCCCGCTACACACACACACACACACACACACACACACACACACACACACACACACACAGTCATGGTGGTCATCACGTAGTGGCTTTCGAGATTGTGATCGGTTTCTTATCAGTCTGATGTGTCTCACTGGACGGCAGGAGAACACAGTTCCGCCTCAAGCAGGTCCCCCAGCAATGGCTCCCTAGGGCTTCCCATAACCATCTGGTGGTCATGAACCTCACTTAATGACGACACCTATGATGTGTCCCCCACGTCATCATGATGTGTCCCCCACGTCATCATGATGTGTCCCCCACGTCATCATGATGTGTCCCCCACGTCATCTATGATGTGTCCCCCATGTCATCTATGATGTGTCCCCCACGTCATCATGATGTGTCCCCCACGTCATCATGATGTGTCCCCCACGTCATCATGATGTGTCCCCCACGTCATCTATGATGTGTCCCCCATGTCATCTATGATGTGTCCCCCACGTCATCATGATGTGTCCCCCATGTCATCTATGATGTGTCCCCCACGTCATCATGATGTGTCCCCCATGTCATCTATGATGTGTCCCCCACGTCATCATGATGTGTCGTCCCCCACGTCACTACACGTCGCACCAGTCAACACGTGACGGTTGAGGTGACTGACCCGCGTCTAGGGCTCAGGCACACACGGGTGTGGCTGGTGAGGAAGATGCTCACGTGAGACCTGCAGAGCAGCTCAGCAAAGTGTAACATCTAGCCTGGGGTCATATCATCGCCTCGAACCACAACATCACATTGATGTCATTATCATTTAACTATATAACTATATAACTATATAACTATATAACATTTATGACGTTTATTGTTTTTTAACATTAGTAGCCTCGCTGTGGAGAGGAATGCAGTCAGGAAACATGAACTTAACACCATTGTAAACATCATATCAGCAACGTTTCAGGTTTTTCAATATTTTTGACAAAGAATGTTTACGATAATAAATTTCTACTGGACTCAAGCTAGTTATTAAGCAGCTCAGTTCTTGTAATTGAAATATTAAATTTTTCTTCTTTATAACGGAATGTTAATCTTCTTAAAAAGAATCTGTCTGCGAGACGAATGAAAATATGTTCATCTGACTTTATTAAGAGAGAAAACTTTCCAAATACCAGAGCTGGGTAGTGAGGGTACCCCTGGTGAGCAGGTGCTCAAGTTGGTAATCAGTTTACTAAACTATTTTATATTGATCTTCACACGAGAATATACCATCACACTAGACGAGAGAGGGTCATGGTAGCCGCTCATGTGTTCTGTGGTCCCTGGTGAGGATATGAACAACACCTGGTGAGGATATGAACAACACTTGGTGAGGATATGAACAACCCCTGGTGAGGATATGAACAACACCTGGTGAGGATATGAACAATACCTGGTGAGGATATGAACAACACCTGGTGAGGATATGAACAACACTTGGTGAGGATATGAACAATACCTGGTGAGGATATGAACAATACCTGGTGAGGATATGAACAACACCTGGTGAGGATATGAACAATACCTGGTGAGGATATGAACAACACCTGGTGAGGATATGAACAACACCTGGTGAGGATATGAACAATACCTGGTGAGGATATGAACAACCCCTGGTGAGGATATGAACAACCCTGGTGAGGATATGAACAACACCTGGTGAGGATATGAACAACACCTGGTGAGGATATGAACAACACCTGGTGAGGATATGAACAATATCTCTTCTCTCTCTGATAATTTCTTATGATTTCTGTTGATAATGATGACAGCTAATAATATCTTGTGATAACTAGTGTAAACTTATGACAAAACATTAATTCTTCTACATATTCCCAGATACTATAGTTCATACGTCAAATGAATGTCGAAACAATAAGAAAAATCATAAAATCGGAGATTCGTTGAGAAAAAAAAATGATATATTTTCATTCATATGGAAAGGTACAAAATGATGAGTCAGTTTTTAACATTATCATCGACTAAATCTCAAACTATTTTTCCGCAAAAAAAAACCCCCAGCTCACCTCACAGAAATTTGCATATCATTTGAAAAAATTAGGAATTTTTTGGGATGGAATTATGTACGAGCTTTGACGATAGTCTTATCATCAGTAAAAAGAGAGAGAGAGAGAGAGAGAGAGAGAGAGAGAGAGAGAGAGAGAGAGAGAGAGAGAGAGAGAGAGAGAGAGAGAGAGAGAGAGAGAGAGAGAGAGAGAGAGAGAGAGAGAGAGAGAACATTTTTCTTGTGAAGAAAAGTGTTCTTGATTGATGAATGAACTTGTGTATATCATATTTGCATCTCCCCTCCCGGAGCACGACGCCCTCAGCTCAGTAGAGCAGAATTTATATGATTTTCGTGACAACTTAATCTTGAGACTTCCAGTGTTGGTGAGGAGGTCATTATGTTGTAACAACTCGACTCATGACAACTTTGTCTCTTCCTTACACAAGCATTCACCGGCTCCACCTGGGCACCAGAAGGGAATCGCCAGAACAACGGGTCGATTTCATATCAACACACACACACACACACACACACACACACATACACACTACCGACAATCTCAGTTCTAATGTGCAAACCATCCACTGTGTGTGGCGAGGTTCAACCATCCTCTCTGGTCGGCAACTTTCACATGATTATCAACACTCCATACCAACGTTCAGACTGTCCCTCCTTTCCAGACAACGTTCAGAGTAACCTCTCTCTCTCTCTCTCTCTCTCTCTCTCTCTCTCTCTCTCTCTCTCTCTCTCTCTCTCTCTCTCTCAATCTTAATTTTCAGACTATATCCCTCGCTCTCTGTTCTAACATTCAGACAATCCCCCTCTCTCATACTACGTTCAGACCACCCCACCTCTCGTACCATGTTCAGACGGTGACCTGCCGCTGCAGAGTTCAGCCCGGGCCTCTCCATCCACCACGAACTTTAAATTAATCCTGGGCGCTCATCACAGAGTTGGAGGTAATCCCTCCCCTCCTGGCAAAGTTTCAAGTAACCCCTTCCTGTGTAGACAAGGATTATCTCCCATAATTGAAATACATCGATTATCAGCAGCAACAGACCCCAGAGATCTTCTGGGTGAACAAGGTGTAAGATGGGTGTGGCTTGGATGATGGTTCTCGTGCTGCGTAGTATGGCTGTGTGGGTGTGGAGGGGAAGTTGAGCTGGCTGTGTGGGTGTGGAGGGGAAGATAGGCCGGCTGTGTGGGTGTGGAGGGGAAGGTAGGCTGGCTGTGTGGGTGTGGAGGGGAAGGTAGGCTGGCTGTGTGGGTGTGGAGGGGAAGGTAGGATGGTTGTATGGCCGTGAAAGGTGTGGTAGAATGGACTGTTTGAACTGCCGTCTGAGGGATAGAGAACAGGATTAGAAGTTGGTGGTTGAGGATCAGAACACGGTGAATGACCACACTGTGTGAGGGATGGACCACCATATTCAGGAGAAGGTGAGAGAGGAAGAGCTGTGAGAGGGAGGGAGAGGTGGACGGGCGGGTAAAGAGACAGATGAAGAGGAAATCTTGCTCGACTATTAGAGAAAATATCGTCCAGTGGTGAGCGAGACGACTAATGTTAATATGGTCAAACCTTGACAAAACCCACAGCACTTCTGCCGTTACCTGTCAAGTCTTGAGAGACGCACATCATTTCTAATGGTACCTGATAAGTCTACAGTTCTACTGTCAACCCTTAAGTACTCACAGCTCTCCTGACCTCTCGACAACACTGTAGCAAACCTTCCTAGACTCACCACATTACTTGTAGTTCTGGACGTTGGAAAACACTATTGGCAGCTTCACTACAACCCTGGCAAGTCTTGACAACACCACTACATTCCTGGCAAGTCTTGACAACTCCACAACAACCCTGGCAAGTCTTGACAACACCACTACATTCCTGGCAAGTCTTGACAACACCACTACAACCCTGGCAAGTCTTGACAACACCACTACAACCCTGGCAAGTCTTGACAACTCCACTACATCCCCAGCAAGTCTTGACAACACCACTACAACCCTAACAAGCTCTGGCATCCAGATTTTACTCAGCTGAGACAAAAGTTACTGGATGAATATTGTGAGGACAGCGATGGGTTTTATTAATCATTGTTCAGAGACTTTCCGTTTTATATCGTGTTTACTTAAATGATTCGTCTCTCGTGTCTTAATGTTCTCATTAGGATGATTTTGTCTACATCTGATTTACCATTTTCAGCCTAGCATAACCCAGGCTGACCCTTCCATGCTATGTCAACAATAGCAGCTGTAAGAAATGGTGTCTTCAGCACATACATGACCTGACCTGACCCTCACTCACCAGGCCAACAATCGGTGCTAAGACCACTGGCTGATTTCGTTAGATTTATCAGGAACACCAGACCTCACACACCTGGATACAAGCTTTTATCATTAATGCAATTTCCATTGTAGCGGACGAGGGGCAGGTTAGAACCATTTTGTATTTACGTAAAGTTTGCTTTGAATACAATGTATTATATTTTGTGTTCTACGAATTTGAGCTGAACTCAGTAAACCGTAAGTAATGGTATTTTCTGTTTAGTTTATCTAGCCTTTTTATAAAGTACACAAATTGTTATCATTATTCAACTATGGATCAGTTCTGTTATCAGGATCAATCTGAGTTTAGCAGTATCTGATCTTGTTTAGCAGTATCTGATCTTGTTTAGCAGTATCTGATCTTGTTTAGCAGTATCTGATCTTGTTTAGCAGTATCTGATCTTGTTTAGCAGTATCTGATCTTATTCTAGATTAACTTGACACAACTGAGTTTGTCCATATACCATCCTCAACACCGAACTGGACCTCTATTACAAACCAGAGTGTTTCGTTTCTCTCAGCGTCCAGGTCATTTCTTATTCCTAGCTTGTAAAGTTTCCTGAGAAGTTAAGAATAGTTTCAGTGGTTTTACGGTTCGATCGCCTTACACAGTCTTAAATAATTTTTCTCTTCTTGTTCAACTATCTCTTTCTTTCTCGTAGTTCTCTAAGTCTATCGTCCTATCCTTTTATCTGAGTTCTCCCTAAGTCTCGTAACCTCAGAATATTTTCTCTCACAAGACTTCGTGTACAGATGGATATTTTGTCGATCAGAGAGATAAGGCGAGGGGTCAGCCCGCAGACTAAGGCCAGTTGACTCAAGCCTCGTAAGTCTCAAGACACGTCCCTCGCCACTCACTCCCTCCCTTTGGCTTTTGTTGACATTTTCATTGACTGTGTCAGACAGAGGCACCCGAAGAACTGCAGCCACACACAGCAGACAACAAGCTGATTAGGATTGATCGGTACAAGTTGGAGAGATAATGAATGTTTTATGAATGTCCTTCCTGTGGTCTGGGTTTGCTCTGAATGTTGTAGTGAAACCCGGGTGAGTCTGGCCCGGGAGTGGATCAGGGATGAGAAATGCCGGTACTCACTGTGGGTGAGTCGTGTTGATGATCACGGGGAGTCGCTCTACCTACTCATTGTGCCCCACCATTCCTGTAACCATGTAACTCCTTAACTGTCGTGACCTGACTCACCCTGCCAGTAGCCCCTCCTCACCTGTCGTAACCATCAACACATGGTAGCGTCAGTCATCTCCTGCCACGTAACCATAACACGTCCCACCTACTCTGTCTGACGTGAGCACAACAGGTCGTCGTCATCTGATCAGTTCATTACGTACTGACGTCAACTGTGTGAGAGCAAGAGATCCCATGGGTCTGCCTACGCATGAATGACATTTATCGTGTCCAGGTGTTGTTCTGCTGGCACAGGGGTCAAAGGTCAAGGCTATACAAGGTCTCTCAGGGCTCCGAAAATTGATATATGTATTATCTCTCTCTCTCTCTCTCTCTCTCTCTCTCTCTCTCTCTCGAGAGAGAGAGAGAGAGAGAGAGAGAGAGAGAGTGAGAGAGGGAGGGAGAAAGATAGGTCGGGAGGGAGGTAGAGTTAGCGGCTGTAAGGCAGTGAGCCAGTACCACATGAGCTGTCAAATTTCCTTCATTGACTTGGGTTGCTGTGTTTGCTCTCTGCCTTACATGCGTTAGGTTCCCGTCATTCACGCACCAAACACACTCTCTACCTCGCACATATGACACTTGAAATATCTCTCATCGAGTGAGATACATATGTCTTACTACGGACAAGTTATCATGTCTCTAGCAATAACATGATCAAGTATCATCATCTTGAAGTGTAACATAATTTGGCCTCCAAGAAGTGATTCGCTCTTCAAGGAGAAGTGTCTCGAAATACTGAGACAGTCTGTGCATTACTATTCTCCTGGAGTATTATCTTAACAATAGTTTATGTTACGAGTGACTGCCGCTCCCCAGGAGACTCAGCCTCAGCCTCTGTATCACCCAGCAAAGAGGGCTCGACGCTGATATGATGGCAACCGAGGGATGCGAACTGTGTGTCTCGAAGACTGGAGTAGAAGAGGAAAGTTTACTGGTCTGTGGCGCCCCTGATGTACAGCGGGAGAGTAATGGGACGAGTTCTGTCAGAGAGAGAGAGAGAGAGAGAGAGAGAGAGAGAGAGAGAGAGAGAGAGAGAGAGAGAGAGAGAGAGAGAGCCACGCCCACAGTAGAGACCATCTGACAGACCAGGGCTGGCCCTACAAACACCACCTGCGGCGTGAGGTGCCACACAGACCTTCCCTCTCTCTCCCACCACCTGCTTGTGTCCTGCTCGTGTTCCTCCTGTCCCTTTCATCTCACGCCAACCCTCACAACGTAGTGCTTTTCCTCTTTGTTCGCACATATCATCCTCATCCTTCTCACTTACCTGTTCATCTCTTCCATCATCTCATATCGTTCCCTTCTATAGTTCAGTGTTCCTTTATGTTCCTGTGTTCTCCTTCTTTTGACTTTATCCTTACAACTCGCGTCAGCTGTCACGCCGTTGTATGTACAGTGATGGGTGCTAGGCCAGCAGCTGTTGTATGTACAGTGATGGGTGCTAGGTCTGCAGCTGTTGTATGTACAGTGATGGGTGCTAGGTCTGCAGCTGTTGTATGTACAGTGATGGGTGCTAGGTCTGCAACTGTTGTATGTACAGTGATGGGTAGTCTTACTGGTGACTTACAAGTTTTATTTATAGTTTTCCACTACATGTCTTTTTATTTCGTTGGATTAGGTTTGGAATGCATGAGCAGTGTCATAGATCACTTCGGATTATTTTTCCACAGACCAGAATGTCACAGTGAGGGACAAGACCCGAGCAAAAGGTGAGACCGTCGTGGCCATCTCAAGTGTAAAGAAAAGTGATCAGAGGAAAAAGTAGAATTAATGAAAGTTCGGCAGGTGGCCGGAGACCCGATCTCTTAATGATAGAAAGGTTATTATTGGAAGAGAAGAGAATCCCGCAGCTCAGGTGGTCGAGGGAAGAAGGAGACATCATGTTGTGATCCTTCATATGTCTGCTCTGAGTATGTTTGCCGCTTCGACCAGTTGGCAGTCTGTGGTGAAAACAACTCCTGACTTACCTGTTGATATAACCGAGTCGTTGTCTCTCTGGTTCAGACGAGACTGAGAGATTGTATCAATGAAGCAATATTCGTATCACATTTGCTTCACTGTTTCACGACGAATGTCTCACTGTCTCGGATTAGCGAACCTGGTTCCCAGGCTAAGCTGCAAGACTCACGTCGAGAAATGGCCTCGCTGGTCTTAGTCTTTGCCTCAAACTTGGCGTAAATAACCCGCGTATAAATGCATGTAGTTTCCTGGATTATTTCTAATTGTTTCACAAGGAAGATAAAAAGTTAATTGAATCTCAGTATTGCAAGTTTAGCATTAGAAAAACTATTGTAACCCATTTAGTCTTAGGTTGAAAAGTAAATTGAACAACCCCTTGTACAATGGCCACCTGGACCATCACACTGGCCACCTGGGCCATCACACTGGCCATCTGGACCATCACACTGGCCACCTGGACCAGCACACTGGCCAACTGGACCAGCACACTGGCCAACTGGACCAGCACACGGCCACCTGGACCAGCACACTGGCCACCTGGACCATCACACTGGCCACCTGGGCCATCACACTGGCCACCTGGACCAGCGCACTGGCCACCTGGACCAGCACACGGCCACCTGGGACATCAGTAACAGAAAAGTGATAACTACCAAATGAAGGCGTGAGATGACTAGTAGTAATTGCAGGTCAGTCACAGGTCATGCTGAAGGTCACGGTCAGAGATAACAAATATTGATCTAATGATCTCCAAGATGGAGTATCCAAAGTAGCCCCGGGACTATCAAGAAGTAGCCCCGGGACTATCAAGAAGTAGCCCCGGGACTATCCACAACATCAGAAGGTTTGCGGGTCCAGTCGCTCATTATCAGAGTTCAATCCCTGATGATGAAGACAGTCTTTTAAAGAGCTTGACATATACGTCATTGTTGCCCAGGAACTTGGTGGAGGAAGCTGGCAAGAATATTATCTTGATTCTGAGAACTTTAATCAAGCTGAGTCGTTCATCAGCTTGAAATGAATTTTCAGTTTGAATTTTTATGATATAAGTTGGTTGACGTGTGTGTGTGTGTGTGTGTGTGTGTGTGTGTGTGTTACGAGACCCCGCCTGCTTAATGTTACACTGTATCATTAAGAATAAAGTCTCGTAAAAAAAATAGACACTCACTACAAAGGATCTCACATTCCCCTGTTACTGGGAGTAGCGTAGCGCCAGCTGGGCAGCAGGAGCCTCTGGAAAGTATCTGTCCAGGGTAACGCCAGGTCTCCTTCCTGGAAAGAGACCAAGGATTCCAGGACACTGATGGTGCTATGAGAGAGAGAGAGAGAGAGAGAGAGAGAGAGAGAGAGAGAGAGAGAGAGAGAGAGAGAGAGAGAGAGAGAGAGAGAGAGAGAGAGAGAGAGAGAGAGAGAGATTCTACCCTCTCACATCATGTTATTCGCCTGTCTATATCCGTGTGTATACACACATACTGGTGAGTCCTTGTCTGTGTGTCTGTGTGGCGCCCCGAGCGTGGTTCTCACCCAGGTGGGTCGTCTCTCGAGCACGTACCCTCCCTGGGCGCCTCCTGCGCCTGTAAGTTAGCAAGTCAAGAGCTCCTCCTCCAGCAGGGGAAAACTGCTGACTCCATCACAAGTGAGGGTCGACCCTTACTCTGGGGGTGTGGGGGGGGGGGCGGGCAATTAATGAGGGCTGGAGGGCTTGGGGCTGCCCTGATATCTCTCGTCCGGGAAGAGAGAATTAATGAGCCCTGTAGGGCTCAGGTCTTGGCGTCTAGAGGGTAATTAACCAAGGTCGGAGGACCTGATTCCTGGCGTCTCGGGAACCTTAACGGATGGAGCGAACCTGATTTTTGGCGTTTTAGGAGCACCAAGGGGTGGAGAGGACCTGAACTGGGTTCTTCAACGGTTGATGGAGAACATGACACGTGTGAACATTTTGACAGCCCAACGTGATAGACAAAGTCTTATGATTGCAATCTATTTTGTTCTAGAGAGAGAGAGAGAGAGAGAGAGAGAGAGAGAGAGAGAGAGAGAGAGAGAGAGAGAGAGAGAGAGAGAGAGAGAGAGAGAGAGAGAGAGAGAGAGAGAGAGAGGCGGGTTATCGAGGAAGAAGAAAGCAAGATTGTGAGGTAAGTCAAGGGCTTGTCCCAGCGTGGAGGGCTTGGTCCAGGCCTTAAATTTCTCTCGACGACTTTCTGTCACCTCCAGCCACTAGGAGCTCAGGACAAAGTGAGAGGGAACCAGGGAGAGGAGAGGAGAGGAGAGGAGGGAAAGTGTTGGATGGGAAAGGAGGGACATGGGAGAGGAGAGGAAGAGAGTGGTGGGGTAAGGGAGAGATGGGAGAGAAGAAGACACCTTCCACATCCGGCCACCTGACCCTCCACATTCCTACTCACCAGACCATTCACACTTGGTAACCTGACCCTCCACACCCGGCCACCTGACCCTCCACACCTGGCCACCTGACCCTCCACATCCGGCCACCTGACCCTCCACACCTGGCCACCTGACCCTCCACACCTGGCCACCTGACCCTCCACACCTGGTCACCTTAGCGAGGAGCACTAGACGACAAGTCGTTCAGCTGACCTTCCCTACGCCTAACCTAACTTGGTCAGGGGTTCTCCAGCAGAACTGTGTGTCTGGCTCTGGCAGAGACGTGCTGGGTCCCGGAGGGAGCTTGACAGTGTACTGGAAGGCGCTTGGCGTCGGTGGGCAATCCATCTCAGGAGGACAAGCCTAGCTCATCCAAGGGAAGCCTGGCTCATCCAGGGAAGCCTGGCTCATCCTAGGGAAGCCTGGCTTATATTTACATACACTGGATGTCCCGACCACCTGCAGCCTGACCGAGTGGCTATACCAACCACAGAGAGAAGGAAATCGTATAGAAACCTCGGCCGTTGTGTCTGACGGAATCTGTGTGAAGATAACCGTGGCCAGGGGAACACCCTGGCAGGATCTTAGTTGACTGTAACAGCAGGTCCTGCCGTGCCATCTTTGTGGGTCCTTGCTGGAGGACCAGCTTGGTCATAATGCCTTCACCTCGGTGGTCAGAGAGGTCCTATTGATTCCTGGGCTGATCCTTCCTACTTTCCTGCCTCCTGCCTCCTGCCTCTTGCCTCTTGCCTCCCATGGCTAAAGGGAGGAACGTTTTGTGGATGGAGAGAAGGGAGGGAATTGGAGGAGTGAGGGAGAGAGGCGATGGTCCTGAGGGAGGAGAGAGGGAGATGGATGTCAGGACCGGGGGAGGGTGGGGGGCGGTTACTGGATGTTGGAGAGGTGGTGTTGGAGATACTAAGATGGGTGTGGGGTAGACCTTCTAGTGCTGGTGATGGTGAGGAATTGGAGGAGAGGATGTTGGGGAGGGAAAGGGGGGTGGTGGAGGGTGAAGTTTCAGTAAATGAGAACATGATTCAGAGAACATGATTCAGAGAACATGACTCAGAGAACATGACTCAGAGAACATGATTCAGAGAACATTTTGAGGAGATAACGTTATCGAGCCAAGTGAGGAGTTGTTGTATTATTCTGCAAAGTTTCACCACAGGAGACGAGACGTGTGTATGATGATGATGTAGTATATGTGAGAAGCACAACTATATTTTGCTGAGTCGTATGTTGACCAACGGAGCGTCAACGAATTAATGAAAATTGAAAAACACTTGACCAGCAAACTGGAAGGAATGGGACACATGAACTACCATGACGAAGCTGAACCACTTCCAGTCATATGACCAAGAGAGAAAATAAAAGTCTATGATAATCTAAGCAGATAAAAAACTATTGAAAGTAAAAATACTTATGATCAAACCTGAGAGCTTATCGAGAAGGTAGTTACAGAGTTATAAAATTCTCAAAGATTTCCGTGGAACATAACGAAAATATTTAAGACGTGAATATACAACGACTAACTAGGAGACAAGAACAACTGTTCAGTAAACTGGCTGGAGATATAGGCAACAACTTGACACATGTTTGAAACTGGTCCCGGATGAACCAATAATGATAGGATGCAGACGGTGGCTGGGAACGGCTAGTCATCCATCCAGAGAGAGGTGTGGTGAGGGCCACGCGCTAGCCCTACTATCATGACTACATCACTCTCTCTCTCTCTCTCTCTCTCTCTCTTCTCTCTCTCTCTCTCTCTCTCTCTCTCTCTCTCTCTCTCTCTCTCTCTCTCTCTCTCTCTCTCACTGTAAGCTTATATGCAATTTTCATGAAAATTAGAGAGAGACTGTAGACTAATAAAGCAATTTCTATTGTTCCAGGCGCTATCTAGCTAACGTTGGAAAAGGCGATCATGTATATATATTCATATCTCATTCTTGTATCTGCCCGGACGATGTGATCATTACACGAAAGTGCACTTGGCAACTTATCGTGTTAATTTCCCTAGTGGTTTTATGTATATACTAGATCACGCGCACAACTGTGACCTCTTGCAATATATATATATATATATATATATATATATATATATATATATATATATATATATATATATATATATATATATATATATGCACACAAACTTTTCCTGTTTTTTTTAACGAAAGACAAAAAACTTTCATAATTTCGAGTTAGGTGAAGAATGTCCCCGAAGGTCGGCCATATAGCTTGAGGCATCCCAGGACGGTGGCTTCGGCCCCCCTGGGCCATGTCAGGTAATGGCCAGGGTAAATCCTTTTACCCAGACTCTCCATATATAACCCAAATTAAAAACCTGCCATAATGGAAGATGTAAATGTCCAACGTTGTAAATTATCACCACAATTACTGTTTCATTCTCCTTCATGCTGAGGGGAGGGGAAGAGAGAGAGAGAGAGAGAGAGAGAGAGAGAGAGAGAGAGAGAGAGAGAGAGAGAGAGAGAGAGAGAGAGAGAGAGAGAGAGAGAGAGAGAGAGAGAGAGAGAGAGAGAGAGAGAGAGAGAGAGAGAGAGAGAGGCTGGAAAGAAATTATTCTCTGAGGAAGAACGATTGCGGAAGGGGAGCCACACAGAGGGTGAGAGTTGAAGGGTCGGTGGTGTTGGAGGGAGAGTGAATGAGTGAGTGTTGGAGGGAGAGTGAGTGTGATGATAAAGGGAGGCTGGGTTTGAGAGAGTATGGTATTGTGGTGAAGGAAGGGTGATTTGGGGGGAGTACGGTGCGGTGGTGAAGAGTGTGAGTGTGAGTGTGAGAGTGTGGTGAAGAAGTAAGTAAAGTGCGTGTGTGTGAGTGTGGTGCGGAGTTGAATGAAGAATGAGTGTGGGTGAGAAGGTTTGTGAGAAAGAAAATTCAGAGACAGAGTTACTCTATGACGGGTATTAATGAAGTGGATCATTATAGGAGGGGACCAGGAATGGGAATAACTCTGGGACACGGAATGGGAATAATTCTGAGACACGGAATGGGAATGAGTCTGGGACCAGGAATGGGAATGACTCTGAAAACATTGATAGAGTGAAAGAATTGGGAAACAGAAGACTGAAACGGATGGAAGATATTTCCAGGGATCAGGTTCCTGGAAATACTGGAAAGGGACGCTCTTTTGAGGGAGTCTGGATTGTTGATACAATGACTTGGGGTCGAGTGTGTGGCTGGGCTCAGGTGCAGATCCCTGGAAGACCAGCCCAGGGAGAGGAGTAGAAACTTTGTCCCGGATAAACTGAGGTGTTAAGATGGATTAACTCTAGAAGGGAACAACAGAGCGATGCTGAAATTATGTTATAAAATGTTTAAAATTAAACGTGGATGAGAGAAAATAAGAGAAATCAATGTGTAAAGTTTCAGGGAACGCCCAAGCTTTGAAAGAAAACTAAAGCTTTCTGGGAGAGCTAAAGCTGAGGAACACAAGAAAGTTACGAGTAGAAATTTTCATTTCAGTCACGCCTCACAAAAATACAAAAAACGTTATATATCAAACAGTAACCTATCCGCATTACTGGTACTCAGTTACTGGTAATCAGTTACTGGTACTCAGTTACTGGTAATCAGTTACTGGTACTCAGTTACTGGTAATCAGTTACTGGTACTCAGTTACTGGTATCAACACGTAGAAAGAGTAGGTTGTTATGACCTCTGCCACTGTTCCTTAAGACTGATGCTTAGCGTTTATCTTTATGTTCATGACGTTAACACCTGTTGTCTTGCCCTCTTCTGTACACTCCTGGCCTATACCCCTCCCCCAGGGGAGTCTCCCGTTACACCGTCTGTCACATCCCCAACCCTTAAGGGCCTTTGACCCTTGGGGTGTAGGTAAGCGTCGGGAAACATCAGGTCCCTGAGGGAGCACATTATAGTCTCTGGTTACACCATGGTCGAGTGCTAGACGCGTGCGGGGCCTTCGCTGAGGTGAGGGGAGGCCAAGAGGGGTCATGGGGAGCCAGATGGGGTCAGGAGGGCCAAGTGGAGGGGGGGTAATTGGGTGGCCAACGGGGCTAGAAGGTGGCCAAAGGAACCAGGAGGTGGACATGGTGGTCAGGGGTTCAGTGTAGCCAATGACCAACCAAAGGGTCAACTTGGCCGAGGCGTGTCCTAGGACAAGTCAAGGTCTGTGTTTAGCTCCCTCGCTCCCTCGTTATCTCTAACATCTGTCTCTATCTTCATCACTACATTCCTCTCTCTCTTTTATTATCTTTCTGCCTCTCAATTCCTCTTTATCTCTCTTTCTTCACCCTCTTTTTCACTCTCTCTTCTGCTCCCCCCCCCCTCTCTCTCTCTCTCTCTCTCTCTCTCTCTCTCTCTCTCTCTCTCTCTCTCTCTCTCTCTCTCTCTCTCTCTCTCTCTCTCTCTTGTCTTTCAAAAAATACATTGAAATCAAATAATCCATTCAGCTCACATTGAATTCAGTGAAGCCATTCGAGTCAACACCAAAAATATTTACAAAAAAATTACGTGATACCCCTAAAGATTTATGTATTATTATTATACCAATACAATAAAGCCAAAAAATCTTAATTACAAGTAAATCTGAAAAAATCTCTTTGAAAATAAACCATAATAAGATAACAACGATTTTATTGCTAGAATATAATTGAGTATACAATCACTGGTTTTAAAATGATGTTAATTTTCTGAAAGGGATTTCGAGAGTCAACGTATGAAAGACTGTGAATCATGGAAGTCAAGTTAGAGGATTAAGACGTCTGTTGCTTGTCAGATGAAGCCTTCTGTAATGGTAGGGAGACCCTCTACCTGGAGAAGAAGGGACGTAAGTCACAGTGGCTGAAAAACGGCCTTTGTTATAGTATATGGTTGATGAACTTTCATCGCTATGGTACTTAATAAAGGAATCTTTATGATTATGTATGGTAGGTGATGGCGAGTTATGGTACATGTATGGTAGGTGATGGTGAGTTATGGTATATGGTAGATAAACTGTGGTAAGTAAGAAGCTGGATTTCCCGTTAAGATGTCAAAACCTCTTCTCTTCTGGACAGTTGCTCCGTTTAAAGTAAGGGTTTGATTCGTTCTTGTATGGAGTACTGCTCTCACATCTGGGTTGGTTCTAGCTTTGTATCCTTACTTGACTGAGTTGGGTCGAAAGCTGTCGTCCGACTTATAAACTATTCTACGTTTACTTCCAAACTTGACCCGCTTGCCCTACGCCGCAATGTTGGTTCACTTTTCCTCTTCTATAGGGATATCTTTGATTTTTGCTCCGGAGAGCTGGCTGATTGTGTACCCCCACCAATAGCTAGATACACAATAACTAGTTAGATACACAATACTCGGCAAGCTATTGCGTCACATGATTATAGTGTGGCCGTCGGCAACTCGAAGGTGGGCCATTTTGATAACTGTTTCTTTCCCTACAGGTCGAAGCTTTGGAACGCTCTACCTTCTCATGTCTTTCCCAATAAGTATGACGTGGCACATTTTAAAAGACAGGTTTTTCATTTTTTCAAAATTCGGAAATATTTTCCCTTGTCTTGTTTTCCCTTTTCATAATTCTCTAAATTTCAGTTAATGCCCGGCCTTGATATGGACTTGTGTCCGTGACTGAAGCCTTCAACTTAAATAACCCATGGTGGACAAACTTCAATAATCATGGTACATGGTAGATGACTCCAGATAACTATGGGTCATGGTAGGTGATGGGTGATGACGGTGGTGTATGGAAGATGATAATAATCTTGGTTGCTAGACCTGGCAGACTACTGGCCAAGTTATTGAAGAAAGTTTATGAATTGTCGCCTTGACAGAAAATTATCAGCCATTGAAGTTATTAGTTCCATTATGTTTCTTCTTTACGTTAGGCAGCATAATGGCCGTAAAGACTGGAGACCAGGTAGCATGAATCATGGTTGTAACTAAGGGGCTTCAAGATCATGACTAGAATGTACTGAGGAGAGAATAAGGAGACAAGATAATGGTATGTATCCTCTATACAGATTAAATCAGGGGGACTTCAAAGGGCAGAGAGAGAGAGAGAGAGAGAGAGAGAGAGAGAGAGAGAGAGAGAGAGAGAGAGAGAGAGAGAGAGAGAGAGAGAGAGAGAGAGAGAGAGAGAGAGAGAGAGAGAGAGAGAGAGAGAGAGAGAGAGAGAGAGTCAGTATTAAGGAAAGGGACCCAGTAAGACGGCAGTCGTCAATATTGCAAGACCATCTCTGCCACAGTTTGTGCACGATTCATTAGCCAGGTCTGTACAGTGAGTTGCCCCGTTATTCGTGGCAGGTGACACATTGGTCATGAAGTACAGTTATAACAGGAAGTTATCATAGCAATACAGAAGCTGTGACCTTGAAGTTCACCTGAGAGTTAGTTTAGTAGATATGTTAGAAATGAGAAATCGTCCCATGATGATAGACACCAACATGGCACACGTGATTTCATGCTAGTTAATGTAAGGAAGCATAGCATTTGGTAGAGAAAGACAGTCCTTGGGTCATAGACAAATTAAGTTCTCTTGATTATTATTCAATTTCTTGACTTTGTTTGTGAATTTATATTTATGTTTGAGTTATGGAGACAAACAATGTCACTAACTCTTGATACAAAGATTGTTCGACCTTCAGTTTAAGATTCTGTTGTACAGTTGTGCCGTCGTACTGAAGGGTCTTACAGTAGTTCTTTAGGGTCGTACCGTCGGCATGAAAGGTAGTAACCCACTGGTCAAAGGTCTTATCATCGTGCTGAAGGGTAGTATCATCGTGCTCAAGGGTCGTACCATCACACTCAAGGTTGGTACCGTCGTGGTCAAGAGTCGGACCGTCGTGGTCAAGGGTCGTACCGTCGTGGTTAAGGGTCGTACCGTCGTGGTCAAGGGTCGTACCGTCGTGGTCAAGGGTCGTACCGTCGTGGTCAAGGGTCGTACCGTCGTGATCATGGAACTAAAAGTAACGTTACATGAAGCGGTGTAGATGTATTCCTATTCTTATATACCAACAGCACTTGACGTCATCTTGGGAGTAAGATCATTCTGTGGGGACAAAAGTATTGTGGAGTCATATTCCTTTGTTCTCCTTCTTCAGGCGGGCCATTGAGGGCGGCCTCCAGCCCGCCCCTGAGGGCCTGGTGGTCTGGGCTCAGGGTCTCGACCACTGCAGGAGGAGTGGTGTCCGGGGAGTCATTACCCAGACTGAGGAGCGTCCTGCGCCTCCTGCCTGGACCTTGGCCATCGTCCGACCCACGACGACGCTGAAGGAGGGGGCGGGATGAGGTCCTTCTCGGACACAATCTGTCGTAAAGTAATCTGGGGAAGAGCTCCCAGCACCTGGCCTCCCTGGCGTCCAATCTGGCGAAGGACACTCCCCTCGTTAACCTTCCAGATTTCAACTTGAACACTGGGCTCACTTAACCTTCCAGGCTTCAGCTGGAACACCGGGTTCCCTTAACCTTCCAAGCTCCAGACGAAACAGTGAAGTAACTAACTCTCCAGGCTCCAGATGGAATCAGGAGTTCACTTGACCTTCCAAGTTTTCGCTGGAACATTTAGGTCCCTGTATCTTCCAGCATTCAGCTGGAACATCAAGTTCTCATAACCTCTCAGGGTCCACCTGGAACAACAAGTTTCGCATACAATCTATCGAAATTTTACCGTGGCAAAGTATGTAGACGTCACATCCTTATTTCCATTCTTATGGAATGACATCAACTTCTGGAGACACTACTTTTGGTCAACTGTTGATCGAACAAGATGAAAAACTGAACCAAAAATCATAACAATGATTGTGTGCGAAATGAATGAACGAGTATAGTTTACTGCAAGAAAAGAAGAAAATGATCGCATTAATGAAAATATATGAATACAAACTGATGATTGAATCATAAATGTATGAGTGACAGTCCTCAAAATATATGAGTGACAGTCCTCAAAATATATGAGTGACAGTCCTCAAAATATATGAGTGACAGTCCTCAAAATGTATGTGGCAGTCCTCATAATGCATGAGTGACTGTCCTCACTTTGATATATCATCTAGTCCTCCACACCCCACAAAAGGCCTCGCCCGAAGCCTCGGTAGAGCTGATTTACGTTCTAACCGACCAACTTCTTTCTGCAACAACCAGCATCTGAGCTGTAGTCGCTCAGTCTGATCGTTGTGGCAGAAGCAAAACCACTCGAAAGCGATTCGTTTACCTGGGAGACGTGGCTCTAAATGGGTGCGTGACCTGGGTGTAGGAGGTAGTTGTCTGCCGGGTCACCTGATGGGGGAAACACAACTCATGAGAAACACCTCATGAAAGGAATTACGACCTTCATCCAAGGAGTGGACGTGAGAGTGAGAGTATCCTTTGGGCGCATAGACTTATATATTGGCGCCTCCGTAAGGTCTGTGCCTCCCAGAGAAGTACGTGAGTATCTGCTATTCCTCCTCTTCCACATAGCCTTATCCTTTGTCATCCAACCAGCCATAGTCCTAACTTCTTTGATCTTTTCCCTCACCCAGTCCAACAGGCCCATCCATCTCCTATCCTTCTCTCGTTCTTTCTTTTTATATTACGATGATTTATCCCCAAGATCTTCCAGTCCTCACCTCTAATCCTCCGCTTTCTCTACTTCTCTTCTTTTTTTCTACTCCCCATTCCCCTTCACACACCCACAGAACCTCCTTCCCATACATCCCATTCCGCCCCACTGTCGCACCACTGACTACCACCCACTGTGAACTAAAGTAATTGAAATACAAACCGTCTCGCCCCCTGGCCGCCGCACCCACCTGGGCTTGTGGGCTCAGACAGGGGGAGTGAGTGAGTTGCTGGAAACAAAGTTGGTCAGTGAGGGAAGACTCTGCAGCATGAGGACGAACAGATGAGAGAACCATCGTTATGATCGTTAACAGGAAGCTCAGATAGTTAAGTTTCACCCTTAAAGACACGAGATCATCAAGAAAATGACTCGCATAGATATTCATTTGTATATGTTATCATCGTCGAGTCATATTGTGTGTGTCTAGCATGGGGTCGAGGAACTTATTGGCCCTTACGTATATCTTCAACTTTTGTGATGATGCTTTTGAGATTTCCTGCAGCACAAGCGCAGCTGCTTCCTGTGATGCTGGGATTGTGAACTGTGTTGCTATGCTGTGTTTGTTCCAGCGGTACATTTCACAGCAGCCGATCCCAACACCCACAACTGTCACAGCAGCTGGTTACACCACCCACAACAGCCACACCTGACCGATAGATTCTGTGTACCACAGCGGCATCAGGCCAGCCACACCGGGAGCCACAACAGAGGAGGGAAATGATCCTCCCTACACTTTCCCCACCAGGGGAATGACTACCTGTCCAGCCCCCACCAGGGGAATGACCATCCAGTCAGCCCGGGACACCCACATGACTGATCACAGGAACAGCAGTACAGCACACTCCATTAACGCAAGTGAAATGCTACATTTTTTCTCGGTTTATATTTTTACTAGTGTTAGCAGAGGGGTAGGGGAGGCGGGCTGGAGCCGGCTGTTGGATATATGAATTTTCACGTGTGGCACCAGAGTGTGTGGCACCAGAGTATGTGACACTAGAGTGTGTAGCACGAGAGTGTGTAGCACCAGAGTGTGTAGCACGAGAGTGTGTAGCACCAGAGTGTGTAGCACCAGAGTCTGTGTGCACCAGAGTGAGAGACGATCTATACATCTCTCAGTCACTTTAGTTCACAGAGGAGGTGGGAGGCAGTAGGACGTTTGAGATGAGGACGATGCTGGGTGTACATGGGAAGGAGGTATGTTAAAGGACCTGATGGGCCATTCTGAGGTTACCTGGGGTCGTAACCTCATCTGCAGTAGAGACAGGATATTAAAGCAGAAGGCACATGACCACCCACCACTCCCTCCGGTTCAACAGACCGCAGGAAAGTGAAAAGGAACACTGTAGTACATAAAGAGTATACTGCCATCGAGGTTCTATCGGACAGTATAAAAATGAAACATTCTCAACTCAAACAGTAAACGGCTCCTCCTTGAGCAGGTTCACTTCTGTTACAGAAAAAAGACAATTAAAGCTTTGAGTAACTTTATTTTTCCTTTTTGGAGCAGGTTTATATGCTGATAGCATTTATAACTGAAGTATTTACTTAGTCCTGATGTAAAGGTATTGATAATCTTCGCATGTGTCACATCTGATGGTGATGTGATCTGCTGTTCTGCAACTTTAGAACCAAAAAAGTCTCGCCCAAGTTGTTATCTTAACATGGTTTTCATCTTTTATTTTACGTCTTTATTTCTGGTTATTTATTTTCCATCATGAAGAACATCTCGTTTAGTATGTTGTTGAAATTGCTTACTATTTTGAACACATTCATCAGGTCTCTCTGGATCTTCGATCCTTTTTAAAAGAGATCAGTTGTAGGTCTTACAGTCTATTCTTAATAAGGCTTATTTCCGAGTGAAGGAACGAGATACATTCTGCTTTTTCTTAGTCTTTATCAAGTCCGGTAACCTGAACTGATCACTGCATCTTACATGAGACGTGACCTGGGCGTCATCTTGTATCCTTCGTTCTGAAGTTGATACTTCAAGATATGAACCTAACGTTGTCGGCTTGATCACCTACACTGATCGTCCTTCATGTTGAAGGTTATAGTTCATAATCTCTTAAATATCTTTCCCTTCTCTTACTTCTGCATTACTCAGCATCTGCCCACAATGAACCCCACCTGCCACGCCTCTGACCACGCCCATCAGTTTGTATACATGACTGTGAATCCTCAGACAGTCATCATTTGCCTGGGTCATACCTACCAGTCTCATGTCATCAACAGACTGTGAACTTCTGCAGGTGAGTCTCATCCCCCAGGCTGATAATACAAGTGGTGGAGAGGACTGGCCCAGAGAGAGAGAGAGAGAGAGAGAGAGAGAGAGAGAGAGAGAGAGAGAGAGAGAGAGAGAGAGAGAGAGAGAGAGAGAGAGAGAGAGAGAGAGAGAGAGAGAGAGAGAGAGAGAGAGAGAGAGGATGGTCTTGGTTTCATGTTCGGTCAACAGTTCCACCAGACAAGTATCCCAACAAACTAACAGACCCATGCGACCTGTACACCGACGAACGAACAGTTCAATCAACAGCGTGACTCGACCAGTCTCCAAGCATAAGGGACAGTCCATTCAGCAGTGAGAGTGAGCTTGGAGGGCAGTACTGAGCCCTGGCCTCACTGGTGGACACGGCGCACGACGAGGCTCAATGTTGCCCAGAAATCTAATTCCGGTCAGGGTGAGGATCCTATTACGTCTTCCTGATGGTCTGGTGGGGCCGCCTCTCTCCACGCCCTCACTCCCTCCTCCTCATACTTCCTCACCTCAAAGGGCCTCACTCCCTCCTCCTCATACTTCCTTACTTCACAGGCCAACACTCACACTCTCCCCAGAGACCAGGTAACCAGTCAGGTTTGAGTGTTACGACCAGTTGCTGTGACTCGGTGACGCATCACCCCAGGGCAGCCCAGGAGGGACACCTCCAACATCCTCACTACAGTCTTGCTGTGGTTCACCTCCTCACCAGCTGCTGCAGGAGGAATTCAACACTCAGGTGAGGGTGAGGTGTTGATGAGCACATATATCATTATCATCACATTCATAATTCATATCTTATTTGAATTTTTCTGTATGTATTCATTATGTAAATGTTTCAGGTTGCAGAGGCTTGTCTCTTTCTAGATTGCTTTTTATGTAGAAAAATTAAGTCTAAACGTAACTGATTTCTTCAGAATACACAAGAAATAATTTCTTGAGCTTTTTTCTTTTTCTTGAACTCCTCACGAACGTCGCAATGACGTCATCCCCCCTCCCCCTCAAGTCAAGGAAAAACATGATCAGGTCGATACTACGTCACCAGCTGCAGCCTGGCTGACGCTGGCGCCTCTGGCAACATATCCTCCATTATGTGACACAAGGAGCTGACACTACCTCTGCTGGCACCATGTTCTTCACATGTAACACAAGGATGTGACGCTGCTGCCTCTGTTGTCAAGGATCTGACACTCATAAAAGACTAATATTATCAATCTACTTCAATATTCCATTATCATTATCTTCACCAGACGATCAATTAGGTATAATGTGGATACCATTAAGAAGTCAATACATTATTACTGGTGGTCACTACATACGTACACAGGAAAACATCAAACAATATACCAGAGTCTGAGCTTAATGTCGTAAATACAGACAGGTTGAGCACTATCTACTACAGTTACCATATCAAAATACGTCATTTTGGTAATGATGTTGTAGCTTCCAGGATACAGTTTGTCTCCGGATTTCGTGATATCTGATTAACGACAGTTCGCCTTGTCCTCACGGAGTCGATTCTTCTAATGTTTATGAGTGTCGTCAGGAAGACCTTCACAGCAGGTCATTATCACCACATCACCCACCGACCCCACCCAAGAGAACCTGGGAAGAGCCAAGGGTGTCTTTTAAGGTGAGGAAGTATGAGGAGGAGGGAGTGAGGCCCTTTGAGGTGAGGAAGTATGAGGAGGAGGGAGTGAGGCCCTATGAAGAGAGGAAGTATGAGGAGGAGGGAGTGAGGCCCTTTGAGGTGAGGAAGTATGAGGAGGAGGGAGTGAGGCCCTATGAGGAGAAGAAGTATGAGGTGGAGGGAGTGAGGGCGTGGAGAGAGGCGGCCCCACCAGACCATCAGGAAGACGTAATAGGATCCTCACCCTGACCGGAATTAGATTTCTGGGCAACATTGAGCCTCGTCGTGCGCCGTGTCCACCAGTGAGGCCAGGGCTCAGTACTGCCCTCCAAGCTCACTCTCACTGCTGAATGGACTGTTAGTCTGGTGGGAGACTGGTCGAGTCACGCTGTTGATTGGACTGTTAATTCGCCGGGATACTGGTCGGGTCAAACCGTTGATTGGACTGTTAGTTCTTCGGGATGCTGGTCGAGTGGAGCAGTTGATGGGAGAATGATGGTCTGTGTACTGGTGGAAGAGAGAGAGTAATTATCACATGCTGGGAACATGATGACACTCACGTTAAGAGAAGACGACACCTAACCTGCCTGGCAACCTTCCCCCTAACGCTACTTACCATTACAAATTTGTCTCCTGTGGTCGTGGCCTTTAAGGAAGATCTTCCCAGACGATTCCACAAGAAGTATTGCCTTCCCTGGAGAGCCTTCCATATGAGTGGAACCTCAGAGGCAACGTTAGGCTGAGAAAGTGTTTTCAGTAAATTTCAATTTTGTGATTCGTTGTTTCTAATATTTTGACTCTGGAGGAGGAAGGATCGTCCTAGTTTCAAGGATGAAATATTTTCTTTCTGTTATGTTTCCTCGCGTTATTCCCTCTCTCTTCTATTTCTTCTTTTTATTTCATTCTTATGTTGGATTACAATTGTCTCAACAGATGGCTCTGAACTTCATGATGAAGACGCAAAATATTTGTTCAACTATATTATTGAACGATGTTTGGATAACTCGCCTCTAATGGCATCAAATGTGAAATATAATGAAATAATGTCCTTCTATGTAATATTTGTGTAATATCATTTGTAATGTTAAATGTAATCGCAACATGGTCTTCCTCCTGCCCATCGTGGATGATGCCTCACTCTCGGATGATAACATAACCCATAACCTTCTTGGTCGTCTTGAGGACGAGAAATCATCTGACTGGAAGTATCTGTCATTTTCTGATTCAGCCACTTTACTGAGGGCATTTTGCTCAGACTGTCTTCAAGAGATCCAGTCATTTTGCTCCAGGCGTTTTTGGTGTCCTCAGTGGCTGGACTGTTTGCTGCACCCACTTGACAATCTTATTACGTTTACTTGAATACCTGACAACAATATGACGACACAAGCAGAGTGACTTGACAGGCTGAGTGTTATGTCAGACACAGTCGCTACACTGAGGGGATGTGGTCCTTTCTTATCATTAAGATTTTCGATCATGAAACTACATTCTCCCCTTCCTGCGGTTCCCTCCTGGCCTGTGCGTCACACGGAGCCATCCTTCTTGTCCTCCTGAGGTCCTCCCACCCGGGGCGCCATAGTGTACCAACTTCCCGGTGATGTTTGTTTACCAGGAGAGCCTCCGCCACACCCGCGATATTCCAGTGTCCCCCCCACCCACAGCCTCTGCACCCTGAGTACCGTTCCTTCACCCCTCCCCTACCAGGAAACGAGGTTGTCTGCTGCTTCTCTCAAGACAGGAGGTCGTCTCTGTCTGTTTCCGTCCAATAAGCTAAGCTTGGCCTGGCCTGACCTCTCGTGTTTTATTTTCCAGGATACATTTATTACGTCCTTTGTAGTTTCTCCGTTGATCTATTCACCGGCCTCGTGTCGCCTTTTTCTCTTTGGATTTTCACTCCCTGCTCTTCTTCTCGGTCACTTTCCTCACTCTGTTCTTTGTGTCATTCCACAGTATCTTATATTTCATAAGTCTGTATCTCCGAGTGTCATATTTGTTGTAACGCCTGAAAATAACAGGCATAACATTTGTTCTTTTATCTACTTTTAAATGTTATCTTTAACTTTTCTCGTCCCCAGTCCCCCACCTCTCTCTCTCTCTCTCTCTCTCTCTCTCTCTCTCTCTCTCTCTCTCTCTCTCTCTCTCTCTCTCTCTCTCTCTCATGTCACCTGCCTAGAGAGAGTAAGAATTATTGTATTCTTCACCATCAGGAATAATATAGACATGGTAAGTCGAGAGGCTGGAGCCCAAGTTTATCCTCATTATTGTCTTCATAACATAAAGTGCAGGGATGCATGTCCTTGGTGATGGGGTGCACGACATGTAAAAGCTTCCTTCGGGCATATCAATCCTGCAAAATATTTCATATATATATATATATATATATATATATATATATATATATATATATATATATATATATATATATATATATATATATATATATATATACGTGTATGTATATACATGTGTATGGGGGTGGGTTGGGCCATTTCTTTCGTCTGTTTCCTTGCGCTACCTCGCAAACGCGGGAGACAGCGACAAAGCAAAATAAATAAATAGATGAATATGTATATATATATCTATACTATATCTATATCTATCTATCTATCTATCTATCTATATATATATATATATATATATATATATATATATATATATATATATATATATATATATATATATATATATATATATATATTTGAAAAGGATCACAATTTTGCGCATGGTCTGGTATATTCCTATGAGTCCACGGAGAAAATGAAACACGATAAGTTCTCAAGTGCACTTTCGTGTGATAATCACATCATCAGGGGAGACACAAGAGAGAAATCTATATAACAGTCAGTTGATATGAAACGAAGAGACGTAGCTGGGATGTCATTTGGTAAACATGCTATTGTCCAATCGCATGTTCACCAAATGGCGTCCTAGCTTCGTCTCTTCGATGTATATCAACTGACTTATATTTCTCTCTCGTGTCTCCCCTGATGATGTGATTATTACACGAAAGTGCACTTGGGAACTTATCTTGTTTCATTTTCCCCGTGGACTCATAGGAATATATATATATATATATATATATATATATATATATATATATATATATATATATATATATATATATATATATAAATTCCTTTAGATACTAATATACTCTTATTCTGGCTAGACCAGAACTTACTTCCCTTTTGTTAAGATGTCAACAAAAAGTGACAGAAGGAGACTCGGAGGCGTAACGTCTGACCACCAAGAAGACTAGTTTGGAATTATTTGGTGTGCATAAACTGTGGTCTCACACGGAGAGCTCTAGACCATGTTAAAGCCTATGTCTCGAATGACAACATTTTTCTAGACTTTTAAAGTATCGTCTGGTCTTAAGTGTATGAAGGTAAGTATCTTCTGGTCTTAAGTGTATGAGGGTAAGTATCTTCTGGTCTTAAGTGTATGAAGGTAAGTATCGTCTGGTCTTAAGGGCATGAGGGTAAGTACTGTCTGGTCTGAAAGACATTAGGGTCAATTTACAGTTCTTATTACGTCTCATAAGGATCCTACACTGCCCTCCAGCAGCAGTAGGTAAATATCACATACATAGATTACATACATACAGAGAACAATGGGTAAATGTGAAGTAAATGAGGAAAGCTCCGTGACACAGAGCTGGGTTGTGTGGGGACACGCGACAAGGTTAAACTCAGTGACATGTTGCTCTGGTAACCTCGTCTGACACACCACAACGTATTCCAACTTCCTGCATTTCATCAAAACTTTGTTGTTTGTTTATGTTAATGACATATAAGAATACAAATAACATTCATTTGCAGAACCTTCACTTCACCGTGAAGAGATATATACACAATCACCAATGGAAAGAGAAAATAGAAACGGTGAGGACTTTCCTTTGTTAAGTAAAAAGAAAAAATGTATGTGTAATTTTCCTGCATATTTATACATCTTGTGATACTTTGGTGTATACATTGTGTAGTACACTAGACACATTACTTGTGTAGTACACTAGACTGCTGGTTGTGGTAAGTGCCGCCCGTAATGGCCTGAACGATCGTTAGCAGACGAAGAGCCAGAGGGAAATAAAAGTGAATCAGACTCATGGCCAGGCTTCATAACTATGTATTTTCTTGATTTTTGTTCCTATAAGAAATGATTTATTTCCAAAGTAGATGATTTATTCTGTAGTGCCGACAGAAGGTAGCTATCACGACTCTTTGTGTAGTAACTACAACGAGCGCTGCTTCTCTCTGCATAGAAACTATTAAACAATTAGTCTATGAGAGAGAGAGAGAGAGAGAGAGAGAGAGAGAGAGAGAGAGAGAGAGAGAGAGAGAGAGAGAGAGAGAGAGAGAGAGAGAGAGAGAGAGAGTTTTAATGACAGTTCTTTAATGCTGAGGGTTTAGGAAAGCGACGTTATGTCTGGCCAGTTAATAGGTGCAGCAGAGGGTCGGGCAGGCTGGCTGGCGCACTGTAATGCTTGGCCTTCAGCCACGGCGCCGGGCTGACCCCACGCTGGGAGAGGTTGGTGGGAGAGGCTGGTGGGAGAGGTTGGTGGGAGAGGTTGGTGGGAGAGGTTGGTGGGAGAGGCTGGTGGGAGAGGTTGGTGGGAGAGGCTGGTGGGAGTAGGAAATGTGTGAAGAAAAGTTAGGAAGATGAGGATGGGTATGTCATCTGCAGAAGATTATGGAGAAAAAAACAGATAAAGACACAGAAAAGACGGTATACGAGAGATAGAGATAGATAGATAGATAGATAGATAGATAGATAGAGAGAGAGAAAGAGAGAGAGAGAGAGAGAGAGAGAGAGAGAGAGAGAGAGAGAGAGAGAGAGAGAGAGAGAGAGAGAGAGAGAGAGAGAGAGAGAGAGAGAGAGAGAGAGAGAGAGAGAGAGAGAGAGAGAGAGAGAGAGAGACATGAAGATAAAGAGTCTGAGAAATGCAGAAGGAATTAGGAGGTTTACGAGTGAAGGCGAGACAAACATAACATGGAACCAAGTCAAGCAACAGCTAATGAACATGGGGAGCGGCCCTCCAACTGTGTCTAACGTGATTTAGAATCTAATGATTTAGAATTTGAGAACTTAGATGGTGCTGGGAGTGGTGAAGACATGGCTCCGGTATGGTATCCTAATGGTTCAGGGTACAGCTAAAGGAGGACAGTAGGGGTGGAGGGAGAGGTGTTGGGGATGTTGGAGATGACTATGGAGGTGTTGGAGACGGGATGGAGGAGAATGAGGGAGCTCAGGTCAGCACGCCAGCCGTCATCATCTTGTAGCCAGAATTAATCTTATTCGTTCAGTTTTTCCGGTGTGGGAGCGAAGGCTGGGTTGGTGTGGCCAGCACCTGACACCTGTTATCTTGCGTGTTCCCTGCTCCTCCGTCGGCAGAGGCAATGGTGAGGGACAGTCACCAGCAGCTGCACTGTGGTAGACACGGTTGACAATTGGCTCAGTCACGAATTTTTCTCACTTCTGTATTTCATTCCACTTCTTTTGTATTGCTCTTATTCTCACTGTGGGTACCTATCTTCCTCTCCTTCCTCCACTAAGTCTCTCCCTCTCTCTCTCTCTCTCTCTCTCTCTCTCTCTCTCTCTCTCTCTCTCTCTCTCTCTCTCTCTCTCTCTCTCTCTCTACCACCTTCTTGTTCTCACCCTCCACCATCAGCTCTCTACTTCTCTCCCTCACAACCATCTCTCACTCACTCCCTCATCACCTGTCCCTCGACATTCCTCCGGAGATGTTTACATCCTGCAGCGTCGCGGGTTCGACCACGTCTGACCAGCCATCACTCACACCCAGGAGGAGCCTCGGGGGAGGGAGAATAAGTGAATTAAGTAAAGAAGAGGACAAGGTTAGAGGAGAAGGAGAAGAGGACAAGGTTAGAGGAGAAGGAGAAGAGGACAATGTTAGAGGAGAAGGAGAAGAGGACAAGGTTAGAGGAGAAGGAGAAGAGGACAAGGTTAGAGGAGAAGGAGAAGAGGACAAGGTTAGAGGAGAAGGAGAAGAGGACAAGGTTAGAGGAGAAGGAGAAGAGGACAAGGTCGGAGGAGAAGGAGAAGAGGATAAGGTCGGAGGAGAAGGAGAAGAGGACAAGGTCGGAGGAGAAGGAGAAGAGGATAAGGTTGGAGGAGAAGGAGAAGAGGACAAGGTCGGAGGAGAAGGAGAAGAGGACAAGGTCGGAGGAGAAGGAGAAGAGGATAAGGTTAGAGGAGATGGAGAAGAGGACAAGGCCAGAGGTGAAGAAAGATGATAAGAAGGAGGGAGATAACATGACCAGGAAATAGGATCAAGAAGCTGAATAACTGAACCGGAAAATGCGAATTTCCGGTCTTATATATTTTGACGGTTCTGCTGTACGTGCTGGCTGCATCCCCCCCCCCCAACGCACACACACACACACACACACACAAGCACACACACACACACACACACACACACACACACACACACACACACTGTATACCATGTGCACTTTACGTACTACAAATACTGCACATATTTTTTGAAGGGATCTGTGTGTGTGTGTGTGTGTGTGTGTGTGTGTGTGTGTGTGTGTGTGTGTGTGTGTGTGTGTAAGACATGACTTACCATACCCCACATGGAAAGATTTTAACACCTTGCGTCTTGGTTGTGGTGATAACTCATCTCTCTCTCTCTCTCTCTCTCTCTCTCTCTCTCTCTCTCTCTCTCTCTCTCTCTCTCTCTCTCTCTCTCTCTCGTCGTGCATGACTGTAGCTGAGGTGCTGAGGTCTTTTCTCTCTCGTTTTCCCTCCCTCCCTCCCTCCAGGCTGGCCTAAGTCTAGCGGTGTATGAAATCCTGATAAATCTCCTCCATCCTGGACTCTGAACACTCCAGCCCAACACGGGTCATTTACCTTTATTTTACGTTCTGTTGAGTCACCTGGGAATGGAGAGCGAGGCCAACGTTCTCATTATATCAGACCTGACCGTTCTATACCCTGCAATATACAGAGCCACGATTTATAAAGGATTTTCTAACCAAATCCCGATATGTGATCCCCCAGATTTGTGTCACTGCCCTTCGAAAAACATAGGAAAATAGGTGGATTACTGGATTTACAGATTACCTCTGGAAGGAAGAGACTTTTTTTTCGTATAGTGTGGGTGGTGAGCCGGGGGCTGGCTGGAACTACATTGAATATAGAAATGCTGACTGCACGAACAAATCCAAGTGAAAGTATTTTTGATCATATTTCGTTTGAGTTTATCCTTGACCTGTGTTATCATACTCTCCAGCATACCAATATATCCTCCACCTGTGTTATCATGTTCTCCAGCATACCAATATATCCTCCACCTGTGTTATCATATTCTCCAGCATACCAATATATCCTCCACCTGTGTTATCATACTCTCCAGCATACCAATATATCCTCCACCTGTGTTATCATGCTCTCCAGCATACCAATATATCCTCCGCCTGTGTTATCATACTCTCCAGCATACCAATATATCCTCCACCTGTGTTATCATATTCTCCAGCATACCAATATATCCTCCACCTGTGTTATCATATTCTCCAGCATACCAATATATCCTCCACCTGTGTTATCATATTCTCCAGCATACCAATATATCCTCCACCTGTGTTATCATACTCTCCAGCATACCAATATATCCTCCACCTGTGGTACTATACTCTCCATTATACCACTATGTTCTTCACCTGTGGTATTGTGATATCCAACATACCAATATTTTTTCCATCTATGGCGTCATATTGTCCAACATATCAGTACATTCTCTACCAATTGTCTTTACTCATTTACACTCGCTTATGTTTACAGATTGTGGTGAGTAAACAATGATTACAGGTTTCCGCATTCTTTATATTTACGTTTATGGATCTTAATTTAAGCTACAATTATTTAATAAGTAATATTCTATGTATAATGAATTTAGCCTATATTTTGTTTAACTAATTACCACTCTTATTCCCTGTAATTAACTTTCTACTAATTCTTAATTATCAAAGGTCAGTTAAATGGTCTTTGATTCCTCTATTATGATAATTACTCTAGATGTGGTTGGACGAGAGGGTCCAACCATCGTTAACAACCCTGCCTGTGGTTGGCTGAGAGGACCTAATCATCGTTAACTACCCTGCCTGTGTCTGGCTCCATTAAAAGGGATGTAAGACGCAGTGTAGAGATATAAACCCTGTTTAACTCAATTCCGCACTCCCTCCTCCAGCCTCTTCCACACTCCCTCCTCCAGCCTCTCCCTCACTCCCTCCTCCAACCTCTCCCTCACTCCCTCCTCCAGCCTCTCCCACACCTCGTCCTCCGGCCTCTCCCACATTCCTTCCTCCAGCCTCTCCCACACTCCCTCCTCCAGCCTCTCCCACACCTCGCCCTCCGGCCTCTCCCACACTCACTCCTCCAGCCTCTCCCACACTCACTTCATCACTCGCTTCCACTCTCTCTCTTTCTCTCGTCCTTTACGTTCAAAAAGATTTACTGTTCTTCCTAAAGGTCCACACCAGCTTAACGGAGACTGGGCGTCAGGCAATGGTCGTGCCTGCCTCCAGGCAATGGTGGTGCCTGCCTCCAGGTAGTGGTCGTGCCTGCCTCCAGGCAGTGGTCGTGCTTGCCTCCAGGCAGTGGTCGTGCCTGCCTCCAGGCAGTGGTCGTGCCTGCCTCCAGGTAGTGGTCGTGCCTGCCTCCAGGCAGTGGTCGTGCCTGCCTCCAGGCAGTGGTCGTGCCTGCCTCCAGGCAGTGGTCGTGCCTGCCTCCAGGCAGTGGTCGTGCCTGCCTCCAGGCAGTGGTCGTGCCTGCCTCCAGGTAGTGGTCGTGCCTGCCTCCAGGTAGTGGTCGTGCCTGCCTCCAGGCAGTGGTCGTGCCTGCCTCCAGGCAGTGGTCGTGCCTGCCTCCAGGCAGTGGTCGTGCCTGCCTCCTGGCAGTGGTCGTGCCTGCCTCCAGGCAGTGGTCGTGCCTGCCTCCAGGTAGTGGTCGTGCCTGCCTCCAGGCAGTGGTCGTGCCTGCCTCCAGGCAGTGGTCGTGCCTGCCTCCAGGCAGTGGTCGTGCCTGCCTCCAGGCAGTGGTCGTGCCTGCCTCCAGGTAGTGGTCGTGCCTGCCTCCAGGTAGTGGTCGTGCCTGCCTCCAGGCAGTGGTCGTGCCTGCCTCCTGGCAGTGGTCGTGCCTGCCTCCAGGCAGTGGTCGTGCCTGCCTCCAGGCAGTGGTCGTGCCTGCCTCCAGGCAGTGGTCGTGCCTGCCTCCAGGCAGTGGTCGTGCCTGCCTCCAGGCAGTGGTCGTGCCTGATCATGGCGATTTCCTTGAGAGGTAATTAGAGCAGAGGGCAGGCAATACTGGCGAGCCAGGCGGACCACTTGCCAAGGATGAGGACCAGTCTGACTGGGAGGGTGAGGGAGAGGTCTGCATGGCAGGTCTGGTGCTGGAGTCTTGCCGCACGATGGAGAAGGTAGGGAGAGGGAGAAGACCGAGGAAGAGAGGGAGAAAGAACGAAGTGGAGAAAATAGGAGGAAGAAGACTGGGAAAGATAGGGAAGGAGTGGACTGAAGACTGTAAAGAGAGGGAGAGGACTGGAGTAGACAAGATGGAAAAACAACTGGAGAAGAGAGGGAGATTGAAGATTAAGGGAGGACTATATAAAGTTCCACGAGAAATATAAAGATGATACAGTAATAGCAACGGAAAGTAAGGTGATGATGATAACCAACCAGACGTATGATGATGATATCAGGGAGGACACACACACACACACACACACACACACACACACACACACACACACACACACACACACACACACACACACACACACACACACACACACACACACACACACACACACACACACACATACACACACACACACACACACAGACTGGCTGGCGTTAGGGTGAGGCAAAGGAATGAATTAGTTGCTTATGTTCAGATGGAGAACATTTGAGAACTAATGAGACAGATCAACAAATTCTTGTGAAGAACGTTGCTTAATTTTATCTTAAATATCCGGACAATTGTCTTTGGGTATCCGGACACTATCCGGACACTTGTGTCTGGGTATCCGGACACTTGTGTCTATGCGGAAGGTTAATGATGGTCGGTGTCATCAACCATGGCCCACAGTAAGCGTCACCGTCAAGGGTCACTTACTTAAGATAACAAGTACAAGATGACGAGCACGGGGTAAGGTGCAGCAATGATGAGGGAGAGAGAGAGAGAGAGAGAGAGAGAGAGAGAGAGAGAGAGAGAGAGAGAGAGAGAGAGAGAGAGAGAGAGAGAGAGAGAGAGAGAGAGAGAGAGAGAGAGAGAGAGAGAGAGAGGGAAGGAGTATGAATGAATGACTGGCTGCGTCAGGTGTATAAGATTATTTTCGGTCATTTCCCAAACAACCCAACATCAGTTTTCTTTCGCTTTCATAATGTTATGAGGGAGGTGCTGTGGCGCGATCATGTAGACGGTTTACACACTAAACTTGTCCCAGACAAGGTATAGTAAATGTTCATGTAAACAGTTTACAGCAATCTTGTTGCACATCAGATATATTGTCCTCAACTGTAAACAGTTTACTGCCATCCCGTCCCAGACTGTGTAGTGATCACTGACTTGAGCGACACCAGGAACCAGTCAGGACTACGAGCGTATCAAACAAATGAAGCAGACGCTTCCTGACGCTACAGCGCGTCATGGGTCATGGGAAATGGATCATGGGGTCATGGGTCATGGGGTCATGGGTCATGGGGTCATGGTTATTTCTCGGTGGCAAAAGGCTCACCGACTGCTGACTGTAACCGTTGGTTGTGCCATCTGTGACTCTTGGTTACATCATCTGCCAGAAGGACCTGTTATGATTTCAAAAGGCGCCAGGGTCAGTCTGAGTGCAGCTGGTGATGAGGAGGAGACCGCCAGGGCAGCCAGGGCCAGTCTGAGTGCAGCTGGTGATGGGGAGGACCGCCAGGGCAGCCAGGGTCCGTCTGAGTGCAGCTGGTGATAGGGAGGACCGCAAGGACAGCCAGGGTCAGTCTGAGTGCAGCTGGTGGAGACGAGTCCACGGAGGAGGATGTGTGGTGCGCGCGGGAGTCGAGTGGCCAGTGTGTGTGGAGCGGCGGCGCAAGGCAGACGTCGCTGACTCTATCTCCCTGACTCCGTCACAGGGTTGGGCACCACGCTGGCTGGATGCTGTAGGCTCCCTCTGAGGCTTCAGCAGGTTCCAGGAGGCTCTAGCAGGCTTCCTGTGAGGATCTTCTCGTGCTGGTGTTACAGGGGGGCACTAGTGTTGCAGGACCTGTAGGATGATTTGTGTAAGATGTTTGGATGGTAAACACAGACTCGGACTAATGTTGCAAGTCCTGTGTTGCCTCAGTCACCCAGCGCTTGTGTTGCTGAGCAACATGAGGTAAAATGTAATTACAAATATGAATGTTCGTGCAGATACTCGTTCTTCCGTGAACGATCATTAAGACTGACAAACTATAACTGTGTAGTTTACTTACGAATAGTTTTCTTTGCGTCGCAAGAAAAAGAAAAAAGACTTATGTACTGTTGTTGTTGTGACAACCTTCGTTATACATCATGGATGATTTTCCCCCGCAGTACATTCACTGTGGACTGTGGGTCAGTGAGTTCGTGTGAACAAGAATACTTTACCTCGGGAATATACCTTATCAAGGACCTCACATGGCACAAGATTGCCTCCTTTATTGACCTTAATTGTCGACATTCCTCACGTAGTGACCCATTGTTACCTGCCGCTCCCACACCCAGCCCGGAGGAAGGAAGAATAATAGAGCGACGCATTTCCACTCATTGGACACTTCCTGGCAAAGAGTGAAGGAGGAAACCAGAGGTGGATTACTCAAGGAAATGAAGTGAGCAGCTCTTAAGGGAACTCGTGGTGGAGAAGAGTTAGTGTTGGAGGTAAAGGAGAATCTCCCTCACCATGGTGGGCGTCGTCAGCAGAGTGTTGCTGGTCTTCCTACTACATCACTTGACAGGTAGGTCCTACCTGGCTCCCAACATCGATGTAGAAAACGTCACACATGTAGAGCAGTGTATCCGCTGGCTGAGGACATACACACAGGCAGCCTGGAGACACTTCTAACTTTGATAATGATTTATATTAACGTTCAGAAAGCAGGAACCATATGATCAGGTAGTCTCCGGCCACACTAGCCTCCAGTACGTCCTTGCTACACGTGTATAACGAGCCAACATCCTCTCAGCCAGGGAGAAGCAAGGCACAGTGTTCAGTATTCTGTGTGAATGTAAACAACGTGTGATGTGATTCGGTAATGCTGCATCACGTCGCAGGTGGGGCTTTGGCTGGGTAACTCAGAGACCCTGGGTTCGAATCCCCAGTGCGTCATGATATTTATATATATTTCATATATCAGTAGGATAAGTTAGAACAAATACTCTGCTTCATGAAACAATGATTATGTTGATGATACTGTTATCATGATCCAACTTACTCTACCTTTATCATCTCCTCTACAGCTGTTTCCTCACATATGTACACTACCTCAGGTAATACACATGTAGGCCTGGCTACTCTGAACATCCACAGACATGAGCTGATATCTGGTTCCTCTGAGTGTTCGAGCCACAAGGGCCGACATCTGGCTGCTCTGACAACTTAGCATGATGGACAGAGTTCGCCTGTTATAAGTAGATGAATAATTGTACGGTTATAGAAGTAGACCAGTTCACCGCCAGATATGGCATTACTGTTATGCAGGAAAGTGACCCAAGATTAACATAGAACTTCAGGTTGAAGTTTCTGTGCTGAGCTAGATGGATCACAACTTCCTGGAGTCTACTGTTTCTCTCTCAAACATAATTATAGTTCTTGATATTTATTCTCTTCCCTATCCTCTCCTATCACTTGTCATCACTTGCGTCCAGTCTATCCCTTCGTGTCACCACACATCCAGTCTGACCTTTCCTCCCCTCAATATGTGTCTATCACCATTATGGATCTACTGTTCGTATACCTTCCTCAAATCTCTTCTTCATCTATTTTCATCTTATCTATCGTCATCCTCAGCGTTTATGCTTAGCACTTCTCTCCTTCCCTTCGTCTATCCTTCTCCCACCCACTCCAAACCCATATTCCTGCCCCTACACTCCACCACGTCCCATTAAACTCCCTTCCCCTCTCCCTTCCCCCTCTCCCTCCCTCTCTCCCTCCCCCTCCCCCCCTCCCTCTACACCAGGGTGGCACGTACGACAAAGGGGTAAACAAACCCACAAACTGATTGTGTCAAGAGGAGTATTTTTAGTTTTGCTTCCGTCACACGACATCAATACGACGACTTGAACGAGAGACAACAGAAGAAATGTATGTCGAGAATTCCATGGTATATCATCCAGACTAGTTTATCTGAGCGTCAAAAATGGAAAAGCAATGAATGTTCAAGATATCTTTATATCAAGGCAAAAAGTTCTCCCCTCGTATCACACGCCAACACTCCACTCCCACTTTCCATGAATATCTGACAACATCGTCAAAAAAATCTTCTAAGAACAACTGGGACGTGTGAGAGCGCACCATGGCAGACGGCCATCCTCGACCACCTTTCACCAGCTCAAACGCAGTAAGACCTGGTGTCACCTAGAGTAATGACGTGTCACTTAGAATGACCAAGTGTCACATAAGTTCTCTATGTGTCGCATAGAATGACCATGCGTCACATGAAATAGCTATGCGTCACATGTTATGACCATGCGTCACATAAGATAGCCACGCGTCACATGTAACGTCCATATGTCACACAGAATGACCTCTGACCAAGAGATGGTCAGTGGTTCACAGAATCTACACTACCAGGTGACCCACACCTTCGTCACGAAGATCCTGAAGTTATGTACGAATTGTTTCAACGAATCTCATTACTAAGAGAGAGAGAGAGAGAGAGAGAGAGAGAGAGAGAGAGAGAGAGAGAGAGAGAGAGAGAGAGAGAGAGAGAGAGAGAGAGAGAGAGAGAGAGAGAGAGTGTTCTCTTTTGTTTACACAGAAGGATGCACACACGCAGTCCGTCTTAAGGTGGAGATCTCTGACACTGTCACCCTTGACCTCAGAATGTTTTCAACCTCTGACCTTTTACTTTAGAATGTCTCCCTCCCTGTGGCCCTTGACCTGAGAATACCTCTGACCTTATGACCCTTCACTTCAGAGTATCTGAATCCGTCACCCTTGATCTCAGGGTTCAATATACCAAACCTCTCGAATTTCTATCTTGATCGTTAGCAAAGTAGTCTGTCCACTCTCGCCGTAATCCACAAACATGTTCAGTTTATGACCGGAAGCGCGCGCTAGCTCAAGGACAGACAGACAGATAGACATACAGACAGACAGACAGATAGACAGACAGACAGACAGACAGACAGACGACAGAAGTGGTGCAGTATGTACGTCTCTGATCATCATGATTCATACACAGGACCGCCAGGGTTGGTGAAGGACTTGTCGTCGTACGTGCGACCAGTGTCCGAGGGTTGTGTAAGGGGAAGATGGCTCGACGCAGTCCTGGGGAACAGGGGGGCGTGTATGAGTAACTATCCTGTGCATATGAAGGCGTGGGAGACGTGAAGGCGTGCTGTCACAAGGCGTGGAATTTGTCGAGGCGTTAAAAGGCGTGGGAGGTACATATTTATGTCAGGGAAGGCGTGGGAGGAACAGATTTATGTCATGGTAGGCATGGGAGGAACAGATTTATGTCATGGGAGGCGTGGGAGGTACATATTTATGTCATGGGAGATACAGATTTATGGCATGGGAGGCGTGGGAGCTGTGTATACGTGTAGTTCGTATGGTCAATATGGATGTTATAATAACTCACAGCAGGTTAGGTGCTGGCACCAACCCTGAGCTCAGGCCGTTGTTAACTTCACCGTACCAAGCACCACAGTGTTCTAGAGCTGGATGACCAGTGTTCCAGGCACCAGCCTCTTGAGCACGACAGTACGACCATTCAAGACGACCCATGATCACGATGGTACCACCCTTAGCTCCGATCTACGACCCGACCTTTGAGGGTCAGGTCCCGTGCCGGGCCACCGTCAAACCCAGGGGTCGTACCGTGTGCTCCAAGGGTCGTACCGTCGTGCTCCAAGGGTCGTACCGTCGTGCTAAAGGTGTCGTACCGTCGTTCTGAGAGGAGTGCGTGATGACCTAGCCTCTACAACCCAGATGATACGATCAAGACGACTCGTCAACTGTTTTCTAGATGATATTTCTTGTTATATATACATACATACATAAATACATACATACATACATACATACATGCATACATGCATTCATATATATACATATTGGAAAGGATCACAATTTTGCGCGTGATCAAGATATTCCTATGAGTCCACGGGGAAAATGAAACACGTGTTTCATTTTCCCGTGGACTCATAGGAATATATACGTATATACATATATGCATACATGCATACATACATATACATATATACATATTTGCATACATACATACGTCCTATGTTTCACTTCTGTTAGGTTTCACCTCAATCATTGAAGCTGCATAGATCAAGTTGAGAATATGAGCAGTTGTCTAAGCTGCGTGAAACAAGCTGTGGATATAACAACAAGATGATTACCAACCATTGATGACCAGGCCAAACGTCATCATCATCATCAACGACCTCTGATTTGAGCCATGAACGACGCCTGACTGACGTCATCAACGACTCATGACTGACGTGTCAACGACACCTGATTGACGTCATCATTGACGCCTGATTGACGGCATCAACGAATGACTGATTCACAGAGTCAAGTAACCACCATACCGCTCATCATGAGAGAGAGAGAGAGAGAGAGAGAGAGAGAGAGAGAGAGAGAGAGAGAGAGAGAGAGAGAGAGAGAGAGAGAGAGAGAGAGAGAGAGAGAGAGAGAGAGAGAGAGAGACCAGGTGTGGGCTGGTCAGATACATAAAATCTCAGATATCGAGTGTAAGAAAATATGAAAGCTCTCGAGCTATTATACGAACTTGTGTTTGTGTGTGTGTGTGTGTGTGTGTGTGTGTGTGTGTGTGTGTGTGTGTTGTGTGTGTGTGTTTACCTACTTGTACAGGACGGGGAGGGAGTTGTACACCCATGGGGCCCCATCTACTGAACCTTCTCTACTGCTATATAAAGTTGTAAGCTGCTGTTAGCGGTTGACATTGACAAGCACACTTCATCCACCATTCAGTTAATTCCATTCATCCGCTCCTCTTACACAATCCTTTACTTATACTCTAACAAGCTTCTTGTCGTGTTATAGCCTCTGGTTGCTCTTACATTATATGTTTTGAAGAACTTTTTTCTGTTGACTTTATCAAACTGTTTCAGAAAGTTAAAGGTAGTAATTAGGTCGCTCCTTACTCCTCTGTCTTCCACTATGGGCAAGTCTAAGGCTTCCAACATTTCCCTGTAACTCAGCTGTAAGTCCTCGTACCATCTTTCTTGCTCTGCTCCTGAACCTTTCAATTATTTCTCTGTGTTTCTTTAAGTGTGGTGACTGAAGCTCAGAACACATGCTGGTTGTGGCACAGTGAAGGACGTGAACAGCTTGCTGAATATTTCTTGATCATTATACCTGAATGTTATTGTAATGTTTACATTAAGACAGTTTGTCTCCTGTACTGATCTCTTCAGGTCAGACGATGGCCACAGGTTAGGGACGATGTCTACGCCTAAATTCCTCCCACACAAAAATTCCTGGTTCCAGCGACCAACTCCGGGGCTTTGTTTAGGTCCCTTTGTCGACTGATGCAATCCTTGTCGTTCTTTACTTCCCTCATGAATTTGTTATCACTGGAAAGCATATCCAGGGAGGAATACCATCCTCCCGGAGTCTTACCTTAATAGATCAAGAAGAGCGACGGTCACAGAACACAATCCTGAGCCACACCGCTACTGACTCACCTTAATTGTAGCTCAGCGTATACTTCCCCCCCCCCCCCCCGTGTGTGTGTGTGTGTGTGTGTGTGTGTGTGTGTGTGTGTGTGTGTGTGTGTGTGTATGAAGGTTGCGACGGCTGCTGTCAGCGAATGAATAATAGAACGGAATCGATGTTGAGTGTTCAAGAGGGTTAAGGCTCAGGGGCGTCAGGCAAGAAAATGGTGTGTTGAATGCCAGCTGAAACTCGAATATCCTTCGGAAGTATGATGACCACACTTGAAGAAGCACAAGAACTAATACAGAAGGTCAAGAGTATGGCAACAAAGGTGATACTAGAAGGAAGGAATATGACTTACATTTAGAGGTTACAGGTCTTAAATTTGTCCACCATGAAAGAATGAAGAATCTGTTGTGACTTGATCACAGTCTTCTGTTTAGTAGACCAGTTTGATGACGTAAACAATGAACGTCTCTTCATAAGATGCAAAGTTAAAAGAACAAAAGCCGTAACGAAAAACGAAGCAAGAAATGTGAGTTAGAGGATTTATAAAGAAATGTCGCTGTAGTGTAACATTAGCGGATGAATGGAGTATAGTGCACGAAGAAACTGGGAATGTTGATGGAGGACTTACGAGGGTTGAACTTCCTCCCTGTATAAATAGGTCATTACAGATAGTGAATTACAGGAAATAAATTGATTGGTTTCTGCTTAGCTGTAGCTGTACGAGGAGGGGCAGTGTTGGTGACTGATAAGATAAAATGTCTTCCAGAGACATTTTGATTTAATTATCAGCTACACACATCGCCCTTCCTCGTATAGCTACAGCTAAGCCAGACCAGACCTTTGACTTGACTTTCATGGGTCAAGTCAAAGGTCAAACCATCGATGATATTCAAGGGTCGTCACGTCTTACGTACGGGTCATGGTGGCGTGCTCGTTGACCAACATTTACATAACTTCTACGTAACTTGCATTAAGCTTTGAAATGGTCCTCTAAGATGCCTTACACAGTAGCACATCTTCCTTGCTTCCCGCCTTTGGACCTTGGCAGGAAGACTAGCATCACTCCTCATACTGGGTGACCCCGGCCGGTGCTGGACACCCTGGCTCCGGTCTGAACACCTCACCAGTTGTGGATGTGAAGAAAGTTTTCTTTGTTGACTCAAAGTCCTGCAAGGTCTTGATGTGTTGCAGGTGGAGGACTGACGCTCCAGTAACTCGTTTACATCTCGTGTTCAGCAGAGTACTTACCTACCAGTACCTACCTACCAGTACCTACCCTAGAGTACCTACCTACCAATACCTACCTAGTGTACCTACCTACCAGTACCTACCTAGAGTACCTACCTACCAATACCTACCTACCAGTGCCTACGAGAAAATTTTGTCAGGATGGCTGTGCTAGTTTAAGACGCTCACCGCGAGACCTGCTTGATGTATAAGACTATTCATCTCTGCTGAGAGAGAGAGAGAGAGAGAGAGAGAGAGAGAGAGAGAGAGAGAGAGAGAGAGAGAGAGAGAGAGAGAGAGAGAGAGAGAGAGAGAGAGAGAGAGAGAGAGAGAGAGAGAGAGAGAGAGAGAGAGAGAGAGAGAGAGAGAGAGAGAGAGAGAGTAGTTTATGCTCAGAGATTTGTAAGACTTGTGGGCGTGGCGAGCATGAAGGAATCTGGGAAGCTTTGAATAAGTTATGCAGAGGAGTGGGCGTGGCAGGTGTGGGCGTGGCAGGTGTTGGCGTGGCAGGTGCAGGCGTGGCTGAAGTGGGTATGGCAGGTGTGGGTGTGGTAAGGTAGTCATGGCAGGTGTGGGTGTGGTAAGGTGGGCTTGACGGGTGTGGGAGTATAGCAGGTGTGTGGACTTGCACAGGAGAGGAGCATAAGGCATTCAGCGGCAGTAGGTGTGGAGTGGCAGGTATGGGAAGGTCAGCAGCAGAATATCTCAGATATGGAGTATAAGAAGATGAAAGTATTGTCTGAGTGCATTCATGTGTGTATGTGTGTGTGTGTGTGTGTGTGTGTGTGTGTGTGTGTGTGTGTGTGTGTGTGTGTGTGTGTGTGTGTGTGTGTGTGTGTGTGTGTGTGTGTGTAGTTACTTATCTGTACTGTAAGGGGAGGAAGTTCTGCACATGTGGGGGCTCCCATCTCTCGAACTTTCTCATCTGCCATGATACGTTATAAACTTTCCTGTATTGTCAGCATCAAGAAGTGAACACGGTCTACATCGTTGCTGTGCTGATCTAATGCTGGACACGAACATTGTCACACATGTCTATCACGTTTACCGCTTGATTTCTTGTTATGGTTTCTCGTTGTTTAATATTTACATCAATTGAAGAACTGTGCACTGTCGACGTCAGCACACAGGTTTGGAAACTTTAAGGTTGGAATGAAATAAAGCTTTACTTTTACTCTTCCTTGAGGGACAAAATCATGGCCTTTATCTTCTCAGCACAGCTGACCTATCTTAACTCTGGGATCTTCTTTGTTGCCCTCCTCTGGACTCTTTCTATTATGCTACTTTTTTTTGCCTCTTTATGTAGTGATCAAATCTGAAAAGCATATTCTAGGTTTGGCTTCCTACCTTCTGTGGACGATTTACTGACTATTTCCTCACACATGCACGACTTGAATGCCACTGTGAGACTTGCGAGCAGACGGTCGGTCGTCAGCCTGGCACTTCCCTCAGGGTGAGACTCTGGTGCCACGTCAGGTACTTCGCTGGCTCCTCGGTGTCTCACAGATTCCTGCAGTTTTTTCCTGCTGGATGATATTGATGTCCAGACCTTCTTTCGCTGTGTCCCATTCCATTACTTTGCCTCTACTGGAGTGGAATTTCCTCATCCATGTAACAAATCACCTTTGGAATTTGTCTAGGTCCCCTTGCACGTTGGTGCAATCACCATCATTCTTCACTTCCCTCGTGACCTTGACATCAATCCTTCTGGCAAGTATGTGTGTGTATGTGTGTATGTGTGTGTGTGTGTGTGTATGTGTGTGTGTGTGTGTGTGTGTGTGTATGTGTGTGTGTGTGTATGTGTGTGTGTGTGTGTATGTGTGTGTGTGTGTGTGTGTGTGTGTGTGTGTGTGTGTGTGTGTGTGTGTGTGTGTGTGTCAACCTTGCTACGGCTGATGTTAGCAAATGAATAATTGAACAGGGAATCAATGTTGGTATTCAAGAGGTCTTGTGATGACAGACAAAAACAAAAGTTTATCGTAAGCAGCGGAGAATGTCTTGCCATTATGGATAATGTGATGTGTCTGGAGGAAAACTTGTAACAATATACTCAACTCTCCACGTTCTGCTGTGTTTCCAGTCGAGAAAGTCGAAATACTTAGCAAAGAAACGAGGAAGCAACTGGGAAAATTGGAGTCGTTTTCTAGATATTGTATTTATACAATGACCAGAAATACTGTGACGGTTACCGGGTATTAGGTCTCCCTGGCCATGTCATATTTTGGCTGGAAATGGTAATGATAGAAATAGATTTTGGATTTGATTCAGTGGCGGAAAACCTTTCGCATCAGTAAAATGGAAGGGTTAGGTTTGTTATGACTAAGCTAATGGTTCACTTTGTTGAAGTACACACACACACACACACACATACACACACACACACACACACACACACACACACACTGAGAAATATTGAACTCATGAATTTTTTCTGACCTTTCAAGTCTCACACGTTGATTGATTAAGCCCAAAAATACCGACGGTTGAAAGAGAGGTGTTCATCTTTAGCGGGCGGACAACGGGCCTGCCTCTTGAGGAGGACCACGTCTATACGGGCGAGACTTCGCTGTATTTGTATAGCGAAATTGGGCAGTAGTTTTTCCTGGGGTAATGACGGCAGGACACTTGGCAAATATTGACTGAAGTGTCCAGAAGACTCGACTGACAAACTCGAGGTTATGGGTTGGAGTCCTGCTCACGTCCGCTCCGAGTAGAAGTAGTAATGCTCGGGGTAACGTTACCCCCGTTACTACCATGTGTGCGGTAACTCCACGTCACCCTCGGCCAGGCTCTGTCATCGTCACGGGACGAAAAGGAGTACAATCTCGTGGCTGAACTTCTCACTAATGAAGAGACCATCCTTTCCCTACTACTGATTGTTGCGTCGCCTTGATGCTGCACGATCCCCATTAAAGGAGTCCGATGGTTATACCATGAAACCGTATACATATATATATATATATATATATATATATATATATATATATATATATATATATATATATATATATATATATATATAACTGCGAGAAATCTACAGGAAAATGAAACACGATTTCTCGCATATACTAGATCACGCGCACCACTGTAATCTCTTGCGACGATATATATATATATATATATATATATATATATATATATATATATATATATATATATATATATATATATATATACATATATATATATATATATATATATATGTATATATATATATATATATATATATATATATATATATATATATATATATATATATATATATATATATATATATATATATATATATATATATATATCGTCGTTGAATATCGTGGGCTAAACGTAGAATGTCTCACTAGATCTGACTTGTGTTTCCATCGGTTAGCACAAAATCATGTGATGGCAGTTGTGATGTATATGAAGATCTTATGGCAACACTAACGCTACCTACATGTCTTGAAAAACTCATTAATATAATTAAAAAGTCAATTGTGTTAATGACTTAGCTGTGCGTGTACTTGAGATAGCTTCTGTGTAATGACTTAGCTGTGCGTGTACTTGAGATAGCTTCTGTGTAATGACTTAGCTGTGCGTGTACTTGAGATAGCTTCTGTGTAATGACTTAGCTGTGAGTGTACTTGAGATAGCTTCTGTGTAATGACTTAGCTGTGCGTGTACTTGAGATAGCTTCTGTGTAATGACTTAGCTGTGCGTGTACTTGAGATAGCTTCTGTGTAATGACTTAGCTGTGAGTGTACTTGAGATAGCTTCTGTGTAATGACTTAGCTGTGCGTGTACTTGAGATAGCTTCTGTGTAATGACTTAGCTGTGCGTGTACTTGAGATAGCTTCTGTGTAATGATGTACCTGACAAGTAACCCACTTGGTGTGAGCTGTTGCGAGAAGGAAAACTTGTTCCACTTTACCCTCTTTGAGGTGACCTTGAGTTGAGGTTATGGTATTCTATCATACCTTGGCTGCCGCTGCTTCTGGACACTAGCCAAAAGTTTCTTGGTTTATCGTTGGAAAAACATATCTTGGTTATCTCTTTCTTACTGTCTTGCTGGTTCTGGAAAGCAAGTTGAATACACACCGTCCACGCCAGCAACCGTCCACCAGGCAGTGAGCACACACGGTGCTGGCTGAGGAGGGAGATCGTCGAGTTAGTGTTGTCTGAGGGGGAGGTCCTTAAGTCAGTGCTGGCTGAGGTAGAGGACCTCGAGTCAGTGACAACTGAGGGAAATGGTCCCTCAGCCAGTGCTTGTTGAGGGTGAGTTCCTCAAGTCAGTGCTGGCTGAGGGAGAGGTCCTTCAGTCAGTGCTGGCTGAGGGAGAGGTCCTTCAGTCAGTGCTGGCTGAGAGAAAGGTTCTTCAGTAAGTGCTGGCTGAGAGAGAGATCCTCAAGCAACAGACGATATTGATGTTTGCGTCCTTATCTTGCTCCCTGGGAGGAGGGAGTAGAAACTGGGGGGCCCCTCAGCAGCTTCAGGAGCCGAGGGGAATCCTGAAGTAGGATGCGACTAGGAGGCGTTATAGTGGAGTCCTTACAATAGGGACTGTCGCACCCTCTTGTTAGGAGAAACAGAATGCTCAACGTCTTGGGAAACATTTAGTGGATTTATACAATTTGGTTCATCTTGAGTTCAAGTTGTAATATTCTCAGGCATCGCATTACTTCTACGCAATTCATAGAGCACCCAGGTACCACACACTTCATCCACGCACTTCACAGAGCGCCCAGGTACCACACACTTCACCCACGCACTTCACAGAGCGCCCAGGTACCACACACCACCCACGCACTTCACAGAGCGCCCAGGTACCACATACTTCACCCACGCACTTCACAGAGCGCCCAGGTACCACATACTTCACCCACGCACTTCACGAGACATACTAGACCACACTAATCATCTCCCCAAGTTGTCATCGTTACCTGGCCTACAGACTCACCGTTAATTAATTCTATCACTATCTCGAGTCAAGTAGATGTTCATACACATTAATTAAAGTTTTACTCCTTGTAATTAGGTAGATCCTTAATTAGACTTTCTGAGGTATCATTCAGTAGGCCTACCTTTGATATCGATATATTTACCTCGACCAGGCTTCGTCCGCCCTCAGTGGTCAACACACTCAGCTTCTTGGCTGTAAACTCCAAACTGTGTTGCAGACACTATGGTTGATTTATAACTATGGTTGACTCACCACAACACAGCCACACGCAAGACGACCACAACCATGGTCGACTAACCACAACACAGCCTCACACAAGACGGCCACAATCATGGTTGACTCACCACAACACAGCATCACATAAGACGACCACAGCCATGGTTGACTCACCACAACACAGCCTCACATAAGACGACCACAGCCATGGTTGACTCACCACAACACAGCCTCACACAAGAAGACCACAACCATGGTTGACTCACCACAACACAGCCTCACACAAGAAGACCACAACCATGGTTGACTCACCACAACACAGCATCACACAAGACGACCACAACCATGGTTGACTCACCACAACACAGCCTGACAGGCTGACTTCATTAGTAGGAGAGTATCAGATCGAAGGTCTCTTGACATGAGTACCTCATATTGTGTGAGGTGGTCGATAGGTCACCAATAACATCTGGGCCAGATGTCGGAGATGTGACTCATGTAAATATTACACGTTTGTTTAGGTGGTCCAAAAAACAGTCTCGTTTGAGTTGTCTGACCTTCTATTGTTGTTAGGTTCTACCAACAACTTCGTTTACTGAATGGCGATGACCTTCCACGGAGGTATACCGAAACGGAGTTAGCCCATGAACACGCCGGTACGACCCTTGAGCACGCCGGTACGACCCTTGAGCACGACGGTACGACCCTTGAGCACGACGGTATGACCCCTGCAAAAGGCGCTAAGAGCCTTTAGAACAACGGTATGACCCTGAGCACAGACGTGCAAACTTTGAACACGATGACCCGGGCCTTTGAACTGATCAGTAGGGTTCAGGTTATAGGTCAAGCGTTTCTTCGTGCTCAGTGATCGTACCTTCGTTCTCAAGGGTCGTACCGTCGAGAGTAAGGGACTGAGGATGGGAGAACTGGTCGTGGTAGACGACGTTATCATGACAGTGTACATAAACTGCGTACATTTAGCTGACGCCTATATTTGCTACCTTCCAGAGTGCGTCGCCTCACTGTCCCTTCTCACAAGTGGACAACGGGAAGGGTGGAAGAGAGGACAACGGGAGGGGAGGGGTGGTAGAGAGGACAACGGGAGGGGAGGGGTGGTAGAGAGGAGAGCTGGGGGTTGTGTGACGCAGGACAGATATAAGCAGTGGCATGGGTTACACACGAGAGCCTCCTTGTCTATAATGACAAAGTCGATGTGTCTTTTGTCGCGTTACTCAATAATCAACCCCCTTCCTCCCTCCCTCTCTCTTCCCCCACTCTCTCTCTCTCTCTCTCTCTCTCTCTCTCTCTCTCTCTCTCTCTCTCTCTCTCTCTCTCTCTCTCTCTCTCTCTCTCTCTCTCTCTCTCTCTCTCTCTCTCTCTCTCTCTCTCTCTCTCTCTCTCTCTCTCTCTCTCTCTCTCTCTCTCTCTCTCTCACACACACACACACACACACACACACACCAGATACTACAGGCAACAATACACCCAGTTCTATGCGAAATTGTTTTAAATCAATCACTGAGATTTGGTTTTACTGGGAGAGAAGTATGGTAGGGTATGACAGAAGGTCTCATTCCTTACAGTAAAGCAGACGACCTTTACTGAAGGACAGTGTGTCTTTAACCTTAAGGTTATCTTAACTTGGCTTAGGAAGTGAGCCGGGCTCCTCAGGTGGGCTCAGGTGTTAGCCCAGCCCCAGCTGGAGAGGCAGAAAGGGTTCAAGATTTCCAAGAGTAAAAATTATAAGAAAAGGTAATGAAGGAATCTGACATTACGCTAATTGCCTAGATTTATGGCTTCATCTTGTGACTGAGGAAGCCAAGAGCTGAGGTTGTCCTGGCTACGCTGAGGAAGCTATGAGCTGAGGTTTTCTTGGTCATACTGAGGAAGCCATGAGCTGAGATTGTCCTGGTCATACTGAGGAAGCCATGAGCTGAGGTTGTCTTGGTCGTCCTGAGGAAGCCATGAGCTGAGGTTGTCTTGGTCGCACTGAGGAAGCCATAGGCTTAGGTTGTCCTGGTCATACTGAGGTTGTCCTAGCCACAGCATACAGACTGCCGTAATGTCATTATATTTTGATGGTGATGAATTTTCGTAATGAAAGATAATCTGGATTATTGTGGATGTTTGTGGCAGTAATTCCAGGACTTGACCTTCCGGCCTGATGCGTCAGTCTGCTACATGAACATTTCGTTTCCAAATTCAGAAAAATTATGATGAAGTTCTAATTCGTGAAAGCAATCAAACAAGACTCTTGTGGGGGTATCATCTGAGGTTCTGTAATGTCAATATTTTTTTTTGTGATTTTTTCACAATTTCTGGGGAATAAAAGTCAAGTACTTTAGTTGAGAAAGGTTAATGGTAATAATGGTAAAACAGAAAATCTAGATTGATTTCCATCAAAGTCTCGTATTTACTCAATGAAGAGGTTGCGTTGAAATGGTTTGGAAATATGGAGAGAAAGAGTGAGGAAAGGCTGACAAATAGTATATATGCGTCAGAGGTAGAGGGAACAAGAAGAAGCGAGAGATCAAATTGGAGGTGGAAAGATGGAGCGAAAAAGATTTTGAGCGATCGGGGCCTGAACATGTAGGAGGGTGAGAGGCGTGCAAGGAATAGAGTGAATTGGAACGATGTGGTATACCGGGGTCGACGTGCTGTCACTGGGTTGAACCAGGGCATGTGAAGCGTCTGGGTTGAACCGTGAAAAGATTTGTAGGGCCTTGATGTGGAAAGGGAGGTGCAGTTTCGGTGCATTACACATGACAGCTGGAGACTGAGTGTGAACGAATGTGGCCTTTGTAGTATTTTCCTAGCGCTACTTCGCGTGCGTGCGGGGGTTGTCATTTCATGTGTGGTGGGGTGGCGACAGGAATGGATAAAGGCAGCAAGTATGAGTATATACATGTGTATACATGCATATGTTTGTGTATATATATATATATATATATATATATATATATATATATATATATATATATATATATATATATATATATATATATATATACATATATATATATATATATATATATATATATATATATATATATATATATATATATATATATATATATATATATATATATTTGTGTGTGTGTGTGTGTGTGTGTGTGTATGTGTGTGTGTGTGTGTGTGTGTGTGTGTGTGTGTGTGTGTGTGTGTGTGTGTGTGTGTGTGTGTGTGTGTGTGTGTGTGTTCAAGCGATTCCATCTGATGAACTTAAGTATCGTACAAGTTCATACATTTCTGAAAGCTGTCCTCATTCTGTCTCATAACTAAGTTTATTCAATTCATCTAGTATTCCTGTGTTGTAAAACTCCATCTTTACATCCTCACTAAAAAGTTTCTTGCTTAATTTAATGTTGTGGTCTCTGGTTGTTCTATCTTTGCGTCTTTCGAAAAACTGTTCCCTGTCTACTACATTGAACTGTCGTGTGTGTGTGTGTGTGTGTGTGTGTGTGTGTGTGTGTGTGTGTGTGTGTGTGTGTGTATTATACATGTAAATATAAATAGGTACAAAACAGTGGACGAACAGATGGAGAGATATAGACAAACACTAACATTATAAATCATGTAGCTAAGTCTGTCTCCACTACCATGATGGGAGGGTCTGTCTGTCTCCACTACCATGATGGGAGGGTCTGTCTGTCTCCACTACCATGATGGGAGGGTCTGTCTGTCTCCACTACCAAAGAATTAATTCAATTATTTTTAATCTGAATTTTCTGCTCGAGTAGCAGTGTGGGATTTTACCATGGTAGGGACAATGTCAGGCAAACTTGGTGCGGCATGACGGGTGAAACGAGGGAAACTTTGATTCACTTGTTTCATCTCTTGTTGTTGGGGAAGTTTCACCTCATCCTGCCTTGGTGGTGTACACATAACGGTATACTTGCTGTCACAGTCTACTGGAGACAGAATTATAGTGATATCTTTTTATTATAATTGAGAGGTGTTATAATACAGTAGGGGGATGGATGAGACCAGTGTTACCCTGCAGCGACTGGCGATGTAAGATAGTGATGGAGGCAGTGTTGCCATCCCGGGTGACAATGATGTAGATGTAATAGATGATGGAGGCAGTTTTACCATTCCTAGTAACAACACAGTGTTGGAGGCAGTGTTGTTATCCCGGGTGACGAGACAACACAGTGTTGAAGGCAGGACTCCAGTCTTGTGTTTGTTATTAATATACAGTTTTCCAGCAGCCTCTTTGCTAGCGTCGCAAGCAATTACATCTTGTGTCTGGTGTTGACTGGACCAGTGCTCGTCTTGTGAGTTGGTTAGACCAACTGCCTAGCGAGGGAGGGAGGCAGGCTTGGCTAGACCAGATGCCTGGCGAGGGAGTGAGGTAGGCTTGGCTAGACCAAATGTCTTCCCTCTCCATCACAAGAGCAGGCCAATTTTTTGTTTTATTTCATACAAAATAAATTGCTTCTTGTTTGGTTCCATCTGATAGTGACGTGTGGCGTACGTGCATGTGGAGTAATATGGTGAATAAACTTTCAATTTGACTTTAGTTTCGGTTTTGTGGTGAAACCAACGCGTCACATTCAATATCTGTTGAATGAAGCAATACAGCAACACCAACAGTTCTCACCTTGTCATTATCTTGTAAGATTCTTCTTCATAGACCGAAAATCGTGTGATCTCTCGTCTTTTGAATCTTTCCACTATTCCCTGAAAATGCGTTGATAAAGTATGGGGGTCTACACCACGGCAGTACACTGTGGCACTAGCTCCATTGGAACTCTACGAGTCAAGTTGGGTACACACACACACACACACACACACACACACACACACACACACACACACACACACACACACACACACTGTTGTAAAGGAGAACGGATGTACCTGGTCTGTTTTCTATCATCAGACCATTTATGGTTTCCCACTGTAGTGTGAATAGACAGGAAGCTTACTTTCAAACTCAACCCTTTATAGTTATCCAGAGTGACTCCCTCATCTTTGTGGTTTGCCTCAAACACAACCTCACGAGGTGAGGTTATTTCTCGGGAACTGATCCAGGAACCTACAGTGTCAGAGCTGGCAGTCTGAGACATGCAGGAGGCACGTGTCATGCCAGCGTGACACGGTGTCACTTGCGACAACCCAGTCATCTGGAAGTCGTCGTTTCAAACCATTACTAAAACTGGAAACTTTGGCTCTGATGACCAGCTATTGCTGCAGAGGCCAGACCATCCTACTGCTGCAGGGAAGTTACCAGGCCTTGGACATCATAGACACATAACAAACAGATCGTCTGACATCAAGTGCTTAACATCAAGTACTTCAATTTTGGCTGCACTTCACAATCCTGGTCTTGCACATTTCATACCTCAGGAGATGATACTGGCACCTCCATAGGTCATTCTCTCACCGTCATCGTTGATAATGATGATTATGATGACAGGAACTGACGCTCAGGGAGTCGCACGCCACACCTCGAGTTACTGGGTAAACTAGTAGAGACCAGCAGTGCAGAGGAGGATCTACCTTGAGCCAACTTGAGAGCTGCTCGGAGGAGGTAATGAAGGCCATACACAGCCACTTTGCGACCCCCTAAAGGTTAGTAGGAGAAAGTCAATACCACTTCACTTACCGCCACATGAAAGATAGATGTCAAGCCAACAATAGCCTTCACGAGAACTCTGGAGGTTAGAGAAATGTTCGTTGTCTTCACGAACATAGTTAACATCTTCTGTTGGATCCCATTAAATCTGGTTGATGTCTTAGATCGCTGAACAGTTCTCTGAAAGATTTAGGAATAAAACAGAGCGAAACTAAGCAAGAAACTTATAGAGATATAAATGATAAATAGTTCCATTATATGAGAGTGGCGAATAAACGCAATAATTAAACGAGTACGATGTAGACATCATACACAAGTTTACAAGGTTATGTTGTGGCAGAAAATGTTCAAGAGTTGGGGACCCCTCCAGTGTAAAACCCAATCCCCTGCACAGAGCAGATAGGTAACCATTAAGTTTGGCTAAGATGCCTGCGCTGAAATATGGGAAACAGATAAGAACTACAGAAACAAAGACATACACAAATAAGACAAAGAAACGACAGCCAGCCAGACAGACACACAAAGACAGAAAGACACGAACGACTTTCATGTCCTGAAAGATATACACATGTATATATTTGCATACACGCACACACACACACACACACACACACACACACACACACACACTCAAGAGGAATACCATACTCCACATCACACTCTTAAATACACATTACCTTGAACAAACACTACTACGAAAATGAATGTTAGAATATATATACCTATGTGCATATGAAAATAAGTAGTGATACAGACATAAACACGCGGATACAAAGGAATACAGTTAGTCAAATACACACAGAAATACATAGATACATCACAGAAGAACATATACATAGGTAATAGCAAACTACAGTAGCTTTGGTATTCTCTTGCAGCGATCTCGTAAAATACACATCGCCTTTGCTTTAAATTTACAGTGCATTGGTTCCTGATATATTGACAACGAGCATGAAAATTCCTGGCCTCTTTGAGGGTTGCAGTGAGTGTGGGAAGAGGAGCTGGGTCTCAGCAGAAGACTGCCGGGGAGGAGGATGAATTTCTGACTTTCCTTGACAATTTTGTATCGAAGTGTTTACGGTAAAGTTAACATCTAGGGTCCCCTTGCAAGGGGATGCAATCCTTCACATTCTTCACTTTCGTCACGAGCTTTGTGTCACCCGCAAACACAGTCAGGAAGGAGTCAATAACTTCTGGTAAGACATTCACATAAATCAGGAAGAGTAACGACCCAGGAAGAGAGCCATGTGGCACTCCTACCATGACCTCAACCTATTTCCCAGGATTCTATGACATGGGTCCTTGTGTGTGTGTGTGTGTGTGTGTGTGTGTGTGTGTGTGTGACTGGACTCTAATCATACCTGGCATCACATGCTCCTCCTCCCACACAGCAACCATCAAGGTGAAGACAATAAAACAACAGCCACTCAAGGACTGGCTGTTACGACACTCCGTCTTCCCTGAAACAGCCAAACTGTGGAATTCTCTTTCTTCTCCTGTCTACAAGCACTTGCGGAACCCTGATTGATTTGTACTTTCTATCTCTTGAACTTTTTTCATTTCACCCGAGATGATCTTGACTGGTAACATATCATGAATCCCTGCCGTGTTGGTCGCTTGAAAAAGAAGAAAAGAAAACCTAAGTGACCCCAGAGCACATTCCAGCACTAGTTTTGAGTAGGAAAAAAATCCCCTAGTATCCTGGCCCTCTACACACACTTCACCTGGCCCTCTACACACACTTCACCTGGCCCTCTACACACACTTCACCTGGCCCTCTACACACACTTCACCTGGCCCTCTACACACACGGCACTTGGCCCTTTACACACATTTCACCTGGCCCTCTACAGACACTTCACCTGGCCCTCTACACACACTTCACATGGCCCTTTACACACACTTCACATGGTCCTCTACACACACTTCACCTGGCCCTGTACACACACTTCACTTGGTCCTTTACACAAACTTCACGTGGCCCTTTACACACACCTCACCTGGCCCTCTAAACACACTGCACCTGGCCCTTTACACACATTTCACCTGGCCCTTTACACACACTTCAACTGGCCCTGTACACATACTTCACCTGGCCCTGTACACACTCTTCACCTGGCCCTGTACACACACTTTACCTGGTCTATTACACACACTTCACCTGGCCCTGTACACACACTTCACCTGGCCCGTTACACACACTTCACCTGGCCCTCTACACACACTTCACCTGGCCTACCAACATTTCATCCATTCCACTTACCTGGTCATCCAACCTGTCAAAAACAAAAATGAAAAGTTGGAAACCACAAAAAATAAAGTCTCCAGAACAATCACCGGCTGCCTAGGAATCATAAGAGTTCAGGACATGCACAATGAAACGAAAATACTTCCTACGTAATCTCTCTTTTCAATATATTCAGCAATTATTCCTCGCATCGTCCCGTCCGGGTCACATTATAACCGACCACAAGATCCTAAGCTGAGACGATATGTTTACTTCATGCTTCAGGAACGTGCACACTGTCCTCCCCTCCACAAACAAGCACAACACTACAAGACATGCACACCTTTAAGGCTTGACAAGCATTAAAACAACGGCTTTCTCAACGCAATATCAGATTTCACTCCACCAGACATACATCCACCTGAAACTGCACTGCCCAGACATGTACGAATTATATGTTCTCGTGCACCCGCTCCTCATCATTCTCCACCGTCGTCCGTGTCCGTCTTTCTGAGCGCTACGGATGCCCCTTAGATAAGGATCTTCTTACAGGAAATTCAGGAGAAACACTTCAAAAGACACACTTCAGGGGATACACTTCAGGAGAGACACACTTCAGGGGATACACTTCAGGGGAGACACACTTCAGGAGAGACACACTTCAGGGGATACACACTTCAGGAGAGACACTTCAGGAGAGACACACTTCACGGGAGACACACTTCAGGGGAGGTGAACACCAGACTATGGAAGACCTTCAGAACAAGAGGTTAAACCCGGGGCAGGATGACCCAGGCCTGGGGCACCACGGAAAAGGTCACCTTCTAATTGGGCCAGCAGTACAAACATGACCATCGGGACTAAGGTGGTTCTGTACAACACTTTATTCTCCCCTATTCTCCTCTGTTGTCTATGTTGGTGAAAGATGGGATTGTTGGTGATGAAAGCTGGTGCTGTTGTTGGTGAAAGCTGGTGCTGTTGTTGGTGAAAGCTGGTGCTGTTGTTATTGCCATTCAGCGTGACTGTTGGTGGTGTGTGTGTGTGTGTGTGTGTGTGTGTGTGTGTGGGCCGCTAAGCCAGCGGGAAGACGGTTTCTTGTAACATAGGAAGCTCAGGATGTTCTGTCAGCTGGCCAGGCGGAGCGGGTGGGCGACGCTCGCCTTGGCACTGTGCCGCCTGGCACCCCCCCTACCCCACCCCACCACACACAATATGAACAAGGCGGGGTGAGACCCAGTCAGGTTTATGGACGTGGCCAGATTGCTTCTCGACACAAGGCTGGAGATTATGCTCATAATAAACCGTCTACAGAAGACACTGTTGCTGACCTAGCAAGTTTGCCCATCACACAAACGAAAGATTTAACTGATTGTGATTACCTTCCAGCGTCGGTGTGTGGTTGAGATTGGTTGTGCTGGACTGGTGGAAGCAGATGTCTTGTTGATTCCAATGACGAAGGTGTGTTGTCAGTTGGCCACACGAAGTTATCCAGCAAGCTTTGTGCTGTTCGTCGACCCTCAGTGACGTCCTCGAGTGGCGGCTGGTAATCAGGTCCACGTAATCCTGACCAATCACAGGCACTGGAAGGCCCTCAGCTGGTCTGAGCCGCAAGCACACTTGAATCAGTCCTTTTCTTAAACTCCTTTTTAAAGGATACAGCGGCAGGAGAATGACCAGAGTGTACAGCTGAGGAAAGAACCAGGGAGATGATCCCCTCTCTGACCTCTGGTTGAACAGGCTTCAACAGCTCGTTAACCGCCAAGTAAAGCATTTATCGTGAGGATAATGGGATCTGAATAGACCACTGACCTGGTTCCCTGAAGCTTGTTATTCATTTAGTTATTTTGTATTGGTCGTATCTAAGACGCCTGATTACTGGCATCATTTCCACCTCAGAATTTCCTCTAAAGTCTCTTTGAGATGCTTGCCAGCAGTGAAGCCAACTCTTCAAGACTTCCTACCTTAACATACAGAACCAAAGCACACAACTATGCTCTCGTACCAGAAGATTAAATGTCATTACAAAAATCCATTAGGCTGATGCAAGATTAGAATGACGAGCATTATGAGACGTACAAGTTTGAACAAGGTAACGCTGCTGTTACAAGGGGGGGGGGGAGACTAATGTAACAACATGTACTGGCTGTTATTCTACCAGCACGCGAAGAGGTCGTTAGCACCCAGGAATGGGAGAAGTCGTGCCTGATAAGTCAGAGACGTCGGTACGACTTGCAGGGTCGTCCATGAAACGCCAGAGAAGTCGATACGACTTTATAAAGTAGCGAGATCAGCAGACATTGTTGTGGGTAAGTACGTGTACAGGAGCATGATGAGAACAGTAGGTAAATGAAGGGAGCATGATGAGAACAGTGGGTAAATGAAGGGAGCATGATGAGAACAGTGGGTAAATGAATAGATCATGACGAAAACAGTGCGTGAATGAAGGGTGGAAAGATAAAGAAAGTGAGAGAATGAAGGGGAGTTAGATCAGGGTAATGAATGTGTGAAGAGGTTTATGAATAGGATATTGGATGAAAGAAAAGTTGCAAAAGGAGAGTAATGTTGATCGAATGACATGAATGAATGAATGAAGATGAGAAACATGAGAGGAGTGGGAGTAGATGAACAGATAAGTCTGCATTGTTGTATAGTAGGGCAATAGTGACTTGCTGGGGGAGGGGTCACATACCACCCACCAACCCCAAAGGGAAGGGGGGGCCACTCTCAACCCTAGAGGGCGGGGACCAAACCACTTCAGCCTCAGGGGAAAGGAGCCAACTTCAGTTTCAGGGAAGGGGATCTCCCATACAACCTCCAGAGAAAGTTACCTTCGGTCAACCCCAGAGAAAGTCACCTTCGGTCAACCCCAGACAAAGTCACCTTCGGTCAACCCCAGAGAAAGTTACCTTCGGTCAACCCCAGAGAAAGTCACCTTCGGTCAACCCTAGAGGGGAAGCGCTCCCGTCGCTCGTTAGGGGTGTGCCAGTGGTGGCAGGAGCCCAGGGGCGCATCACCTGTACATCCACAGTTAGGGCTGAATACTCGCGCCTAATTACCTCTCAGCATTAATTATTCTAATGGTAATTAATGTACACATTCGTACTGTGATTATAACAATTACAGGCAGTGGCTGGGATATCTCTGGCCGACTTATGTAGGGAACTTGTAATTACAATCATTCAGGTTATTAGCATCGGGATCTAGTGTGTGCGGCAGAACTGAGGAATGGAAATGAGATGATAAACATAAGCAACATTCATTATCATTATTATTATTATTATTATCATCATTATTATTATTATCATGATCATCATCATTATCATTATCATCATTACTATGAGGAAAATAAAGTTTCAGATACAGGTACAAGGAGGAGAGATCATCAGTTAAGTATAAACACGTGACCTAACACAAGCAAGAGTGTTCGTGTTATGGGGCGTCCCAGGTTGTCTTTCGTCACTGTGTTCTATTCATCCACTACTCTTATATTACACAAGTACTTCCCCACATCTTATATTACACAAGTACTTCCCCACATCTTATATTACACAAGTACTTCCCCACATCTTATATTACACAAGTACTTCCCCACATCTTATATTACACAAGTACTTCCCCACATCTTATATTACACAAGTACTTCCCCACATCTTTCTTAATAAGTCTTGTACTTAGTTTCAAGTTATGTCCTCTGGTTCTGCTATCCCTTTATCTCTCGCAGCACTAACTGTTCGTTGTCACTGTCAACACTTCGTTTTGAAGCTTAAAGGGTGTGATCAGGTCACCCCTCACACTTCTCTCTTCGAAGGTGGGCAAAGTTAAGACTTCTAGCCATTTCCTTCAACTCAGCTTTCATGATTCTGATATACTTGTTGCTAGCTAACCTTTGGATCATCTCTGTTACCTGATGTGGTGCAGCGGTGACCAAACTTAAGAGTATATTTAAGTTTGACCTGACGTATGATGGAAGTCAAGTATTTCCTTATCCATGAACTTCAGTGCAATTTGAGTGAAGTTGTTACATTTGCCACAGACTTTTGTCTCCTTGAATGGGGCCCTGGTGACCAGCTGCCGACGATGGTGGATGTGTCCCGTGTGGTGGATGTCTCCCGTGTGGTGGATGTGTCTCCCGTGTGGTGGATGCGTCTCCGTGTGGTGGATGTCTCCCGTGTGGTGGATGTCTCCCGTGTGGTGGATGTGTCTCCCGTGTGGTGGATGTGTCTCCCGTGTGGTGGATGTGTCTCCCGTGTGGTGGATGTGTCTCCCGTGTGGTGGATGTCTTCCGTGTGGTGGATGTGTCTCCCGTGTGGTGGATGTGTCTCCCGTGTGGTGGATGTCTCCCGTGTGGGTGGATGTGTCTCCCGTGTGGTGGATGTTACCCGTGTGGGGGTGGGGGTAGCACAGCTTTTCCTGAGCTTTTGTTTGTTCATTTTTGCTGTTTTTTTAGATGAAAATAATTGTATTTTCCAGTATTTTAGAAGGTTTAATCTTCTCTTTTCTGATCTGGACTTTTCACCAGAGAAATTATTGGAATAATGGCGATGAGTTGAGCTCTATTGACTCGCCTCACACAATGACTCTAGTTTTATAGAACCAAGAGGAAAAACTACTGGAATTACTGCAGGATATTTGGTCTGGGTATTCTGCCACCAGTGATATTTTCTTGAGCCAAACAATAGTCCATTATGAACAAGTATGGCACATTGTCACACCACAACCTCTATTAACTTTTCCTGAGTTGATCTCTCTCTCTCTCTCTCTCTCTCTCTCTCTATATATATATATATATATATATATATATATGTATATATTTTATCTATATATCATACTTTGTCACTGTCTCCCGCGTTAGCGAGGTAGCGCAAGGAAACAGACGAAAGAATGGCCCAACATACCCACATACACATGTATAATACATACACGTCCACACACGCACATATACATACCTATACATCTCAACGTATACTTACATATACACACACAGACATATACATATATACACATTGTACATAATTCATACTGTCTGCCCTTATTCATTTCCGTCGCCACCCTGCCACACATGAAATGAAAAACCCCCTCCCCCCGCGTGCGCACGAGGTAGCGCTAGGAAAAGCCAACAAAGGCCACATTCGTTCACACTCAGTGTATATTTGTATCCCTGGCTTATAGTGATACCCAAGATTTCTCTAACTCACGTGTCATATAAACTTTACCTCTTAACATCTTGGTGTGCATTATTCCCTCACGCGTCTCCTGCATGTGGCTCTGTGTGATGGGACTGCATCCAACCCTCCTCATGATAACATGAGAATGTGTGCAATGTTCCCCATTACAAGTGTTGTGAGAGAGGTACAGTTTTGAATATTAACTGACGGTCAATGTTTGAAAAGAACATTGAATCTGAAAGGAGAAATCAAAGCTCATGATTGCAACGTTGATATTGTTCACATATCAAAACCGAATCGGCTGATTAACTAAATCAATGCTAATCTGAGCTAATTACCCTGAATCAGAGCAAAGTTATCAGTGTGACCTGAAAGTAGAGACAAACATAGGCAAGCAAAACTACTGCTGCCAAGTGTATCTTAGTTAAACATACGTGGGCAGAATGAGGCAATTTGTAAATACACACACACACACACACACACACTACTTTGTAATATAGATGACCCGGGCTCGATTCCTTGAAACCCACTAGAGAGTGTTTGAAGGGCCTTCGTGTTGTGGTGGTTAGTATCACTGGCTGCGTATCAGTAGGGACCAGCCCGGGGTCAGACAACCCGGAGCTCGAACCCTGCTCGCGGCGGTCGGCTCACAGCCAACCCAAAAGTTCATCATCCCCTGGGGCTGGTCTTAACATGGTTCTCTGGTTTAAGCTGATGCGTGTGTGTGTATGTGTATGTGTGTGTGTGTGTGCACATAGGACTAAGTAGATGGTGCATATATTTAAAGTTAAGAGACAGGGCAAGATGAGTGGAAGAGATGATATGATATTAACCAGAACGAAGAAGAGGAAGTGATTATGAGAACAAATGTTTACCGAAGGTATAACACTTTCTGTAGTGTTCCTACTCAGCAGCACAAGGCCCTCAAACCATTTTCTTCTCTCACCTCAACTTCAAGTAGACATTTTCAGAAATACTTCCAATGGGGAGTGAGTGGGTGGGTGGACGACACTCCTGTGGTCCCGCTGATACAAAATTTCTATTAGTCCAGTTGAGATAGACGGTGGAGTGAAGGACGTCTGGTGGACGTGGTACGTTATGTGTATTGAAAAGAATTTAATTTTCTGTCAGCTCAGCGCTTGCGTCTATCTGGCTGGCTAGGTTCAGCAGTAGGATGGTGGCACGTTGGAGTTTTGATTTCCGAGTGTGGCTAATAATGATAATAATATCTATTTCTAATCGCAGGGATTTTGACTCAGGGGCCGTCACAGGAGTGATATGAATATATACAGTGACTGACTGTTGGCCTTGAGTGGTTGCCTAATGCATTTTTCAGGAAGAAAATAAAAGAATGATAAAATTTCCAACTTTTCCTCTGAATCTAAGTAGTGAAAATAAACGAGACCATTCTCTTTTTACTGCAAACGTACGTTGGGCGTTCACTAACTTCAAAAATTTTGGTCCCAAAGTGTTAACAAGTAGGACAAAATTACACTTTACCCAAAGAGATCGTAGTGTCGCGCAACCATTGCCTCAATTGTGAAGAACTGGATTGAATTTCATCTGTGGCAACGTTAAGAGAAATACAGAGGTTTAGAACATCAATTATCGATACTTAGTGTCGTATTATGGGGCATTTCTCAATTTTACCGAAATCATTAACGGCGTAGGACGTCGGAAAACTGCGAGGTAAAAACTGAGTCCAGATACGCTTTTAAAAGCCGACAGTTGGTACACTGCGTCAGATTTGTACATCTTTACTTCGTAATTACCATATTACATACGTGACAATTCAGAACATACACCCGGTACTGCCAAGGTAAGGTCATCACTGAACTGTCACGCTGTAAACCAAGACAACACATATTACCACAGCCAGCACGGCACTGAGAGCAAAACCCGCAGTGTGCACTAGACCAGGGTCAAGTCGTTCATCCATCTTGACTGGGAGCGTACCCTCCACCCACCATCTAAAGAAGTCGGGAACGTCTTCAGAACATTCACTATTTTCGTCGAAGAACATCCTCACTAGCCACCGGAGAGAGATTACATGCTTGATAGTGGAAGCACTTCCCTGGCCCAGGGAGGCATCACTCTCTTGGATTATAATAGCACCGTCACCCTGGCAGCCACCATCATCCACCTTGCTTGGGTAGACTTTACTTCCTGAGCTAGGAGAGGCATCATCTCCCTGGCTAGTGGGGCCGTCATCCCACAGGCTAGAGTTACTAGACTCCACGTTAGGTGAAGCCTTAAGCACCTCACTCGAGGATGCATCACCTCCGAGGTTTTGGAAGTCATTTGTAAGGTTATGCTTGCAGGAGGAGAGCGGCAGTAGACATGGGAACATCCTCTGTAAGAAGGTAGGCTTGGGACAGAGAGTGCACACGCCACTGGACTCGATGGAGTTCGCCGTCTTGTAGCAGGAGAAAGAGGTCGCGTTCTCCTCCTCGGGGCTCGGTCGTGAGGATAACCTCTGATGGAAGTTTCTCTCGGAAGAGAAATTATCTTTGCTCGAGGTGCTCCTGCGCGATGCTACTTTGAGGAAGGTCCTATGACACGAGGAGCATCTGTGGCGCTCTGGGGAAGTCTCGTCCCTGTACCAGATGCTCTTGAAGATGCTGACGACGTTTTTCGGCCTCTGGACAACGACGAGCGGGCCCTGGTGACACTTGGGGCACTCTGGTAAGAATCGCCGACGTCTTTTATTATGTTGAAGAAAGCCCATTATTATAGTAGCCTATACCTCAAATGTAGCAGAAACGTGTATGAACAAAGTCAAAAACTGATATCTAAGCTGACGTTTCAGGTACCCATAAACTAAGTTATCTAACAATTATGTTAAGTAGTTAGCCTCGGTTTGGGTAGATGGACTAGATCTGTGTTAGAATCATATCAGTCGTGTTTAATCAGATCTGGTTGAAATACCATAGAATAATAATCTGAGCCATATTACATAGATGTTAGGTATAATACTAGTAAACTATGGCTGATCAGATTATCTAGGCTAAAACGGAAATATGGTTAGAAGTTTTCGCTGAATTATCGTAAGATGGCGGGCATAGTGAAGATGGTCTTTGCTGCTTATTTCGAGGGCGTAGTAGAAGTGTGGGTATAGTGAGAGTAATGGCGTAGTGACGTTGAGAGTTTAATGGGGATATTTATCAAACGATTATGATATCTAACATGAAATGTAAGGCTCAAGTCATTCACCAATTGTATCAAAATTTAGTGGAGATGGGGTGCAGTGGAGATGGCCTCTGACATGACGGTTATGGGTTAGGTTATGCGCCTGTAAGGGTCAGATCAAAGGCCACTGGTGTCGAGGCAGTAGTGAAGATGAAGGTGTGATGAAGATGGCCTCTGACATGACGCTCATGTATCAGGTCATACGCCTGTAAGGGTCAGGCCACTGGTGTCGAAGGTGTAATGAACATGAAGGTGTAGTGAAGATGTCTTTTCTCTTGATCTTTGGGGCCAAAGTGAAATGCGAATGGTATCAAGGATGTAGAGCAGATGAGGGCCTAATGGAGCCCATACGAATGAAGTCAGATGCAAATGTTCTCGTGGGTATAGTGAGGATGAGGGTTTAATGAAGACAGCCCTTCACCTCAACCCCAAAATTATTCAAGGTCGGTCGTAAAGCTAGCGTGTAACCACGGACACAAGTATTGGTAATGACCAAGTATAAGTGATCACGCACACGTTTGGAGTAACTTACACGTCTTTTGGTCTTTAATGACTCTTATCATTAATAGAATTATCAGGACAAAGCCTTAGTGTCATTTATGAACTCTTAAACAACCTGAAAAAAAAGAAAAATAGAAATTGATCAAAGATACGTATTAGATACTGTAGACACCAGATATTTTGTAACTAATTTGATTTTTTGGGAAACGTGAGAAAGATGTGGAGTGTGGCGGTGCTGCTGGCTTGGTCAGGTTCCCTGTGTACAGCCAATGTTGGGGGAGAAAGATGTACAGCTGGCTGGTCGCGTTCACCAGGTACAGAAACCCATGAATGTATCTGCAATGGTTTAACAGCGTCGGGGGTAAACAAACTCAAAAGGAGAGAGAGAGAGAGAGAGAGAGAGAGAGAGAGAGAGAGAGAGAGAGAGAGAGAGAGAGAGGAGATCTGCGAGTGAAACAAATTTGAGTATATTTGTCTTAGGAAGTAATATCAGGAGAAAATGTGTATACACGGATAAACACAAATTGTGGTGGGGGACGATGGGGGGGGGGGAGATTATTGTTTGGTTCCTACACACACACACACACACACACACACACACGACCTCCCAGGGCTAAGTGAACAACAAGACCGTCCACTCCCGGGCCAACTGTGGCCGTAATGGTCAGCTGTGTTGGCCAAACTTGACCATCAACCCGACGACCACCATGGCTCGGGGGGGACTGGGATGGCGAGGTCTTTGGCATGGGAAGAGTTTTGACGGGAGAGTCGGTCGTCTTCAGTGTGGGACGACCCTGTGAAGGAGAGTTTGTTGTTCAGGGACGTCTCGTGGAATTTTGAGTTTTAGGAAGGGATAGATGGAGGGAGTTACTACAAAGGGAAAGGATGGAGGGACAGCTAGAGGGAAGAGATGGAGGGGCAGCTAGAGGGAAGGAGATTCCCATATGGGGAAAATCACGCTAAAGGAGGGAACTCGCCTAGAGAATATGACGATTTCATTTTAGTGATGTTGATGAAGATACCACCCTTACCCTCTGCCTTCCCAGGTCCCTCCCGACCCCTGCCTTCCCAGGTCCCTCCCCACCATCAATCTACTTAACTTGTTATCTGTCTACCTGCACTGGTTCGACCCCAGAGGTCCATTATGTCCCCATCCACCTACCTGGCGACCATATTACCAAGACTCAGGGGCCTCTATCACATCTCCCTGCCATGTGAGCCCACCTTCCGGACTGTCCCCAGCGTTGTCCTAGTGTCTCATGAATTCCTCTTTCCTTTATCCTTCTCTAGGATTACGTAATGTCCGATAGTCGCTGACTCTTGGTCCAAGCTTATCTGTACATACATCTGTAGCTCTCCAGTTCTTCATTCATGTTGTTGTTCATATTCTTCTTTCCTAGATATTTTCTCTTATCATCCTTAACTTCCTATCTTTATTATGTTTCTATTTTCACTTATCTGTTTTTTTATGAGATTTTAGTCATGTTTATCTTCGCTTAAATGCACCTTCTTATACAGGTATATTTATTTACATTTCCTATTCGTCTTAGAGTACTTGACATATTTTCTTCCTCCACAAAACATAGCACCAGACGCTCTCTCATCCTTCTTGTTACAACAATCTTACATTACTGCCTTCTTCCGTTACCTAGTGCGTGTTACTTCAGCCTTCGTTATCATATTCTCACGTTATCAGAGCACTACCGATACCAACCACTCTTAGTTACAGTTCTCCAGCGTTGTCTTAATGTTACTTCACGTCTCTGTAATTCTACGCCCTCATCACTGAGATCTCTTGTTATCTTTTTAGTTATCCGCAAGATAACCCCAGTGTTAACCTAACTTTTCCTTATCTTAACTCCACATATGATAAGCATACGTTACACATTGTTATCCTATACTCACTGTGCCTTACCATGCTGTTGCCTCACACATCTCTGCCTCACACCTCCGTTACCTCACACACACGACACCTCTAACAATACTTCCTCCTCCCTTTCCCTAGCCTTCTCGAGGGCCTTGGACTACTTAATCCCAGCCCCCAGCCCCAGTCCACATTCCCTAGCCCCCAGACCCAACCCCCAGCCTTCATAAGACCCCAGAGATCCAGATTTCCCCTCCCCTTTCCTCCTCCCCTCCCAAGCTGACCTGCCAGGTGCCTGGCTTCATCAAGTCAGCTGATTGAAAATTTATGTTGTTAGACATTCTTGGCGGGAAGCCTAGTGCACATGTGGCGTACGCGCAGGTGTGAAACCCACGGCTAGCAGTCCCATATATATATATATATATATATATATATATATATATATATATATATTGGACAATATTTTCCGGATGGTATGTTGTTTGCTTCACCAATATTCTGTATTTGTTCTAAGATTAGCGTTATTTGTCTTCCCGGCGGCTGTGTTTGTTCCTTTTCTATTTCCATGTTTGGTGCCAATATTCTCCTGAATATGATATTCTTTCTCGGTCCACACTTGTATCTCAAATGATAATTGGATTTGTTTAGTTCCAATGTATATTCATTCAGAGTTAATCTCTAATGTAAAATGGCTTATATTTATAAAAGCAGAATTCAGCTTTCCTTTGCGAGGAGTTATGACGAACTGGCGTGATCCTGGCAGCACTTGTTACAACATCTACTACAACAAGAGGTGACCCTGGGGGCACACGGCTGGAGGTGTTCCTCACATTACAACAGTCAGGGTTCACACCTGGGTGACACTGGCTCTAGGAATGCTAGCACATACGGTATAGCAGTGTGGCTATACATGGTATAGCAGTGTGGCTATACATGGTATAGCAAGACAAGTACATAAGATAAAGCAGTGCTACTATATCAGATTCAACAGTGTTAATATATAGGGTATAACAGTGCCAGTACATATGGTATAAACGTGCTTGTATATATAATAGTGGCAATATATATGGTACAACAGTGCTACTATATATGGAATAACATTGCCATTATGTATGATATATTAGTGCTATCATATATGGCATAACAGTGCTATTATATGTGGTATAAAATTGTCAATACATATGGAATAACAGCACCAGGCTATATGGTACAGCAGTGTCTGCAGGAACGGTATAACAGTGCCAAGTATAACAGTGCCATTTGTGCAACAGATCATTGCTACTGGCTCACTCGTCACCTTCGGCAGTGCCAAGGTCTATTGTGCCAGGCCTTCCTTCACTATCAACAGTTCCAGCATCTGTTCTCTCACATTTAGTATAGACCAAAAACAGTGACGATATTTCTCTCAGAATCCACATTAGCTGAGGCCCTAATCAAGGCCATCCCATTAACGTTATACTATGTATGTATGTATTTATGTATGTATGTATGTATGTATGTATGTATGTATGTATGTATCTATATATCTATCTATCTATCTATCTATCTATACATATATATATATATATATATATATATATATATATATATATATATATATATATATATATATATATATATATATATATATATATATATATATATAGAGAGAGAGAGAGAGAGAGAGAGAGAGAGAGAGAGAGAGAGAGAGAGACTTTTGGTGTGATAGATGAAGATATTATAGAAGACTGAATGAAGGACAGGTTAGCGACGTGAGAGGCCCAGTATGACCTGCCGGCATCATGATCTTCACTGTATAATCGTCATCAGCACACAACGTAAATGTGAGTCACAAACCTCGCTACGTTACAGAACTCTACTGCAACTTTGTGTGGGTATTCACTATATCACTTTTATACAGAAAATCGAATTCGTCCACAAGTACGTCACGTTACTTAACGTTTATGATAATTACGAACTCGAGTATGTTCATACAGTAAATAGCTTCAGACATGTATAGAAACGTGGAAGTAAATGATGGTAGTAAAACTATGTTACCCCCACCCCAGCAATACATTAGGAGCTGCTAACGAGTCATGTTTCAAGCAAAAAGATAAACTAAACACAGCTGAGGGTCGGGAGTGGCACGGCAACGAGAAATTTCCAATAATGTTTTAATCTCTCATACTTACGGTGCCTCGCAGCTCGCTCTCCTGGAATTATACCAGGGAATATTCGTGCGTTGAAAATATTAATTCCAAGTTGAAAATAGAATACCAGAATTATGCTATTTCCTTAAAGTCAACCGTGAATGCTGGAGGAGTACGAGGCCGGTGAGAGTGGCTTTCAAATTAATATTCAACTGGACTCTCTCTTTATGTTCCAGATTCCAGGAAGCTTCTGGCTGCCCGTACATGGAATCATATGTATGATATACGAGAAACATCAGCGTAGGTGGGAATACGCACATATTGTGTATAATGTTCTTGGTATATATATGATTATATATGGTTTCACTGTAGATTGTTGCAGTGATTTAGAACACGAAATAGGATCAGGTAAAGATGTTTACGTAAGTGATGAAAACATCTGTGTTTGACGAGCGGGTAATGAACACCTGCTTGCTATCGGTTGACCACCTTCCATGAGGAACACCTGCTCAGAATGATCACAAGGCAGTGAGGCGACCCCTCAACACCTACATCCGTTATGAACGTCTCAGAAGTAACTGTGCCACAGTGAAGACAGCTAACCTACAGTGAAAGGGTGGAGGCTTTGTATTTACCTACTACACCTAACGTAGGCCCTACCTAACCTAACGCAGGCCCTACCCAACCTAACGCAGGCCCTACCCAACCTAACGCAGGCCCTACCCAACCTAACGCAGGCCCTACCTAACCTAACGCAGGCCCTACCTAACCTAACGCAGGCCCTACCTAACCTAACCTAACCTAACCTAACCTAACCTAACCTGAGGCAGGCCCTACACATGTGGCCGAGAGGGACGGGAGGGCAAGCCTGCCTTGCCTTCTTAAGGGCAGCCCATCATCCCTGATGGTATCCCAGATGTCCATCTATACTCCTTCATGTATACCCCTTCATGTATACCCCTTCATGTATACCCCTTCATGTATACCCCTTCATGTATATCATCTCATGGGTGACGCAGGTTTATTTTTGTTGTTCGTGGAGGTCACGGGAGGAGCACTTGTATAGGGATCTCGGGGGAGGAGCCTCTGTGGGGTCTTTTTTTATGGGGGTGGAGGAGAGGTGGGGGTGGAGGAGACGTGGGGTGGAGGAGAGGTGGAGGTGGAGGAGAAGTGGGGTGGAGGAGAGGTGGGGGAGGAGGAGACGTGGGGTGGAGGAGAGGTGGGGTGGAGGAGAGGTGCGGTGGAGGAGAGGTGGGGTGTGTGAATGGTGTTTGGGAGATCGGGAGGAAGGGGATGGGGGTGCACTTGTGTGGATTACTGTTTGTGTTGCCCCGTCGTCTCTACACACACACACACACACACACACACACACACGCACACACAATCGTAATACAGTAAAGGAGTGAAAAATTAAGGGAAAAGAATTCAAGGAAAATAAGGTAAAATGTCAGCCATTAGATATTTCATGACCGAAAACTTTACAATATTATGTTAATTTTCATCATGATGATATGTTAACGGGAAGAGGAGGTTATCCCACAAACCAGCCAAGGTCTGTTCTCCCATAGTGTCCCTAAGGATACTGAAACGATTCGCGAACCAGTTAGTAAAGACATCATCAGCTGGGCTGAAACGAGATGGGCTCCAAGCAGGACGGAGTCTGCCTAAAAACAGTCGTGTTTACACCGCTAGAACGTGAGAGTCGTGGTCACAGAACAAGAGCCCAGAGACTCCTGGTCACAGTAAAACGAGCGGAAACTTGTGGCTGATGTGCTAGATACCTGAGCATGAATGGTAAATCAACAAGTTATAAACGGCGTCAGCGTATGTATATCTTCGTGCACTGATGCTCTTCACGGGCAGTTCTCTTTTCCTCATGTTGTCTTCCACATTATTCATCACATTTGATAAATGTAGAATGAATGAAGGTCTTACTGGGCATCGTCCAGGTAGTTCATCCTTGACGTCTGGTACCATCCATTCATCGTAGTTTCTGGACCATCCAGCTTCTGGCTATTTTCAGCCAAATTTATACCAGGAAAGTTTATGTATCACCTAATGAATAACTGTAAAAGTTATTCAGTACGAAAAAAAACTGACACAAAAAACAACTAAAAAAATGGTGAAAGAAGACTCCAAAGTTTTTGTTGATGCATAACTGTCATATGACTAAAGCTGGAAGAGCGCAGCTGCTGGTGACTCCCAGTGTTACCCCTGGAAATGGTATATTCAACAGATTTTAATGGAAAAAATGAATATAGAAGATGTAGATTTTGAGAAATATTGATGAATAAACAGCAACGATATTGCATTCTAAGAAATGTAAGACAGTTTATAATTACATGAAGGAATGAATGAACGAGTAAAACCCACACGACAAAAGTAACACAAGGGCAGATCAAACTCTCTAATTTCTTCTTCAAGTTAAGATTATCTTACTGGAAAAGAACAAGAAAAAAAATCATAGCCCAAAATTGTTACCTTCTCAAGGAATATGTATTTTTTTCTGGTTTTCCCGTCTTTATAAAGAACAATATAGTCTAGTTTCAGACGAGGACGAGTAGCCCCCAACGGACAAATATTTCCATTTCTGATGATATATATTTCTTTTCCCCATAATAGTTATTTCTATCTGGAAACCATCTCACCTTTTCCCTCAGAGCCGTTCTCATTTCAAGACTTTTCTAATCACTGGAGACTATTGGTTGTCTGCAGACAACTATATCTATCAAATATATCTTTCTCTATAACATATTTATAACAAAATGATTCGTATTTTTTATATTCTTCTTTCTTAAAAACAATTTTCTGTATGTTGATAAGAACTGATCACTGTTTTCACTGACTGGTACATGAAAGGGTGGCAGATTTGGTATGTTTGGGTCGTGTAGGTAGGCGAAGCGAGAGAGTCGTGGCGGGTGAAAAAAGATGAGGCGGTTAAAACTTTGCGTAAGAGAAAGTGTGGCAAGAAGGCTGGATTAGATAGGATTGTAGTTGAATTTTGAGAGAGAGAGAGAGAGAGAGAGAGAGAGAGAGAGAGAGAGAGAGAGAGAGAGAGAGAGAGAGAGAGAGAGAGAGAGAGAGAGAGAGAGAGAGAGAGAGAGAGAGAGAGAGAGAGAGAGAGAGGATGATGTAGATTGATTAGTTAGGATTTTCAGTATCACAGAAGATACGGACACTTGGGACCCTCATGTACTCGCTCTGGTAGAGGGCAGGGAGGACAACGGAATGGCTTTTGTGAGTGAGTGAGTGAGGAGAGTATGTCTGTGAGGGTACATGTGAGTGAGTGAGGAGAGTCTGATTGTGAGAGTACATGTGAATGAGTGAGGAGAGTCTGTCTGTGAGGGTACATGTGTCAGATTTGGAGGGAACAAAGTGATCAGGGCCTAAACATGCAGGAGAATGAGAGATGTGCACGGGATAGAGCAAATTTGAGCGATGTGGTATACAGGGGGCGGCATGCTATCAATAGACTGAAGCGGTCAGGGGAAACTACGGAAAGGTCTGTGGGGCTTGGTTGTAGAGACGTGGTTCTGTCTTCAGTGCATTGTACATGACAGGTCTAGGGTACATGTAGTCAAACGTCCTCTCCCGAAACAGAGGAGAAAGCTCTTACCATATGGAACTGATGTGCAAAGGAAGAGTTATGGAAACTGAAACATAAACTCAGTTCATATCAAAACAAACTGTACACTGTAATTCCTGCAAGTCATGACGATGATGATGATGATGATGATGATGGCTGGCAGTTCTGCTTGGTCTTTGGTGTTAAAAGCTCAGTTCAGGGATGATCAACAGGTTACACATGTCCTTAAGATATCTCAGTTGTGCAGCCGACCGTCTGCACGGGAGTCCGGGCGTGCGGGAGTCTTTGCTCACCGACGGACCACGTTCTTCAGGTCAGGTCGGTCCGCACGTGCACTGTTCGCAGCACCGCACCGCTCGCAGCGCCCCTGGTCCCACGTGACACTACAACTTGTATGTGGGACTAACTCATCACTGACCTCGCCTCTGTTCTGTGTAATGCGGATGCCATTTATTGTATTACAAAGGCAATTAGTTCAGTTTTCCTGGTTAATTACTCCACTAATCTACTGTTTCACTTTACCGAACTGGATGAATTTTCGTTGTGTTTTTCACTGTCACTTTCTGCCTGTGTTCTCTTGCCTGAACACCATCATAAATGTTACATTTTGTAGTTTATCTGATGCTGTAGGGGACCTGCTATGAGCGATGATAGTCTCGTTAAGTTCAACACGTTAACTATTACTGTTAACTGATAGTTATCATCTTGATACAAACGTAAACACTACGTCACTTCTGTTATTGTTATAATCTGATGTTTGACTCAGTATGAGATAAACAACTTTAACATATTAACTTTAAATGGTAAGTCTCTCGACACGTGCGCGAGGCGCGAGCGGACCGCGTGCTATGACTCTGGCAGGAAAGGTCGTGTTGATTTTGACCTCTCGACTTTCTTCCGAATGATAGTTTCCTTCATTAACCAAATTCTCAACTTCCTCGTTAATCCTACTACCATGTCGAGCAGAGTCGAACGGACTTGATCATCATGTTCATCCTTTCATCAGGGCTCATTCCTGCCTCAATCCAACAATAATAGATCATGTTTGTGCATGGAATGACTGAGGTCAACAACACACACACACACACACACAAACACATATACACTCACACACACACTCCCTTTACCTTCAAACCTATCATATATATATATATATATATATATATATATATATATATATATATATATATATATATATATATATATATGTGATACATGATCACCATTTCCTGTGTTAGCGAGGTAGCACCAGGAACAGACAAAGAAAGGCCACGTCCACTCGCGTCCATTCTCTAGCTGTCATGTATAAAGGACCGGAACACAGCTCCCTATCCACATCCAGGCCCCACAGAACTTTCCAAGGCTTACCCCGGACGCTTTACATGCATTGGTTGAGTCCACTGATAGTACGTCGGCCCCAATATACCACATCGTTCCAGTTCAATCTATTCCGTTCACGCCTTTCACGCTCTTGCATGTTCAGGCCCAGATCGCTCAAAATCTTTTTCACTCCATCCTTCCACCTCTTATCTGGTCTCCCTCAATTTGTGATACACATATTCTCTATATACGTATATGTAGCTTAATTTAGCTATCCTTGCCAAATGTCAGCTAGGACGCCTCCAGCAGTGGGCGTGGAAGAATTAATGGCTGGCGGTGTTGTAAAAGCCAGGAACCTGGGGCCCTGCTGCCTACCGGATCACTGGGAGTAAAGACTAATGACTCGTGTTGTGCTGGTGGAGCGGGAGGCTCTCACGATAATGCCACAACAACAATTTCACAGTTTGGTGAAGGTGATGCCTGTGGTATCCTGGGGTGCTGGGTGCTAGGTGAGGGCTGGGATGTCAGTAGTACCTACCAGTACCGGCAGAGAGAGAGAGAGAGAGAGAGAGAGAGAGAGAGAGAGAGAGAGAGAGAGAGAGAGAGAGAGAGAGAGAGAGAGAGAGAGAGAGAGAGAGAGAGAGAGAGAGAGAGAGAGAGTCTTCTACTCTCAAGGCCTTTGTATGAACACGTGTGAAGAAAAAAAGGAACGTCTCGTGAGACGAGCGCGAGCTGTGACTGTTGTGTGCTGGGAGGCGTCAGTCTGCCATTGTTGATACTAAGAAGAGGGACGGACACACATGGAGGGTAATATAAAGATGAGCAGGGAGCAGACAGCGGCCACGAAGGATCTATATATCCAACACTAAATCGTTAAGCTCGAAACGGAAATGCTAGAATTGACTTGGGAATAGAAAAAGAGGTGAAGGTAAAGTGAAATATAGAACTATAAGATGATGTTAATACTGCGGCAAGATTGATGCAGAAAAAATGAAAGAGAGAAACGTACATCACTGAATTCGAAGGATGCGCACAAGCGTGGCCCAGGATGATGTAAAGGATGGTGTGAGGATGTGGACCGCTGGGAGACGTGTTGGCTGGCATGTGTGAGAATGTTGAGTCGTTCATAGATAGGTTACAGCAGATAACGAACTTTGGCTTGACCATTAGGGACTAGGTCAAAAGCCAGGTCTTCAAGCCCAAGTTTCAGACGGCCGAACTCACTGGTCATGCTGCCGTACTCAAAAGTCACACCAGTGAGGTCAAGGGATAAGGTCAACATCCACGTATCGCTTCAACATCCTGTGGTTTTCGAATTAATTTCACACACATAAATATCAGTCCCATACAAGATCTGAATGACGAGCAAAAGTGAAAATATTGATTATTTTTACCGGTGACTCACATGAGCAATGATGGTAACAAAAATTCTTCATTAAGGAAAGTTTTGTGTTCGACGCTTCCCAGACAAAGATGTGATTGAGTCATATGAAGCAGAGACAGGTCACGCTCAGCAGATGTGTCTGGTGTATCTAACGAGGGTCACAAGTCAAGGTCAGGGGACGTATCTGCTGTGAGTCACAGGTAAGGACGGGAAACGTACTTAACGAGGGTCTAACAAAATCAGGGCTCGACTCTCGTGTTCTTCCTCTGTGGTCTCTTCCTCCCAACATTTCTTGTTCACTTCTGTTCTTCTTTCTCTTCCGCAACGTTGATCACATTCTATCTTCCAGCTGTCTCCTGCATCGTCCTCAACACTCCTCTTCACTCCCATTTTCTTTACATCTTGTGCCATTTCTACATTCGTTGGTATCACCTTCCACTTCTTTCCTCTAGATACATTCCTATCCGCCATTAATACCTTATCTATCTTCCTTTTTCTTGCATTCTCTTCCTTATTCCCTCCCATGTTTCTATCCCCCACATCCCCTGCTGGCCGTTATGACCGCCCCAGCGGCTAGCTAGTCTGGCGAAACTTTTCGTGCCATGTCACAGGTACGTATGTGGGATCCCACCTGGCCAGGTACTGGACCTATGTTGTTTGTGGCATGATGACTGAGGCCCGTGTGACACGTTAGGGAGGGTGACGGTGCTTCTGGCTGGAGTACAACTCCATCCTTCCCTCACTGCTGGAGTGCCGCAGGGTGACACCCTCATTACTTACGGAATGATGTTTGTATCTTATCTAACCCGGTTTTAACTTACTGCAATTTTCTGAAGTGGAATTCTTACTTTACATAATTAATTTGGCTGAGCTAATGTTATACCAGGTTGGGCTAGAGCGTGTTAAGAGACATTATCGTGATGTATGTGGCCGTGGAAGTATCAAGGTGAAAATCTACATCACTTTTGTTTACTTATTCGCATGGTATCAAGCATACATCCTTTCACGAATAGTAAAAGTATCGTATAATCTGCTTACTTGTACGTATATGTGAGCTGATAATGTGGTCCATACTAGAATTCAGGAAGAACAAAGTGTAGTGAAGAACAGTAAAAAAGAACATCATCATCATTATCGACCTTCTATAAGTATTGCTTTGGTTTTTTGCTCCCATGAGCGAGCTGTCTGTGTTTCCCCACCAGTAGCTAGACCACACAATACCCGGCAAGCTGCTGCGTCACGTGATTACTGTGTGGACGTTGGCAACTCACAGGTGGGCCGTTCTGATAACTGTTTCTTCCCCTACACGTCGAAGCTTTGGAACTCTCTACCTTCTCATGCCTTTCCCGGTGACTATAACCTGACACTTTTCAAAAAACAGGTTTTCACTTTCTCCTAAATTCATAAATGCTTTCCCTTGTCTCTTCTTTTTTTTCCCTTTTATCAACCTCTCTATATTTCAATTAAGACCCAGCCTTGATGTGGACTTTCGTCCGTGACTGGAGCCTCCAACGTGAAAAAGAATATAGTTGATTTCCGTATGAACAGAACAGAGCGGGAGGTAAGACAAGGAGACGTGGCTGTTCTCTGTGCGTTTCGAACCCATGAATGAACCCAGTGAAGGAAAAATGTCCCGTCAGCCGTATATCACTCTTGTCCGGTCTGACAATTTGGTGTGGGACTTGTAGACTTCCTTAAGAATATGACAACAGTTAGATGCCAGTCACCAGGGGAGTGGACGCTCCTTTGGCTAATGTCCGAAGCCATTCATAGACCAAGTATGAAACAACGTGTTTGGGAGTCGCTCACTCAATGGGGTACGTTCGCTCAGCTTGGCATTTTAAAAGCTTGCCCAAGTTATGGGTTCCACGTAACACCCGGACGTTATGATACATCAGGCCATCACATCAATACTTCCAACATGTAATGCGGTTAAGGGACCAACGTCTTGTAGGATGTAGATGATTATAGAAAGCTAAGCTCACATAGACGATTAGCGATATCGCCAGACGGTAAGACATTCCAGGTTGAAAAGGAAATTCAGAAATATTCTCATCAAGTAAGAGTCAGGTCCCATCCCTCTGGCTGCAGGGATGGCTTACAGTGGACCCCGTGTAGCGTGAAGGAGGTGGTGACCTCTCCATGACATACTCAGATTCGTTACGAATCTTTACTAAAACAAGTTTGTAAGTTACTTCCTTAAGGAGAGAGGTCACAAAATCATTTATGTCGAAACCTGAAAATCTTTAGATTTTAAAAGCTCTCAGCCCAGCCACGCTCCTGCCATCCCATCATCTCTCCCCCACCACTACCAGGCTTGGAGCGAGGCTCCTCCCGTCCCATTCTCCCTCCCACACCACTACCAGGCCAGGAGCGAGGCTCCTCCCGTCCCATTCTCCCTCCCACACCACTACCAGGCCAGGAGCGAGGCTCCTCCCATCCCATCCTCCCTCCCCCACCACTACCAGGCCAGGAGCGAGGCTCTTACCATCCCATCCTCCCTCCCACACCACTACCAGGTCAGGAGCGAGGCTCCTCCCGTCCCATTCTCCCTCCCACAACACTACCAGGTCAGGAGCGAGGCTCCTCCCGTCCCATTCTCCCTCCCACAACACTACCAGGTCAGGAGCGAGGCTCCTCCCGTCCCACTCTCCTTCCCACAACACTACCAGGTCAGGAGCGAGGCCTCTACCGTTCCATCCTCTCTCCCAGGCCATTACCAAGCCATCTACACTAAAGAGGTTAAACCCAAACTTTATGAAAAAAATCTGGCCACCTCTTGGGGACTTAACACACATCTTATCTCTGCAAACTCTTCACTAAACTTTACCAACTTTTCAAAATTTTTGTCTGTACTGTCACTCACTATTTGTAGTCACTCATTATTAGTTGTCCGTGACCTTCTAAACCAGTCTCATGTATATATATATATATATATATATATATATATATATATATATATATATATATATATATATATATATATATATATATATATATATATATATATATATATATATATATATATATATCCCTGGGGATAGGGGAGAAAGAATACTTCCCACGTATTCCCTGCGTGTCGTAGAAGGCGAGTAAAAGGTGAGGGAGCGGGGGGCTAGAAATCCTCCCCTCTCGATTTTAATTTTCCAGAAGAAGGAACAGAAAAGGGGGATAAGTGAGGATTTCCCTCAAAGGCTCAGTCCTCTGTCCTTAACGCTACCTCGCTAACCTAAGTTCAGCGAGTGCTAAAATACCAGTCGTCTATAATTATCTATTTTATCTAAACCAAGCTTTCGCCTTCACACAGGCATCATCGGAAATCTACAAAAAAGAGAAAATAATTACGTCACAAAACTTGGATATGACGCGATAAAAGGAAACAAAATATATATAAGAAACACACTGGGAAAACGCACAGTACATAACACATACAAGTAAGGGAAAACGTTGAAAGCAATACAGATTAAGGGTATCGTGACGGGTAGTATGAGTTACAACCTAGATACAAAATATGAAAACTGAAACATATTTACAACAACATATCAAAAGGACAAGTTTGTGACTTGTGCTGTGTGGCTTATGTCGTAAGGGTACGTTAGTGTGAGGCTCAAACTCTGAGGGTACGTTGCTGTGTGGATGTGTTGTGATGGTATGTAGGCAAATGGCTCCTGTGTGTATGTTCCTATGTGGTTTACACATACTCTGAAAATGTGTTGTTGTGTGTTATTATCGAGAGGAATACAATAGCAGAGAAAATATATCCTTTAGCGAATTAGTTTTTGTCTGTCTGCCTTTCTGTCTCTGTCTGTCTATCTGTCTGCCTATCTTTATCTCTCCTCTCTCTAACTTTTCTCTTCCCAGCCTCTGGTCCAACTCTTGGCACGCCTTCCACTCTCAGTTCCTGTAAGTTACGTAGTGAAGAGCTTTTCAACCGTGGCAGATAATGCTAAAGAACAGCCAGCTCCATCAAATGGAAAGAACGGTCCTGACTCCTGCCCAGTGAAGGACGATTTATTGGAGTTCAAGGACCGTAACTCCTACCGTTTGGAGGAGGATTAACGACTGTTGGAGGATCCTGACTCCTGGCGTCTGGGGAGGAGTTGAGGATTTGTGAAGGATTCTGATTTCTGGCTACTCGGAGATAATTTATGAGATGCTGAAGGATGCCGAGCCCCCCTCCCCCGTCTGGTAAAGATTTTCCTCGGGAACATCTGGAGTGTTCGAGGACCCCGAGTCCTGGTGTCGAGGGCGGTGAGGGCTCTGGTTTCTCAGCTTCCTGGGGAGCGATGACTGCTGGAGACCCTGATTTCTGGCGTCCAGGGCTACGTTGAAGATCATGTACAGATGAACCTGATTCTGGCGTCACAGAGACGCTAAGGAAAGCAGGAGGACCTGATTACTGGCGTCTAGGGACAGTTAGATTGAAAACCAGATTCCTGATGAGCAGTAAACTACTGATGGGTAGTGGAGAACCTGAGTTCTGGCACCTGACGGAGACTTAGCTAGTACTACAGAGCCAAGTTATGGACGTCTCGAGATCAGCTGAGGAATGCGGAGGATTTGATCATTACAGATCTTAGTTGATAGTTAACAAGTGTTGGAGGACTGGTCGTAGATGATCTTATCAGACACAGAACAAGACTGAAGAAGGATCTGAGGACTGTCAAGCACTTGATGGCTGAGGTGAGATCAGTACCATCATCACCTCATTAGCCACATAAAATTCCCCAGAACGTTTACGAAGGATAAGTCATTAACGTTAATGTTGCCAGGGTTGGTAGTCAGGGCTGACGTTGCCAGGGTTGGTAGTCAGGGCTGACGTTGCCAGGGTTGGTAGTCAGGGCTGACGTTGCCAGGGTTGGTAGTCAGGGGTGACGGACGTACGATCTAGAACTGTTCCTTTGTTAACAATTTTCTTTTCCAGTGCAGACCAGTTTTTCAGTAGATCCAAGTCAACTTGGAGGTCGTCTGGGACACAAGAGTTCCAGTATATTTGAGTAATCTGATGATTTACCTGAAGGTGGATAGTAAATCTGTTAAGAATATTTGATATATATTGATATTTAGAAAGTTGGGCGAAAACAAAAATGGAAAGAGAACCCTATAACCACACAGCAAGACTCACACAGACAACTACACAAACATAAACACATCAACTAAAAGACGCACGCTCACGAACAAACACACAACACTCGCACGCAACATACACGCAACACTACACACACACACGCACACACACACACACACACACACATACACAAAGGAAAACAGAGGTAAACAGGAAAACATACACTAAGTGCCTTCCTCCCCCTCACAACAAACTGGTCTCTCTGCCCCCATAAAGGCAAGTGAGGCAGCCAGATGTGCTCCTCTCTTCACCGCATCTAACCTCCCGGCCATTCTCTCCTGCAGCTGCAGCACGGGGCCAGGAGGTGCTGGTGAGAGAGCTGGAGGTGCCGGAGTTCGTGGGTCGCGGCGAGGACGTGGAGCTGGGTTGCCACTGGCAGGTGCCTCGGGATGAGCTGTACTCCCTCAAGTGGTACCTCAACGACCGAGAGTTCTTCAGGTTCAAGCCAGAGGAGGAGCCCAGCATAGCGGTGCACCCACTGCCCGGCGTCTACGTCAATGTCAGTACCTTGTAACTTAAGCCTTACCTCACTCTACCACAGTAGCATGTTAACCTCAGCGTACCTTAGTAGGAGGTACGGTACCATAGTGGTGTACCTCTCCTGTATGACGTCACCGTATACAGGCAATGGTACATGACTCACTCATCCCCAACATTAAAGCACATTTGATGTGAGTCAGCTCACAGTATCACAGGTGGCTTACAAATCATGCATAGCTCTAACTCCTTCATCCTTTCATAACTCAACAGGTCACACGTCTTTTACAAGTATACTAGAGACTCACTAGGTACCCAAAAAAGCCAACAGTGACTCACATAATGCTCAAAACGCTACCAATCGCGCACACATTGCACCCAAACCACCACTAGCTCATACAGCTCACAACATAACCAGTGGCTGGCGTATTGCACATAATCCCATCACTGAGGCACAGTGAGGTATATAAGTAGCTCAAATAGTACCACTAGTAACAATTAGGCTACTCACAAGTCCATCAGTGGCTCACAAAGTAATCATAATATTAGTGTTGCTCACAAAGCTTCGTAAACCACCGGCATTAGCTCACGCATTGCTCACAATACCAATACTGGCCCGGAAAGTGAGAGGAATGTTAAGAGTGCCTCACAAATGAGGCTCTCAGAATCCTCACATGAGCAATTACTCTCATACGATGAAGTAACATGAGCAATAACATCATCTCTCATACTGTTCATAACACACATAAACTCACTTTCACAGTAACTATATCTACACGCTTCTCACAACACCTCCAGTGACTCACATAGTGCATATGATATCCTTAGCTGTGTGGACAATACTCAAAATACCAAAAGTGAAAGACTCTCTCAAGACTCATAGACTCACACTCATTGCTCAGAATACCATCGTCTGCAGCCATGATGTACACACTCCCACCAGTGACTCATGCAGTCACGGTAAGTACAAGGGTGACGCTCGCAGTACTTAATACTGTACTAACAGACTTAAGGTGAAAATTATTATTCTGCTGTCGTACTTCTCTATCAGAATGCATAGTAAACATTGCTTCACTATCTCTTTGAAAGATTTTGTGACGCACACACACACACATACATATATATATGAGACTAAAGACATTGTACATATATAGAAAGCTAAGAGACATGGCAACACAAGTAAAACTCCCTAACCGTAACATACAATCGTTAACCAAAAACAATGATCACATACACACACACACACACACACACACACACACATGTATGAGGAAGGACAAAGAAACTCTTCCAATCAGTTATTCAAGTGGCACGTAACACCTGGGAAACAAAGCCGAACGAGCTAATAAAAGGTCGTTGTTGTCACAATTATGTGAGGATATTGGTGCTGTAACGACGACTGACGACGAACAGGTCAAAGGTGCCACATTCATCCATCCACTAACTTACCTTAATGCCTGTGATTACACCCCGAGGGAGAGATTACACCCCGGGGGAGAGATTACTCCACCAGGGGGATTACACCCCGGGGGAGAGATTACACCCGGAGAGAGATTACACCCTGGGGAGAGATTACACCCCGGGGTGTAATCCCCCGGGGGAGAGATTACACCTGGGGAAGAGATTACACCCGGGGGAGAGATCACATCCCGGCGGAGAGAATACCCCACTACCAGTGTCGCACACACACACACAGAAACACACACACACACACACACACCCCGAAGCTTGGGTAGTGTACAAGCATTACATCCACATTATTATGTACATTCTCGTAGATGAACTTGATTTTGTGATTGTTTGTCAACCACAAGATCAGATCCACTTGAGTCCCAGCCACTCCCTGGTCATGCCTCCGTCTCACGCACACGTCGTGGCCACACTGGAGTGTACTGCACTACACCACTCCGGCCACACAATCCTGCCACGAGGGTTTCTGAACCAACAGAAGGGATATACATGGGGAACCAACAGAAGGGATATACATGGGGAACCAACAGAAGGGATATACATGGGGAACCAACAGAAGGGATATACATGGGGAACCAACAGAAGGGATATACATGGGGAACCAACAGAAGGGATATACATGGGGGAACCAACAGAAGGGATATACATGAGGGATCCAACAGAAAGGGTATACATGGGGGAAACAAAATATAAAGCTTATGTTTCTGGTGAACAAATGTATTTTCAAACACAGTTATCATATATTTACGGACGTTTTATGAAACCAATTATCACTCAGTCGTTACATACATTTGGGAAGTAAATCATTAACGGTTTCCAGAAGAGAAAGGAATTAACATTTTTTTACCAACAAAGAAACGTTTTGCAGAACACAAAGAAAGGGAGTTTAGAATCATGAATTTTAATGATCTTCGCATGACTGTAATCAGGGCAATACTGGATGAAATTAGCAATTATAACGACATGGACGTAGCTTAGGAAACCTTCAGTTAGACACTCAGAGTAGTAGAGGAAATATACGTGCGCATGCGTAGCAGACGATCGTTCTCCAGATGTAGGTCACAACGATGGGGTAGTGACCAGTAACTTACGCAAACCGACGTCGAAAAAGACTTGAAAAATATACGTCAAAGTGAGTGTCAGTATAAAGCGAATGTTCAAGAAAAATGGAAATGAACATCATAGCTTTGTCAGACGTAAGAGAGTCGCTACCCAGGCAACTGAACCAGTCATTACAGAGAACTGAACATTGCTCAAAACAATAAAGCTAGATCAATACACACTTCATGTCCCGTTGTTAGAAGTGAACATTTCGTAACACTGACGTACATGTTCAAGGTATGATGCCCACATTAAGTGTAGTGGTAGTAGTTCTCACGGTACTTCCTGATGTGTATTAAGAAGCATGGAAGATGCTTAACATGAGATACATAAACTCATGGTTGTTCCCTTCAGTAAATCACTTGCCAGTGTCAAGCTTCCACACGTTTGGAAGGTTGCCAGTGTAATGCCAATATCCACAAGTGTTCAGTCCCGGGCTAGAAATTATCACCCAATTAGCGTGACGTCCATAGTTAGTAAACTTTTGGAAACCATCGTTCGAGACCAAAACTATAAATCATTTTGAGGATTACCACTTAATGACTGATTCATAACATGATCTTCGACGGTCATGGGCATGTATGACTAATATTCTTGATACATTTAACGATATCGGCAATGAATAAATCGGTGGATGTTACTGATGTAGATTTATAGAAAACATTTGATAAATCCCACATCAAAGATTACTCGCAAAAGTTAAAGGGATAATATCTAGGCGGTTAGGAAACTGGTTGACTGATGATCAGTGTAGTCAGGATGGTTGGACGGAAGACGTGGTGTGCTACTGGGATCAGTCTTGGTACAGGTTCTCTTCCTAACACATCCTGAAGATATTAATTATGATCTACGTTGTAAGACTTGAAAATTTACGGGAAATTCTAAGCTGGGAATAAAGTTATACGTGAATTGCAAATTAGCATAGATGCTGTCTCTTGTATTATTCTGTGACTGAAAAAAAACGCTTTAGAAACAAAAATCTAAACTGTGTTACTGAACACAGAAAAATTTTGTTGCAAAAAGTGAATGAGTTTACCACTTTCGCCATTCTGAGGAAACGCGTTTTGTGATAAGGCGAAGCACACGGTTGTCTGTCACGTTCGTGTCTACAGGGAGCAACTGCCGCCAATAATAATCTTACGAACTTACGCGAGGGACAGGAGAGGAAGCCAGCTTACGCGAGGGACAGGAGAGGAAGCCAGCTTACGCGAGGGACAGGAGAGGAAGCCAGCTTACGCGAGGGACAGGAGAGGAAGCTAGCTTACGCGAGGGATAGGGAAGGAAGCCAGCTTACGCGAGGGACAGGAGAGGAAGCCAGCTTACGCGAGGGATAGGGGAGGAAGCCAGCTCATGGAACAATTCATATGTGACAAACATAACTCGTTTATATGGTTTGGAGAACAGGGTAATGATATAGTTAAGAGTCTCAGAGCCACCGGAATGCAATTGCAGTTCTCATACAGACGGTTTGTTGATGTTTACATTAAAACTAATTAACTCTTCATGTTGAGGTGTAGAGTCAAGGTTGGTCATGAATTATGATTGATAGGGAGTTCTGAAGGAAGCCTCTGTGTCGTGGGACTCTCGAGGTAGATGCTAAATATACCAGACATGAAGTGAAAACACTATCGGATTAAACCTAATCTATGTTTGTTGTACAATAGGAAATATAACATTAGACCCTCAGGGAGGTCTAGCAGGGGGTTGCAGGGATGGGTTAGAATTTGACTTGATATACTACTACCAGGGAAGCACTAGAAAAGGGAAAGTTTAAGAAGAATCTATGGACTTCGAAGGAGACATACAATAGGGTGGAAATGAAGAATGACCAATAATAGACCACTTTCGTAGCTTTATAATCACCTCTGGGATTATATATTACCTTAATAGTTTACCTGTTTCTGCAGAAGTACTTTCAAAGACAAATTTTAGGCCTTTATGAAATTCTATGAAAATCACGTAGTTAGATTAGAAATGGAGTATGTGCCACTGCTCCATCAATATCAGCATTTTGGTCAACACCATTCCTGATATCATTGTCAGCAGTAATGTCTAGATTTCTGAGGGATGATCCATCCCTTTAAGTCTCTTAAATGCAAATACATCGAGGCTTATGATAATTCGTCGCGGGTCGCTTCTGCCAGCTAATGGAGGGGAGGATTAATTAGGTCATACAGTGTTTACCTGGTGTCTGGTTGTGAGCGAAGCACACAATGATGTTGATCCTGCGTCGGTTGAGGCAAACACCTCATCATATGCAGGACGCTGCGCAGCCATGGTGGTGTGTGCGCACTTGCGCCATGGCACCGTTTTGGTGATGGTGAGGTATACATAGTGATAGTGAGGTATGCATAGTGATGGTGAAGTATACATGTATGTGGTTACCTAAGTATTTAGCCTCAGCCTCTGGTGGGTCGTGTGAGAAGGAATGCTGTATACACACTTCCCACATCACCCAAAAATCGCATGACATCACTATGGTGGTAGTGGGGTGTACAGTTACAGTGGTGTGTTCTTGGTCATGGTGCAACAGAGGCAATGTAATCCCTGTTAGTGATGAGACACATGATAGTTATCGTTACAAGGAGTCACTTCATGACTTATCTGCTAAGATTTGTGTTATTGTATTCAGTCAGGTTCTGTTCTACCCGTCTGTACATACATGTTTATGTCTCTTTGTATCATTTCTTTTTCGCCTCCTGGTCCTGTCGTTTTATGTTCTCTTGTGTCACCTGCAGAACATCTAAGTTTTCCTCTCCTTCCTCAGTGTCTCATATCATCATTACAAGCAGAAGTGAAGCTAATACAGCTCCTTGTGGCACTCCCGAGAGAACGAACTTCTTCATCTTCACACATGGCCACATTTACAGCTCCTTTGAATTTTCGTGAAAAATGTCTAATCCATTTTCCCGGTTGACCACTGATATTTTGCTTCGATACTTTCTCTAGTGAACCTTTGTGGTTTGCTTTTGTCAAATGCTTTAGCCGAATTTAGAGAAACAGAGTCCAGCCTCGTCCCTCGCAGTAAAGTTTTATGTATGTATTGTTTTGAAATAAGACTCAGTGAGTTTATTGACTTTTACCTGACACAGATCCATGTCGGACATTGTTTGTGCAACTGTTGCTGATCATGTGTTCCAGTATTTTGTTTGGATAAATCTTTCATAAATTTCAGGTACATGTGACGCCAGGCTAACTGGTCTACATTGGCTTATGGTTTGGTAGTAAGGTAGATCCTCCTCTGTGTACTGCTGTCATCTATGCCATTTTCTGTGTACCTCGCATGTTGCTGTGTCTCACCAACATGATCGATGATTTCTTGTCGTAGTCTTCGTCTTTTTCAGGATGATATCTATATTTCCATCAAGTACAAGTGATACCTTCTCGTCAGTTGATCAGGCGCTTTGGTGATGTTATGTTCTGATATTTCAGCATCTGTGGTGATATGATTTTCATACTAAAAAAATATTATCATCAATATTTTCTTTATGTGCTGAACGCCGAATGATACAGGTTGATCAGCATCTTGCATATTGCCTTAGGCTAGGCTCCCTTCCATATTTTTTTCCTCACTTTAGAAGGCCCTTCATCTGAGAGAGAGAGAGAGAGAGAGAGAGAGAGAGAGAGAGAGAGAGAGAGAGAGAGAGAGAGAGAGAGAGAGAGAGAGAGAGAGAGAGAGAGAGGATACTGTGGGAAGCTAATAATTACAGACTCCTGGGTCAGCAGTCCCGCCCCACATAACTATTACCATCCCGCGAATTCTGACGCCGCTTTTCTTCCCTTCCCTCCACCTCCCCACCACCATGACTCAGCTCCTATCCACCTCTCCGCCACAGATCAAGATGTGATATGATGCTGTGTGTGTGTGTGTGTGTGTGTGTGTGTGTGTGTGTGTGTGTGTGGCCAACCTGGGGGTACAACAGTTGTTGAGTGACTTCATTGTGGATACTGTATCTTGGACATGAGGGAGCTGACCATATGTTGAACAGATGTTTGTTTTACGTACATATGTGGCGTCGGTTCATTACACATGACAGCTGGAGACTCAATGTGAGCAGGTGTGACTTGTTCCTATGGTCTGTTCCTGGTGCTACATTGCTAATGCGGGAAACAGCGATCAAGTTTGATTTTCTTGTAAAAGCTTCTGGTGTTGGCAGTGTTGATGCTCCTCATATACACAAACAAGCCATAATAAAAGCAAGACTTACCTAATACATTTTTCCATTCAAAATAAAGTGAATATGACCGACGTGTGATTATCAAAACCAAAAATGTTTCTGGATTCAACTTTTGGACAAGTTATGATATCAACAAACATGGTTGTGTTTGCAGTTTCAGATGATTTCCATCGGCAGTTGTGTCTGCCTCAGTGAAAACGCCAGGACCAACAGTGTCGAGGGGAGTCAATGTTAGCGGAGGAAAGTCACTGACTGACTGTCTCTCTCCAAACGAACGAATTCCAGATACAGAGTTCCCAGTTGATGAACACCTGTCACACTTATGTTATGGTTGATGAACACTTATGTTATGGTTGATGAACACTTATGTTATGGTTGCAGTATGTCAGTCTATCTTGCCTGGATCTATTTAACCTAATTTCCATATCTGGAAAGACTCGTCCTTATATCATGCAGTGTGACTCTGGAAGTTGTCCCAACGAAATAGGTGTTAAGAGAATGTCCACAAACACCAGATAAACATGGGATAAAGAATTTAATCTCATATATCAGGTCTTCCTAAAACTAAATTCTAGTTTCATGTTTACCATATGAAAATTAGCTTTATAGTATTGTACTTAGGATACATCATTTGGTCTTGATTAGATGAGTTTCATATGATATTTATTGCCTCTTTGTGGAAGTACATTCACAGTTCCGTTTGATAATTGTTTTAAATAAATGATACAATGAAAATATTTGCTCTTGAGAGAAACAGAATAAATCTTAGATACACCATACGCAGCCTTAAGACATGAAAGGTTAAAAACTTAGGTCACGTGAGTTAAAATGTAAAGTCTCACACCAGCTGGTAGCCCGTCAACCTTGTGCGATACGATATTGTTATGAATACCTTCTTCCTTCTGATGTGTAGGTGGGTAGGAGTGTGGCTCTTCCTACACCCGTCCGTACGAGGAGATAATCATAGGAACTTGTGGTAGGAGTAGAAGGTAGGAGAACATGGTATGATGAAGGTAGAAGACGTGGGAAAGATTGAGTACCTGGTAGCATAGTGACACTAGAGGATGTGGATGAGTAGCTGGACGAGAGGTCAGACTGGCTGGACGAGAGGTCTGACTGGCTGGACGAGAGGTCACACTGGCTGGACGAAAGGTCAGACTGGCTGGACGAGAGGTCTGACTGGCTGGACGAGAGGTCACACTGGCTGGACGAAAGGTCAGACTGGCTGGACGAGAGGTCTGACTGGCTGGACGAGAGGTCACACTGGCTGGACGAAAGGTCAGACTGGCTGGACGAGAGGTCTGACTGGCTGGACGAGAGGTCTGACTGGCTGGACGAGAGGTCTGAGTGGCTGGACGAGAGGTCTGACTGGCTGGACGAAAGGTCAGACTGGCTGGACGAGAGGTCTGACTGGCTGGACGAGAGGTCTGACTG